>NC_056766.1:32712432-33034932 GCF_018687715.1 Carya illinoinensis
GCATAATCACTTTGAAAAAAGTAAATAAAGTATAGAACCGACATGAAAAAAAAAAAGTATTTTTTTAATAATAAATTTCATTATTTTTTAAAGCAACTACGCATTTACACACACAGAATTACTTAAAAAAAATTAAAAAAAAAAAAAAGAAAAAAAAACTTTCCAGTGCTGCAGTGAATTTACCTTCCCTACAGACTTGTCGTATAATCTGGTTTTCTAGCATAAAACTTGTCAAACTTCGTATTAAAGTAGCCTTCTATAAAGCAATATTAAAACTCAATTGTATTTACATAATTGCCACTTAGCCCTTTTTGCCATGTAGCTTCCCAAAAAGAACTCTTGAGTTTTTCTTTTAATGTTAGTTATTTTATTTTTGGCCCTTTGTAGTCATGGCAGATTATTATCATTTTTTATTTCAAGTGGGTCTTCGTCAGATGTTGGGTCCCATTTTATTTGTCACAAGATCTTCATTAGATCTTGTGATTGAGTTGGAATTATGTTAAGTGAATATTAAGTGGAATTGCATTTTACATTAGTTTAGTTTTGATTGAATAAACATGTTAGTCATACACTTTAGTTTACGGAAATAAATTGGAGTTTAATGTATGAGTCAGAGAAGTTAAGTAGATATTGATGAAATTTTGGAAGTGATGATATTTTAGGATTATCAAAAATTTAGACTTTTAGAAAAAAAATAGGTTATTTTAATATTTTAGGCTTAAATATCAGAATATGTGTTTAATTAAAAATTTAAATAAGTTAAGTGTTTTTTTATAGGTGATGATTGATAATTGATCGGCATTGTTGTCGATGGTCATGATCTAATGCTTCTGATTTTATTTTGCTTTCATATATAGCTCTGCAAGGGGGGTAATAGTGACTTCTAGTCCTGTCACAGGACATGATAATGACCTCTAGCACTATACAGTTTATTCATTTATAATCGATCAAATTTAGTAGATAAACGGAATCAATGGAATTCTCATTTCTTTGTTTTTTTTCCTTTGTTTTTGAACTATACAGTTTATTCATGTTCCATTCTATAGAATCATCTGCAATCATACTGTTCATCAGCCTAATTTCATACACTGTAACTTTTTCCATGGCCTTGCAACCAGCACTTTCATGGGTTTATGATGTGTTCTTGAGTTGTAGAGGTGAAGATATTTGACATAATTTTATTTCTCACATATATGATGCTTTGTGTAGAAGGGGAATCAATACTTACATTGATGAACACCTTAAAAGAGGAAAAGAAATATGCATGCTTTGTTATGAAAAGAAATTTGAAATAACATCAGTTATTTGTTTTGCATTACTCATGAAATTTGTATAAAAGAGGAAATTATTTTTATCATAACTGGTGTAGACATGAGCAAATTTTTAGTATTCTGTTTCTAACTATGCAAAAAGAGCACATACGAAATCTAAGAATTTGTACATGTTATGTGAAGATGCTCTGAATCTGTTTTGAATATGTGAAAATGATATGAAATTATTTAGCACTCTGTTTTGATATGATGTGGCATTTGAAAAATTTTGTACATCACTTTTTGATTCTGTATCCGATTCAGTTTTTGGTCATGATCCGATGATTCTGATTTTATTTTGCTTTGATATATGGCCCTTCCACAGGTGATAATAGTGATTTCTAGCCCTATCACGGGACATAATAATGACCTCTAGCCCTATCACGAAATATAATAGTGACCTTTGGCACCATATAGTTTATTCATTTATAATCCATCAAATTTAGTTGATAAACGGAATCAACAGATTTCTCATTTATCTGTTTTTTTCTTTGTTTTTGAACTATACAGTTTATTCAGTTTATTCATTTATAATCCATCAAATATGTATAAGGCAACCATGTATTGTGTTTCACAGGATACTGATCATGATCCAATTCCATTCTGCAGAATCATCTGCAATTTTTAGCTTTAAAATGTTTGTGTGTGTGATGTATTCCAAGACATCGACCTGCTGTTATGCTTTTTCAAAAGATGCTGTGTGATTTATTCCATTAGTTTTCTTTGAAAGGCAGTTGGTCATTTTTATATATTATTGACTAGTCTAACCAAGTTGTTCCACGAGGACTTGTTCAATGTGAACATGCGAAAATTGAGGGGTAGCGAGGGATGGGAATTAGAAGAGGACAAATGGAGAGGTGAAAGTGAAAAGTGTGTTTGACTTCGATTTCCAGTCCCACGTATGTGACAAGAAGCTCGAAAGAAGTTGCCAATAAGTTTCTCATCTTTCCTTTAATTTCCCCTTTTTTTTTTCAATATTGATGACGCAATGCACGCGGCATTGGCCTGATTAATACCCTTTCTTAAAAATAACGAAGCTTCCTACAAGTTTCCCATATTGCAATTCAAATTACTTAGAAAAACAGATTGAGTAATATTAAAAAGACAATAAAAGACTAGTAGTCCAATATGTATTAAGTTGTTTAACTAATATCCTATATACGATCAAGTGCACCGCAGAAAAAGAAACCTGAAAGTGATCATATTTTTAACCAAGTGATGTTTATTTTGACAACAGAAATCATGGGTATTTTCATTACTTCCTCCTCAAAATCATTTCACTTGAGGAGGAAAATCAACACAACGAAACCTGAAGATCATATTTCTAACTAAGTGTCGTTAATTTTTTGATTGATGAAAATCAATACTGACATTATTTTTTACATTTTCATTCTACTGATAGTAAAGCTTGTGGAACACCCTTTGGCTGGAAATTAAGGACAATAACAAGAGCTCGTAGCTAACCCAGTTTCATTCTATACTACCATTAGCGTCATCATGAGTGGGCTCGTAGCTAGCCCAATAGATTTGATTCTAAAGTCACACAATGATCATTAGAATTAAGTACCAGTTGTTCCCTAAATGAAACCCGGACAAGTTGGCCACCTCATCGAGTGTTTCCTTCCACCTCCCCACCTTCATGTCATCATTAAACCTATGTAGATGTTTTACAAATGCTTCACCAAAACTCTTTGTTTGACGTCATAATTCTAATGGATCTATGTTGTAAAACACAGGTAGAACAATTTGTTGTCCTGTTTTGTTACAATCAAGGATCTTCATCAACTCATCTAAGCACCATGTGGATGATGCATAGTTTTGAGAGAGTATAATGATTGCAATTCTTGACTCTTCAATATCTTTAAGAAGTGCCTGTGAAATTTCCTAGCACATACAATGGAACCACTTTGAGGCTCCACAAACTTATTGGAGTTGGAAGATCAACCTCCTAAA
Organism: Carya illinoinensis; assembly: GCF_018687715.1. Lineage (NCBI taxonomy): Eukaryota > Viridiplantae > Streptophyta > Magnoliopsida > Fagales > Juglandaceae > Carya > Carya illinoinensis. The sequence continues at coordinate 32,715,696 of NC_056766.1, forward strand.
AAATTACTAAGCGAAGACATATAGATAAATGGGCATAAGTTTGAGCGAATCCATAGAATAACTTGTTGAGAAAAAAATCATAAAAGATCAGTTCTTCATGTATCAATTGATCTATATATGGAAAATTTCTCACAGGTGTGCTTTTGTATGACAGAACATCATCATTAGCAGGCGGTTCCGTAGAACTTTCAATGTTGCCCTTGACAGGCTCAGATTCAGCAAGCTGTGCTTTTGAATCATCAGAAGAAAAGGCCAAGAAAGCTTTACGAGCTTCTCTCCGAGCATCTGTGAGTAAATAATGAGACATGGAGTCAGAATTCAATGTGTATCAACACTATGGTGTTTTAACAGACTTCACAGAGAATCATTGTCTGACAGTTACAAACCCCGCAATCAAAGATTTGTGAGGGGGACTGTTACACGTGAAAAACCCATTATGCATGAATGTCCAGCCAATTATAGCAAAATAAATGAAACATGGTAGCATACTTATTTCATCCTGTAATACAAACTACTAACAGGCTGCAGGCATTCTGTGCATATACTTATACAGACCCCTGTACTAATTTCTAGAACTCTAAGCCCAAGGCTGTCTCAGACTGAAACAGGAAACTCTTCAAATAAGAACATCAAGATGAAAACCAAAAACCTATAACCAGATTAAATTATATATATATATATATATATATATATGAGTAATGCTTTTCAACTTCCTATTAACCATCGTCCTTGGATGTGGCATCAAATTTTTGGAAAATTAATTTTTTTTTATTTTTCACCTACTTTATTTGCCAATCATTTGATGCCAAAAAAATTCATTTATTTGCCAATCATAGTCCTTGTTTAGGGTACCCAATTGTTGGTTTTGGTGGTTTAGAATACATTTTGAAAAATGGGTGAAAACTTGGGGTGAAAAATGGAAATCATTATTGTAATAAAAAATCATATTCTTATAACAATAATAAAACATATCTCAAATCGGGATAAAGAAATACCATATTGTGAGTTCGCATTGGAATCCTTAATTGAGTGACCATGTCGCCATTCCATCTTCAGCAACAATTTTACACCTATTCATAAGCAGCAAACAGGGGCGTATCTTAGAATTTGAATCAAAATTACCATTATCACAGGCATCACTCTATATTAACCGAAACAAACCAATAGACTTTGTGACTGGAAGAATTATTTCATCAGGAACAAGCCCAGGAATAGCTGATGGCCTGCAATACACAACAAATATATCACAAACAGACCAGCAAGACATTTCATGCTGATGTATTTAGGAAGTAGAACTGTGTGTGCGTGTCCAACAGTGACAAAACTCTCAAAAGAGAAGGCATTACATAAGGGACTCATATGGTGAGTGCATATTGGTTAGCGCACTTGAAAGATAAATTAATACTTAATTTTAATTAAGTATTGAAAGAAACAACAGTTTTTTTGTTTTGCTTGTAGTCTAGTTTTTTTGGGGACCGGGTGACTGTAGTCTAGCGAATGTTCTTTTTAGTTTCTCAGTTGAAGCTTTAATTTATATGTTTTTATGGTGTAAAATGCTAAATAGTCCATCTGGTTTGCCTTTTGGACAGATTGATCCCTATAATTTCATACCAATATTTTTAAACTTTTTATTAGTTTTTATTTTTATTTTTATTTTTTCTTCTACTTTTAGATTTTTTATTTTATTTTCACGACACATGGCATGCCAAGTCAGCATTTTTAACGATTAATTAATAGAACGTTGACGAAATGGCTGATTCAATCAAAATTGAAACCACACAGACTACTTATTCTCTAATCCTTTTTATAAGTCTTTGAAAAAAATATTCAAAAGATTGGTAAATAAAAAATAGATCAAGAAAATAGAAAATATAAGCCCATACATTGCGAGGTCTAGGCTAACTCGGTTTAATAGGAAGACTGAATCAACTCTCTGTCCTATCGGTCATTTAGAACACCAAGCATAAGAACATTTTCTAGGGTGTCCCTGTATTAGGGTATCTTGGCACCCATCTACAAGTACACTCTAGCATCAATGGTTTCCAAATCTTAATTGTTGGAGAAAGGATCAAACACATCCAAGTACTAAAGACTCTTGACTTCCTTCATTGTATAGCTAAAATTATGTTCACACCATATGGTTGGGTTGGCTAAGGATAATGTAATACATGCTACTACATAGCTTAGTTCACTGAATCCCAAGTTCCAACACTTGCAAGTCAACTTGCTTAACCAATAGATAGACATCAAATGAAATACTCGTATAAATTATCACAGTTAAAGAAACTTAACCTCTGTTGTTGTTCCCTTTCAGCTTGTTTACGACCAAGTTCTGCAGCTGTAAATCCAAATGTATCAAACTGCATAGATGTCCCAAGTGATTGACGGTCCAATTCCTAAATGGGAAAACAAAGGAATCAAAAAAGTTGATTAAGAATCTTGTAATTTTTTTTATAACATGGAGAATAATATATTTAAAACAATAATCTCAACAAAATAGCTTCCTCAATCTCTGTTTACCATGCCCGTTGTTAGACTTCTTAAATAGATACGTTCAGCACAAGGCTTACAATATTACCAATTATAACTTGAGCTGTTCTATGCATCAATGAAAATAATCTTTCCATGAAACACAATGCCATCGTAATTAATAAATAAATAAGTTTCAATTGTGTGATGCTATTTCTTTGTTTTCCTTTCTGATAAATAATTTTTAAATAGTAATTCTTAAACGCAGCCCCCCCTCCATCCCTCTAACACCCCTATTAAAGCAAAATGTTACATTTTCATATTAAAGCAAACCCACCCCAGGGCGGGGTTTGCACCTTTCCCGCACCCCTTCCTGCATTTTTTTGGGGGGGGGGGGGGGTTTGCCCCCCGGAATCTGCCATTGCATTCCAAGGGTGGGGCCCCCCGCTCGTGTGTAGGGGCAAACCCTTGGTCCATCCACCCCCCCCTCCTCCACCGATCACCCATGTCTATCACAATCGGGAAAAATAAAATAAAAAGTCAAAGAAATGAGGAAATCCACAAAAAAATCCACAACAAATATATTAATCCACAACATAATACACAACAAATCAGAAACAATTAAAAAAAAAAAAACTTAAACTAGTAAAAACAATTTCTCAAACCCACAGGCCCACGACGACTGTGAGAGGGAGAGAGGGTTTGAGAAGAAGAGGAGGGAGAAGCCAAGGAGGAGGAGGAGAAGAAGAGGATGCGGGCCATGTCGCTGCTACAACTGTGAGAGGGAGAGAGGGTCTAAGAGGCAGCGCCACACAGAGAGAGAGAGAGAGAGAGAGAGAGAGAGAGAGAGAGACTGCGGGGGGGCAAGCCCAAAAAAAACAAACGTCGTTTCATCATTTTATATATATGTAAGTATAGAGTGGTGTTGCATGTGCAGAGGAGGGGGAGAGTCGGTAGACCACCTCCTCTTGTATTGTGATATAGCAATGTTTCTCTGGAATGAGGTATTCATTCTAGTGGATTTGGCCTAGGTTATGTCGAAGACCGTGGAGGCAGCTTTAGCTAGCTGGAAAAACATAAGAGGCAGGCAACTGATCAAAGCGATTTGGAAGATGATTCTTCTATGCATTATGTGGTGCTTGTGGCAAGAGCGCAATGAGCAAACATTCGAATGTGCCTGCTAGGAAAGATCATTGGAGGAGCTTAAAGTTTTATTTTTTAGAACTCTTTGTAATTGGGCCATTGCTGTGGATTTTAATTGCATGGTCCTTCATGATTTTCTTGCCTCTAATGTGCCTACCTAGTTAGGGCATCAGAGTTTGTTATTGGCCTTGCCATTCTTTTTTTTGATAAGTTTTTTTTTCAGGGGACCTAAATTTAATAGTCAGGTAAACCTTAAGTGACCATGAAGGGACTCGAACTTGTGACAATTGGAAAGCAAACCCAATGCCTAACCAACTAAGCTATGCCTCAGTGTTTTATTGACCTTGCCATTCTTTGATCAATAAAACTTGTTTATTTATAAATAAAAAAAATTATAAATTTTTGTGTTGGGCTTAAGCTTAGGCCTGGGGTGCGGAGGGGGTTGAGCTGCACCCTGGGCCTAAAACAACCCCCCTCCGAGGCACTGCTAGGTGTTTTCCCTTTGGACGGGGCCCCCCAACCCATGTGGGATTGCTCGCGCCACCCACACAAGGCCAGGGCGGTGGACGCATGGTGCCCCACCACCCACCCCTAATGTTTAGCTAGCATAATCCCTTACCCTTGTTTTTAGTAATATAGTATAATCCTTCAAACTATAAATAGAATGCTTTCACTAGTACTTTATAATTTTTTTGTGAAGAAATACATGTAGTCTCTTTACATTTCCTAAGCTATGTCATCCGTATCTATGGCATTCATAGTACTTAAAAATCACTAAAAGTCATATACTTCCATGGAAGTGCAGCTTCCTTGTCACAAAAGAAATTGGCTGGAAAAAAAGAAATGGACGTGACAAACAGGTAAATGGCAAATCTTCTTCAGATAATTTTCCCATTGAAAAATGTTGTTGACACCTAAAAGAACCCAAAGTATAGGAGTGCTTATATCCATTTAGTTACTCAATTTACACTCAACATCTTTTATGCTTTTTATTTTTTATTTTTATTTTTTTTAAGAATCTGCATCACTAGGAAGCTCTCTGCGCCATACTCTGTATCAGAGACATGTCCATTCCCCCACTCCCTTCGACATATCATCATATTTGTATCATGTCTATACATACCCTATGTGTACTGATGCTTCCGAGACAAACCCCATAAAGCCCCTTAAAATTTTATCAAACTTAAACAATTACAAACATTGATCACAAATTTCTCCCCATTCTCAATTTACATCATACTCATCCTTTGCCCTCCTGTCTACTCTATAAACAAGCAAGATGAGAGAGATTCCCACTGAATCGTCCACTCGCCCCTCCCATTATTAGTAAAACATTCTAACAAAGGAATCAAAATTCTCTCTTTTCTCCTCTCTATCCCACTTTATCCTCTCCCCTCCAAACTCCCAAAAAAAGTGCAACCTCCAAACTCCCAAACAAAGTGCAAGGGGGACAATCTTCAAAACCCCCAAAGAATTGAGAATTTGTCATAACCTTGGGTCATGAATATCACAATGAACGATTACAATACAAAATATAAAAAATTTCACAAAGTCTATTAATTTCCATGCATTTTTAGCCCACTTCCCTCATTGATATTCAATACCAGAGACATATATCTTGTAAAATAGTACATGTATCAACAATGTCCAAACATGCATCACATTTCCAACATATAGAACCTCCAACAACAAATCCACGAAGTTGACAGTTGCTAAGTGAAAAAAATCTCTTAGCAAACCAGCATCTCGGCTAAGACAATAAAAACATTTAGCTTTTCCGTCTTCATCTAAAAAATTCAAAATGCTCTGCTGCTTGACTTCAGCTCTATTCTATCGGTATGATACAGATGTCTGTGGAGCCCACCCTGCACATTTGTTTTGCAGTGTTAACATTATTCTACACTCAAGTCTTAATTTAAAAATTTTAGTTCTTCTAAATATAAACTAAAATTAAACCCTTTTTGGACCGGACAGTATTGTAATAACCAGCAGAAAACCTTTCTGTAAATGCTCCATCAAATCTTCGTCGCTCTTCTTCATTTGTAACCTAGAGAAAAAATAAGAGTAGAAGGAATCAACATCAGTATGAAAAGAGCATTATCAAATATGTCATCTCTTTTTTCTTATGAAATCCTAAGAAACGATGTGATTGAAACAATGAACTGGAACGATGAGTTGGACAGACTTTTTTTTCTGTTTTTTTTTTTTTTTTTTCCCAAATGGTTAATGAATATTATTAAAACAAATTATAAATATTTAAAAATATTAAAAGAATATTTTTAAAAATAAATTACAATTGCAGTGATCGGTGGGACCATCTGTCCGAGTTGCATGATCGATCCAAATAGAGAAAGGTCCGCATTTGTATCGGATGCAGTGTATATTATTTAGTCATTGGTATTAAATAATTGAAAATTAATTTTTATATTTTACTTATAAATTTATCATTTAATATTATATTATAAGATGATAAAAAAATAATAATGAATAGATTTTTTATTTTATTTTTTTTCTTTTAACATGTATGTAATATAAGAATGATGTTTTATCTTAAAAAATAACAGGTGATTTTGGGCCTTTTATACCATTCGTGACACATCATTAATCCATTATAGTTATCATGAGTTTGCTTACATGTTATAATTGCTATTTTGTTGTAATGAGGCCCATGAGAAAAATGTTTATCAGCTGGGAGCCCAAATATTTTACTATAGGATCCGTCCATTATCTTAAACCTTGAGTCAAAACGCAACTTGGAAGGGATAAGTGACGTGCGGAGAGAATGGAACATTATGTTTTATCTTTAAGTGTTCTAGAAGCTAGTAGCTATTTTTAATAGGGAAAACCTTCGGTTTGAATGGGTCCCAAAAACACTTTTACAGCAGCCAATGGATAAATGCCACCTAGACATTCCAAAAAGATTAAAAATCTGCCCACATCCACCCGATTGTCTCCTTCTCATTCTTCAATGCATCTTCCTCCCCCATCATTTTTCTAAAAGCCATATCTCTCTTTCTCTCCCTCTTCCTCCCTCCCTCCCCGATCTGGCCTCAACGCCGACCAGCCCAAAAACTAATTGTCAGAAGTTACTGTCTCATTGGTGCATGTAGGAAAAGCAAAAGGATACGTAACTACCTTTGGAATTGGGGATTCCAAGTAAGCAACCCATCAATTACTTTTGCAAGACATTGATAGGGAGTGACACTAGTACCCATGGAGGGTTATATGTTCCTAGTATTGCTGTTGAGAAAATTTTCCCTCCATTGGTAGTGTCCATTGCTTCCTTTAAAAAAAAATTACAAAAAAAAAAAAAAAACAAAGAAGAAAAAAAATTATAAGTGGGATGTGTTGTATTTTCCCTTTCTTTTGGTCTGATAGGATTTCTCACAACAGCCACCGGCTGAGGAACTTATAGCAAGGGATCTCCATAATGTTGAGTGGAAGTTTAGGCATATTTTTCTGGTAGATTTTGAATATTGTTCATTTATGGTGCTTAACAGAAAAACAAGGAAAATGATATATTCATTGATGGATTTGGACTTGTAATCTGTATAATTAATTTTGCCTGGAATGGAGAGAAACTATTCATTGTGTGAATTTACGACATGCTTACAGCGTCTACTTACAACTCTCTCTCTCTCTCTCTCTCTCTCTCTCTCTCTCTCTCTCTCTCTCTCTCTCTCTCTCTCTCTTTTGAAAGTTTAATTTGTATTCTGACAAGGACGACTACAAGGACAATGGTGATTGTTTTTTGGGCTTATCGGAGTTGAGTGTAGAGAAAGGACAGACGACAATTTTTTTTGGGCTCCTCGGTGTTGAGGCCAGAGAGAGAGAGAGAGAGAGAGAGAGAGAGGGCTTTCAAAAAATTGTAGATAGGAGATGGGGGAGGAAGATGCATCCAAATAAAGAGAGGGAGACAATCGGATGGATGCGGGCTCATTTTTTGTCTTTTTGGAGTGTCTACGTGGCACTTGTCTATTGGCTGGTGTGAAATGTTTTTTGGCACCCATCCGGCCTAAAGCGCCTCTCTTCAGAATATTACTTAATTATCAATTTGCCCTTTTGTAATTCAGCATTTTACAATACACAGGTTTTTTTTTTAATTAGTCTAGTTTGTTATTCCTAAAGAGCATAAGAAAAGGGAAAAGGGTGTAGAAGATTATTATGAATTATCTTGTAAGAACTTGGTTCATCTTAAGGTTGGGATTTGCCTCGAACTACTTCCCAATTATCAATATATTTCCTAATTTCTCCATTTTCCATTTGCAGTTTGTTTTATATAATTTGTGGGTTCATAACAATTGGTATCTAAAGCCATCGATTCTTCATGGACGAGGTAAGCTTCAAGAAAAAACAAGAAAATTTCCTGTTGATGGAAAAAATTCTTGAATCGCTCCTACATCTCATAGATTTAGTCGACCGATACCACAGAAATTACAAGGTTTTGAAACAATCCCTCGTGGAGTGGCAATACTAGGAGGACGAAGGAGACTTGGCAGCTATGGATTCATATGAAGAAACAAAAAAATTGATAATGCAGGAAGAAAATGGAACGACGGATGAAGATGAAGTCGCAAAGGAAGACATAGAAAAGGCAGCAGCAGTGAAGGAGAGTGTGGCGGTGTCCATGGAAGTTTCTCCCAAAGAAATCATTTCATCTAAACTCTTAGATTTCCTTATTCGAATTCATTTTCCTCAATTTCATCTCACAACTAACTTCTTCCTCCCTTCCCTTTTAGTCATCCCTAGCAAAATAAATACAATAATTGTAAAGGGAGGAGCCCTAGCCATCAGTATTCCTCCTGAGCCTCCTCCACCTGCTGAGAGTGGGGTTTCTCTTCTGTGACAAGAAAACCCAAACAAGGGCAACCCCATTTCCAGTGTGGTGAGCTAACTGAAGAACTTAGATGGCCATCTTTTGATTGGCTCATCCTTGATCTGTCTAAGCTTGTAGACAAAACACTAGTTGGCCACTATTTGGAACTAATGTTGGGCGGTGTCCTCGTAATTGCAATGAGCATAGAGAGGAAGAGAGGAAAAGGCTTGCCGCATGGGTAGAACCCACATGCTCCACAAGATGGCCACGTGGTTCCCTCAAGTTGTGGAGCTCGACCTCTCTTAGTCCACTTACCGCTCCTTTTTTTTTTCTGGCATTATTGACTCCGATCACTCTATTATTGCTAATGGGCTCAGGTGTTTCAGAGTGCTCAATTTGCAGATCTCCATGACAACCCAAACTAAGAAGGCCATTACACTGGAGATTTAGACCTCCGACTAGTAGCACCTCGTCTTCGCCAAAAAGCAACTCGAAGAGGGCCACACCCAAGCCACGATGCAGTGATATGGGGTGGAGTCGTTCGTGGCTATAGATTAGTAGACCCATAGAGAAATGACATCATTACATGAGGAATTCCTAGATTCATCCTATCTAGCTTTCAATTTCTGAGAGCGTGAGAAACAGAGCCAGTTTGCAGAAATTTTATGCAAGTATGATGTTACCATCATGGACTATCCACGACAGTATGAGGAAAATGTTTGCAGTTTTTTTTTTGTTGGGGGGGAGGGGGTTTGACAACTTCATGAATCTAAGGAAAATTAGCAAGTATTTGAGGAGAAAATTGTTTGCAAGAAACAAGCGACGAATTAGCTGCAGTAGAAGTAGGAGTTGCAGTCTCACCTCATGTCCTGCCGGAGTTCTATAGTTGGCAAGGTACAAAAGAATCCGGCACAACTAGAACTCATTGAGGAGGAGCTCAACTACACCATGTACGCCAAGCACAAAGCCGATCAAGAGCCACCTCTCATTGCCTTCAACAATGGCTTAACATCCAACTATCTTTTTGTTGATTATGCCGCGAGCCAAGGTATGCATGGTTGTATGAATTTTGCATTCAACTTGTTCGATAAAATGCGTAGGAGAGTTTTTTGTGTTGAGATGGGAACGCGGAAAGGACCTATGAAAATTGTGGTGTTTTGTTAACCTCAAGGGAAATGCCCAAATTGAAGGAAGAATACGTGGTTGGAGTATCATGACTTTTTGATGTTACTACTCTCGTCATTGGATATATTTTTTATCTTTTCTCTAGTTCTCTTATATCTTGGTAGTGTTGCATTGAGTCGTTACACTAAGGGTGAGCCTTTGGGTAGATTCTATGGTATTGCTTCTATAGCAGAGATATTTCCATCTCTCTTCAGGCAATTTTTGGCAACAATGACCATGATAAAGGTTGCTTTTCTTCTTTTCATTGAACTTGGAGTGTTTCCTCTGATGTGTGGAAGGTGGATAGATATCAATTCTATAAGGATGTTTGGGAAGTCCCTAGCTCAAAGAGTTAAATTCTTCTCAGCTTCTCCTTTAGCAAGCTCATTGGCTCATTGGGTTGTTGGAATTGTTTACATGCTACAAATAAGCATATTCATTTGAATCCTCAGAGGGGTTTTGCATAATAGAGTGTTGTACTTTCTTTGTGATCCTGCTAATCCAAGCTACAATCCATTTTGTGATTTGATTGATGACCCTATGCACAAGCATGCTTGCAGGGTTCTGCTATCAGTTGCTGTTTGTGGGAGTTTTGATTGTTGTGTTGGTGTTTTTACCAGTTAAACTTGCCATGCAGATGGTTTCAGCCAGTTTTCCTACTTGGCTCGGAAATGATTTCACTATTCCCTTCCTTTACAACAATTGTGGTTGTATGTAATGAAACTTCCATGATGGCATATGTATCTATGGGTGAAAAGAATATACATGTTTTTGACCTTGGTGGTTAGACAATTGATACTAGTATCTTGACAATGGATAATGTTTTTCACTTCTATACTTTTCTCTTGGAGTGTGGGTGACAGTTGCACCAATGCTATAACCTTGTGGACAAGGTTCTTTGAGTGGGAGAGCTTGTAACAAGGCCCATGAGAAAAATGTTTATCAGTTGGAGCCCAAGTATTTTACTGCAGGATTGCCCATTACCTTAAACCTTGGAGTCAAAACATAGCATGGAAAGGGATAAGGATAAGTGACGTGATGAGAGAATGGAACGTTGTGTTTCATCTTTAAGTGTTCTAGAAGCTAGTAGTTATTTTCAAATTTTACTTAATTACCAGCTTACCCTTTTGTAATTTAGTATTTTACAGTACACGAATCTTTTGTTAATTAGTCTAGTTTGTTATTTCTGAAGAGCATAAGAGAAGGGAAAAGGGTGGGAAAGGTTATTATGAATTATCTTGCAAGAGCTTGGTTCATCTGGAGGTTAGGATTTGCCTCAAACTATTTTCTAGTTATCAATATATTTTCTAGTTTCTCTTTTTTCCATTTGCAATTCATTCTATATAATTTGTGGGGTTCATAACATTTGTCTCCTATGAGTTGTTTCTTCCTCTTTTTTGGAGTTCACTCCAAAGTTTTAAATTCCATTCTGGTGACCGTATCAGTGTATCATTTCGAAATAGTCTATATATAAATAAATTAATTATATATATAAAAAAGCTATATTCCAAAATAACAACAATAGAAGTCATAAACTCAATAATACTTCTCAATACAATTCTTAACAACATACATACTTGTAAAATTTAATAATACTTCTAAGTTTTTAATCCAACTATTAAAAACAATAAATTTACTCATTTTGATGAAGACACAATCGTGGCCCTAATTTCCCTTTTTTTCTTACTTAAAAAATACATATCATATGCATGAATTCTAAGGTTCTCATGGTCCTACTGATCATCTTTGGAATATATAAAGAAAAATCATCTAGCTTGTTAATATTAATTTCTTTAATCAAATTGGGTGTTGATACACATGTCTACCACTAACTTCTTCATAATTTTTCTTAAAGAAGAGTAGTACCATGCTGCTTTATTGTCAACAATCATCATCCTACTACAAACACCGACGTCGAACTTGTACAAAACCCTGTATATACCTCATATTTCTTTCCTTGATTTTCCATTTTTTTCCTTGCTTTAAATTACTACATTAATAAATTAATAAGACCAAACATATGCAAAGTGACAAACTAAAAGGTTGGATGTATCAACTGCATTGTAGAAAGAAAAATACAGAGAAAGAAGAAGAAGAAGAAGAAGAAGAAGAGTTTGATGTCATGGATCTTGATGCTTATCGTATTACACAGATAGAATATAAGGCACACATATGACAACTAATAATGCTATAACTCACAGATAATCACAAAAACGACGGCGAATGATCGAAGACATTTTGGGATTCATGAAAAATATTATCCATGATTGTGATGAGCTAGGACTTGTTATGTCTGGTCAAGTTCTCGAAGATTTGAGCCAGCGATTGGAGGTTGCAATGCTTGATTTGGGTCTGGGCAATACTAGGGAGAAACATATGGAGAAGAAGGGGAAAGGCCCTTATTTTGAGTTTAATTTAACAAAAAAGCGCTTGCCTTTTCACTTTAATTACAAAATTGCCCAGCCCTTGGTTTTGACATACCGGTCGAGACACTAAAAAATGGTCGGTATTGACTGAAACACTTCGAAATGGCCAGTATTTGACTTGATACGAAACACAGACTTCTCCCGTGCCGGTTACTGTTCTGACACGGTAAATTCCAATCAGTATGGTACGGTATTCAAAACTTTAGTTAACTCTCTCTAGCCTGATCATGCTATCACCCTGATTATATCAGTTTCCATCCTTTCATGGCCACTACTCCCTAGACATCCTAAAAATTTTGCAACCATTTCATTGAAATCCACGAAAGGAAAAAATTTCAAAGCATTGATTACAATAATTTTCAATGGATTTCTACAAACAAATATACAACCTGCACTGTGATGGGGGAAAAGGGAATTGAGAAAAAAGAATCATAATCTCAAATTCAAATTGGATTGAATCTAGGGAAATCAACCAGTTACTTTCTCAGACTTATTCGAGGCAATCTAGAACTTCACTTTATGTTTTTGCAGTCCAATGAGGGAGACTATGATGGTATAGTTTGCTCTTCTATCTTGCTTCTTCTGCAATTTGTGATGCCAGAGCCTTATGAAGCCACTGACTATGGATGTACTTGGCCTAAGAACTTGAGAACTGGTTTAGATCTTGTGAAGGGCAACTTACCAATAAGGATAAATCTCATATCTAGGTCAACTTGGGGGGAGAGAGAGAGAGAGAGAGAGAGAGAGAGAGAGAGAGAGAGAGAGAGAGAGAGAGAGCTAGGACTAAGGGGGATCTCCAATTTTGGCTTGAGGGGAGAGAAAAAGAGAGTGGAGAGAGAGAGAGAGAGAGAGAGAGAGAGAGAGAGAGAGAGAGAGAGAGAGAGAGACGTTTTGATATGTCCTTCCTACTGTAATTGACTAAGCTTAACATGTGTCACCCTCCTATTGGAGGGTGTAAATCCAACAATAACACCACAACTGGTCTGGAGGGAATCTCATAGAAAATATCTATTTTTAAGTCAATGTGTTGAGCACACTATTCACATAATTTAAATGATAAATTTGATTTGTAAGATTTGATAATATGCTTTACATACCAACTTAAGAATAGAATAAGTCAAAAGTAAAAATCAGGCATAGCCGTATAACACTTTCCAATTAGTGGCATTCACATATAAGCATTTTCATCATAAATAAAATATATTCACACACAATTAAAATTTATTATTTAAAAAATACAAATAAAAAAGAAAGAAAGCAGTAGGCCACCAAGGGAGGTGATCCAACTACCTACTACCCCAAGGGGTTAGTTGGTCAACCTTTAGGAAGTTCTATGGCTACCCCACATGGGGTGTGGGGTGGCCATGAAATACCTAGGTGGGTAATGGTTCACGAGCATCCCAACATGGGGTGGCCCAATGGACCCGTTGATCCTACTAGATACAACTAGATCCATGGATATTGCCAGATCCGACATACCTCGCCTACCAACAATTCCCAACGAGAGATGATCGATTGCCACTCCTCCCTAGAGTAATTTTAATTTTCCATACTCTCTTAGGATGGTCAGTGGCAGCTGCCACCCTAGGGACAATTTGTCGAAAGTGACTGCCAGTAGTAAAAATTGGCTTAGGGTTAAGGTAGAGGTTATATTTTAGGGTTTTAGAATATTAAAAATTACAATGTGTGGCTTATCTTTTATTAAGAAACATATCTCCTTTTTTTTAACTAGTTTACAATATTTTATTGATCTTAAAGATAGGAAAGAGCCTAAGTAAAAACATATATAAGAGCAACATATAGGCATAATGTTCATACTATTAAAATCAATTACAATTGACTAATAGAACAAATTATTAAAAAATAAAGCACTAAGTTCATCAATTTACTGCTCCCAATCTTCAAAACTTCACTCATTCATCTCTCCAAAGATGCCACCATTGGCTAATCATAGCCATCTTCCAAATTGAGCAATTTGAGAAGTGCCTTGAAGGATTCTCCATGAGGCTAAGAGATCGATCACAAGGCGGCACCATCCAAGCTACATCCACCCTAACAAATAAGTCATTCCAAAGGATCATGATTGTCTCACAATGTATTAGTAGATTATCAACGGACTGTCTACTCTTTTTGCACAAATAACACTAATCCAAGACTATGATCGGTGTTTCCTTAAGTTGTCTACTACAAGGAAATTCCCAAGGAGACCTCCCAAGGAAACAAATGTTGCCTTTATGGGGCATTTGTCTTACATATACTTTTCCATGGAAATAAATTTGCATTTTCCGTATTCATGGATTGATAAAAGGAGCAGACAGTGAAATTTCCTTTTGTCGAGAGGCACCAAAAAAGTTTGTTAACTCCCCATCATAGCAACAGAGTATACTAGATTATAGAGCTTGAAAAATGAGTCAACTTCCCAATCTTGAGACGCTCTAAAAAATGTGATATTCCATTAGGGAGCGTTGGAAGAAACCTCTTGATGTGTCACTAACCAAAATAGAGAAACATGCCTAGCCATGGAAGTGCTATATAAGTAGAAATAGGAGTTGAAGCAAGGCTTTGAACGGAAAGACGCTGGCTCGAAAAGGGGTGAAGATCTCAGGCAAGATTGGTATGAATGAGTTTTTAAGGGAAAATTAGTTTTGGGATTTTATAAGGGAAAATGAGCAAGGGAAGGTGTCAGCAAGAAACAAGGGAGGTTAACCACGTGTGAGAGAGAAAGCAAAGAAAACACAACCAACCAAGAGTCGATGAGAGATCTCACCCATAAGGTCAAATTGTTTTTATTTTTTATTTTTTATACATCGTTTTTGTACTCTTAAATATTCAAAAACACAATATCATTAAAAAATACTTCCTCAATTATAAAGTGAAAAGAGATAAAGAAAAATTCAATCGGTGGTCACTATGGGTGACTTTTGTTGGTGGATAATTAAATAAAGTTGTATTCAAAGCTTTTAGGTCATTGTTAGGTTTGGTAAGTAAAATAAAACATAAAATTCTCATCTCATCTCATCTTATCATTACAATTTTTTTAAATATTCACACAAAATATAATAAACAATTCAACTTTTTCAAATCCCAATTTAACTTTTTCAGATCCCAAAACAATAATAATATTAAAAAATAATATTTAAAACTTATCAAATCACACAACATATTTTGAAAAGCATAATAGCAGATGTCTTGGAATACATCACACATAGAAACATTTTAAAGCAAAAAATTGTAGATGATTTTGCAGAATGGATCATGATCAGTATCTACTATCCTCTAAAACACAATACCTGGTTGCCTTCTACATATTTGATGGATTATAAATGAATAAACTGTATGGTTCAAAAACAAAGAAAAAAATAGATAAATGAGAATTTTGTTGATTCCGTTTATCTACTAAATTTGATAGATTATAAATGAATAAATTGTACAGTGCCAGGGGCCATTATTATATCCTGTGGCAAGGTCAGAGGTAACTATTATGTCTCGTGACAAGGCTAGAAGTCACTATTATCACCCATGACAGAGCCATATATCAAAGCAAAATAAAATTAGAATTATCGGATCATGACCAGAAACAGAATCAAATACAGAATCAGAAAATCATGCCAACAGTTTTTCAAATGCCACACCATATCAAAACAGAGTACTGAACACAAGATATTACAGGTATTTTGTAACAAATAAAATGGGACCCAACATCCGATGAAGACCCACTTGAAATAAATAATAATAAGCTGCCATGACTACAAATGGCCAAAAATAAAACTAATATTAAAAATAAAACTTGAATTCTTTTTGGGAAGCTACAGGGCAAAGAGGGCTAAGTTGCAGTCATGTAAATACAATTGAGTTTTAATATTGCTTTATAGAAGGCTACTTTATTGCAAAAGTTTGACAAGTTTTATGCTAGAAGACCAGATTACATGGCAAGTCTGTTGGGAAGGCACATGGACTCACTATAAGAAAAATGACTTTTTGCATCACCTAAATTTCTCATAAAAAATACAAAACGCGTCACTAACAAATAATCACGATGCGTGTTGTGTTTTTTGTCATGAATTTAAGTGATGCAAAAAGCTAGATTTTTTGTAGTGATGGCAGCTAATTTGGATTTTTTTTTCTGTTTTTTTGTAATTCTACTTACAATCATGAAGTACATAAACTCAGCATAATTTTTTTTTGAAAAGAGTAAAATATACTATTAAAAAAATAATTTTTTTCATGTAGATCCCATATTTTATTCATTTTTTTCAAAGCAATTACGCGCCAGTAGCACAATTTACGGTTACAAATATCTTTTTTTTTTCCCTTGATTGACTAGCATTGGCATTGGATTAGTCATCTCAATCTTTAAAATTTTACTAATATGTAACTTTTTTACTTTTAGTCAATCACTTAAAACTTAAAATCTACATTGGATTAGTCATCACTCTCTGTAATAATAAAAAATTATTATTTTATTATTATTAATATTTCTTTAATTAAATTATATAGATGAACTTACGTATATTATAATTTGTTATAGGACAAGATTATTGCATTATTTTGTACTTTATAAATAATTAATAAAAAGTTTATTCATATTTTCTCATATTATTATATTTTTTGCATAATTATAGATAGATGAAAAAATAATTTCTTTATTATTTTTATATTTTGAAAAATATTAAAAGAAAGGTGATTAATATTATTTTATAAAAATATAATTAATAATAAGAAAATGCAACGTAATTATAGGGATGATGTTACTGTAGGGAAGAATGGGCTGTGTGCATGGGGTTAGTGTGGTTTACAATGAGTGGTGTGAGTCTGTGGGGCAGATCACAATCGATGTGGGAACAACTTTTGTGCTAAAATAGAGTAAAATCGATTGCTGTGGGACCAAATTGATCATTTTATACAACTTTGAAGGTTGAAAGTTTCGTAGTGGTATGTTGATTAATTAGCTGGCATGCATGGTCGGCGTTGTTACCAAGAAGTAGTAAATTTTTTCGACTAATCCTACTCATCATTTACTTTTTCATTATCCTATCATCATACTATAATGTGATATTAGATGATTGGAGACTATGACCTCTTGCTAAATTGTAATCGTGCATATGTACCAAGAGCATAACTTCTTCTTCTATGGCCTTTCAATCAGATGCTTCTTTATCCTCTTCATCTCCTTCCATCAGTCCATGGAATCATGATGTATTCTTGAACTTTAGAGGTGAAGATGTTTGCCATAACTTTATTTTCCATTTGTACCAAGCTTTTGATCAAAGGGGAATCAATACTTATATAGACAACAATCTTGAAAGAGGAGAGGAAATTTCACTGGCACTTTTCAAGGCCATTGAATGGTCAATGATTTCTATCATTGTTTTTTTTTAATGATTTCTATCATTACACTTTCTAAAAACTATACAGAATCTAGGTGGTGTTTACATGAGCTATTGAAGATTCTTGATTGCAAGGAAACAATTATACAAATTGTTCTACTAATGTTTTACAATGTAGATTCATTGGAAGTACGGCATCAAAAAGGGATTTTTGGAAAATCCTTTGATAAACTTGGAGATAAGCTCAAGGATAATGCAAAGATGCTGAAATGGAAGGTAGCTTTGAAAAGAGTAGCCGATTTTTCTGGTTTCCCATTAGCGAACTTCCGGTAAGCTTTGCCTTTATGTATTTTGTCATCATGTGTATGCGTATATGATGCTATATATATTTGAGATATTTGTTGGAAAAATTGAGACAAATCCAGGATCTGACATGGAGGAATTGGTGAAGATAAAATACCATAAAAAAGGAAAACTGTTTGACATTTGTGATTATTTTTGGCATTGAATAATTATATGCAAAACATGCTCAAATTTTAGAAATCCTTTCTGATTATGAGATTTAGGGT
This sequence comes from Carya illinoinensis, assembly GCF_018687715.1. Classification (NCBI taxonomy): domain Eukaryota; kingdom Viridiplantae; phylum Streptophyta; class Magnoliopsida; order Fagales; family Juglandaceae; genus Carya; species Carya illinoinensis. Next base: position 32,733,610 of record NC_056766.1, read on the forward strand.
GTGTTTGGGTACCAAAGACTTCTTAGATATCCTTGAGTATCTTCATATGGATGAGAATACTTTCACATCCAAACACATTTTTAAAATAGATTAGAGACGCCTCAGTCAGAAGCATGTGCACTTGGCACTGTTGAAATGAAAGGACCGATGAAATTACTCGCAGCACCTACCTCTATGACCATTTCCTACTGCTGCCTCTTTCCTCTTCTCTTTCTTCCCCAAAGAGCTTTCTCCCATCGAGCTCTGCACTTTTTCTTCTACAAAGAATCTCCGCATAGCAAATATAATAGGTTCCTTAGAATGGATGGATATATGCAGCTCAGGAGTATGAGTAACATGTTTCTACAAAATCAACCTACAAGATGCAAGACAAATCTTCCATGTTTATGCAGGATGGTAAGCTATAGTGGATTTGTTGGCTGCTCTGTTATGGTGTTCTGTGATAAGATTTGCTAGGTTAGATGAGTGATAAGAATATAGTTCTTGATATATCTAGAACCGACCAAAAGCATGTATATAGATAGATCAAGAGATATATTTTTTTGATATAAAAAACACCTGGTAATATATATATATATATATATATATTTTGTACAAGTTTGAATAGATCAGATTGATGAAGAAGGACAATCATCTTTAACTTCCCACTTGACAATTACCCTGCATAAAAAAAAATAAATCATTTTTTTTTTCATTTTCTTTTTTCTAGATTTCAAAGTCTTCTAATTGAAAATTCATTTCCATTTTAAAGTTTTATGAAAATGTGGTTTTTGTTGATGGTTGTCATTTGTCACATGAATGTCATTAGATTCTTCATTTATCTCTCTCTCCCATTTGAGCCTCTCAAGTTCAAGTAAGAAATTAATGGACTTTTGCCTCGTGTTCATACCATCCTAATAAATGATCCGGGTCATTTGCTTTATGTTCATTTTGTATTTCCAACTCAAAGGTAGAAAAAGGCAAAAAAGAAATGAAAGTTACAACCCAAAACTCTCTTTTGGAAAAGAAGAGAGATCTAGAATATTATCCATAGAAGAAAAGTTTAAGTAGTTGCTAAATAATCAGGAGAAAGAGAGATGCCATTCTTTTTACGATAGAACATGAAATGCAACACATGATGGATTATAATTGTGTTATTTGCTTGAGAAAATCAGCTCAAGTTGATATTCCTTCTGAACTTTTATGCCCATTTTTATCTCACATCTAATTCCCTTCCATTCTATACCTTTCATCTTTTTCCCTTAACTTGGTCTAGATTGAGCATAGATGTTGATGCATTGTAACCAAATGTATGAAGCTAGTTTAGAAGAAGTTTGCCCCATGGTTTGGATGTTACTTTATTGTAACAACTTTGATCTTGTATACCCCTTATATTTCACAGTTTTTATGCTTTTAACCTCACAAACTTTGATTAGACTGAGTGAGAAAGCAGTGGCTAATATAGTACCTATCAAAGTAACTTTGGGCATCAATAGACCAAGTGACAAACATGCACATCTTGTTCCAAGCTATTGCCTGCCTCATGACATTTCTGTTGGGTTTATTGGTTAATTTGGATTATCTTAGAAACATGTCAACTTTTTTTTATGACATTGTTGAAAATAAAACTAAGCAAGTTCCAGATTTAGATATGTGGGCTACCATTCGAACAATTAATGGCTTGTGACTGCTTTTTTCCCTTTGATCTCTGCTTTACAGCGTTACTACCTCCAGTCTTCCACTCGTGATTGCAGAAAGGTACGATTGCACTTTCACTGGATCCATTTCAAGTTGATCCTTACTTAGATTAATTTTGCATATTGATTATAATGTTAGAAAATGTGCTGAATTTTTTGCTTAAATATTCAGTTAGAATATTTAGTTATTCATGTATTTTTTCCCATGTTAGAATATTAATTAAACATACTTAAATAAACTTCTATGTGCTAAATAGTTTACAAGTAGTCGGCGAGTAACCATTAGCTGTCTACTGGGTTGGATTTCATATTCTTATTTTTGCACTGAGTAGCGCTTGATGGATAACATTGAGGTGCAGCGTGATTGTGACCTATGGATGGTTGAGTTGGAGAATATCTTGGTAGGCATTCTCTACCAAGAGACGATTGATAACCAACTGGTTGGGTCGAAAATCACGAACCGAGATCATGTAAAGCTGGCAACGAAGCTGACTGAACTTGGGAAGAAGACAGTTAATGTGGGACAAATTAGAGGGAAAATCACCCGCCTGCAACAAAGTCAGCAACTCTTCATTGATCTCATGGGTCAAACAAGAATGGGTTTGAACCCGGCCATGAAAACTGTAATTGCCACAGAGGAGCATTGGGCTAATGCAATACGGGTAAATTGCAACTTTTTCAATAAAGTTCTTGACATTATTTATTAATGTTGTACAATGAGGATTTTTGTAAAGTTCCTCATTGTATTCATGCCATAGTAACGGTTTATTTGTATATGGTAGGTGCAAAGCAAATGGAAGAAGTTCAAGACAAACGGATGTTGAGACTACGACCTCCTCTGTACGATTTTTGATGGGTCTGTGGCCACAAGAGTCCTCCATTATGACTCAATGCAAGAACCTCCCACATGTGAAGAGGAGGACTGCCTTGAGGAGGAGCTAAGGTGAAGGGGCCCAGTACTGGGAACTGCCACAGAAGCGCCCATTGATCTAGTGGGCTGCCCGGTAGACAGGCAGGGAGTACTCGTCGGCAAGAAGGGAGTACTCATCAGCAAAGAAGCTATCTAGATTCTTCAGGGGAATTTGTTCCAAAATGTTGCGGCTTGAAGATTTGGACCGATTGGAATCTAGAATACCTTACATATTGTGCCAATTAGAAATGATATTTCCGCCATCATTTTTCACGGTTATGGTTCACTTAACTATACATTTAGTTGCAGAATGTAAGCTTGGAGGACCCGTTCATTATCGATGGATGTATTCCATTGAAAGGTATGCTATAGTTATTGAACTAAAAACACATAAATCTATTAAAGTAAGAACATATTTTTTAAAAAATAATAAAAGTCATCTAATGATTTATGTGGTAGGTACCTACACCAACTTAAGTTTCATGTGCGTAACAAAGCTGCGCCAGAAGGTTCCATTGCTAAAGGATATTTGCTGGAGGAATTATTGACGTTTTGTTCTCGTTATTTAGAATTCGCTCGAACGGTTTTCAATAGACCATCTAGAAACCTGGATGATTCTAAAGGGAAAGTTGTTGACGTTCGCCTCGATTTTATGTCGTGGACCCAAGCACATCGCTATATTCTCTTCAACTCTGACGATTTCACTCCATTCCACATGTGAGTTGCAATGCTTGATACCTATGAATTAAATTATATTTAATTTATATTTGTGAAATTGTAACAAACATTTGTGATGTCGTGAACATATAACAGGATGCACTTCAAAATAATGAGAATACAATTGATGGGAATCATTTATCGAATGATGAACTACAGAAGAGGCACAAAGGCCAATTTTGTAATTGGTTCCAAGACTATGTATGGATTACACCCCATTCAATATTGTATCACAATATTAATTTATTATGCCTCTGTAGCTAGTTTTTGTCATTTTAATCAATGCTAATAATCCAACCTTTCAGGTAATGAAAATGGATGACAATGGAAGAAGCAAATTGGGCCATAAAGTTGTAATGCATTCTAAAGGACCCATGCGAGTTGCCAAAGAATTTAAATGAATTGTCATCAATGGCACAAAATATTGCACTAGGAATCACGAAAATGGGAAGAAAACTCAGAATTGTTGTGTTAGTGTGTGTACTGATCAAGATGGCCCTGCTTGGTATGGCCAATTAACACGCATAATTGAGGTTATGTATTATGATGGGTCCCGATATGTGTTATTCAAATGTGATTGGGCAGACGTTACTCGGTGTAGAGGTTTCAAGGAGGACGAGTTTGGCTTTACTATTATAAATTTTTCTCATCTAGTACACACTGGTAGTCGGATAACTGATGATCCATTTGTTTTATCTTCCCAAGTATCTCAAGTATTTTATGTGGCAGATGAAAGATGCCCAAATTGGGTCGTCGTCGTTAAGACAAAACCAAGAGACGTGTATGACACTAGTGAAGAGGAACTGACTGACGATGATGAGGATGAATATTTAGTCAATGAATATTGTATTAACACTTCCAACGATGAAGCTATTGAACTTGGTATTGACGATGTTGTGTGGACGCAAAATGACATAGATGGAATGACAATCGAAACTCGCTAATAGTGTTGAGGTTTCGTTTATATTTCTATAGGCTTGTTTACATCAATTTTCTTTTATATAGGCCTGTTTAGTGGTACTGTTTTTGCTATATCGTTTTGTTGATACTTGGGTTTTTTAATTTTGTTCTATATTTTTGTAAAATCCAAGTACTTTGATTGTTACTACGGTATTCCTCCGCCACAAGTGAGGGTTTATTAATAAATTCGGGCGGGGGTCACTAATGGACATATGACTACCCTCTCTTTAATTTTTTTTTTTTAAAATATGATATCTCTTATCACATAAATCTATCTCATATCATGCTCAAATATTATTATTTCTATTGATTTGCATATATGCAGATTTTTTTTTTCATAGGTACAATGGGTCCAAAAAAGAAGGCAAAGACTACCATACCACACTTGTGAAGACAATCTATAAGACTACAAGCTGTCCATAGTGAGACACAATCTGATAGGGTGGCCCTTTCATTACCCTCTGTCGATGGGCCACCCCTTTCCATTAATAAGATGGTGGAGTCATCACCTTCTATAGATTGTCCTTCATAGCCATCATTATCTTCACAGCAAGAGACCCAACCTTCTCCATCTAAGCAAATGGGAGGACAACTATCCACACATATGGAGATGAGCAGAGAGATCGAGCCGTGCACTTCTGTACCAATAGCACCTAGTTCAGAAGCAGAAAATGTCGACTCGTGTTCCGACATTGGAGATCACTTTGTCGTCATCGTAGGTATGTTTCTATTTTTCTTATTATTTGTTTAACTATGAATGAAGATTTACAAAATACTAACAACGTAACTAAATCCATTTTTGCAGATAGTAATGGCGATCGAGTAAAGAGACCATTGCACTCGATTCCTGACATTTGGCATCTTCCAGAAGGGGAGCGCATTGAAATAAAGCTCAATCTTCTTGGTCAACCTATAAAAAAGCAAGTCTCAAAGGTGGTAAGGTTTGGTGGTCTGATAGCGAGAAGTAATAAGTTGATTCCAATAATTTACAAAGATTGGAGGTCGGTGCCTAATACCGTGAAGGAGGAAGCGTGGGGTCTTATAAATGTATGATTTTTCATAACATCATATTAAAACATTATTAATAATTAATAGGTATATTTTGAAATTTGCTTTTAGAAAGCTACTCACACACTTGTGTAAATTTATTTTGACTATAGGGCAAGTTTAAAGTTCCTGATGACAAATTGGATGTATTCAACAAATGGATACTAAAGGACTTGGGGAAAAAATGGAAAGACTACAAGCATGAGTTGAAGAAAAAGTTACTTAATGAAAAAGACACCTTTGCAGCACAAGTTGTGACAAGGGCAAGTCTCGATATGGTGGACTTAGAGCAATTGGCAAAGTTGGCCAATCTTTGGTTCAATCCAGAATATATGGTAACAGTGCGCACATTTTTGTTATATATCTATAAAGTCAACCAGCTAGTTATTTTCTTAATTCTCATAATCTTTGTGATGTTGTAGTCAAAATGTAATAAAAACAAGGAGTGTCGTAAGAAGCAGGTCATTGTTCACAGCGGAGGATCGAAAAGTTTAGCAAGATATGCCCATGATGTGGTATTTATTTAATTAATATTTATTTATTGTTGAATATTTGTTAGTTCTTTGTTTTCAATATATGTGTTTAATCTAAAATATTGGAAGCAGAAAAAATCAATTGGGGCATTGCTAAGTCGAGCCCAGTTGTTTGTCATGACCCATAAGAAAGAGGATGGCACACACTACAATGATGAAACGAGAAAGAAAGTGGTATGTTTATTTTTAAATTTATTACTTTTTAATTTTAATGGATTTATAAGATGGAGAATAATGTGTATTTTTAATTGTCTATTACAGGTTGAGATGGAGGAACTTTTAACACAGTACACAAATCCTATAGAAATGGGGTCTGGAGGAACCATGACTTGGAAATCAGATGATGTTTATTCGAAAGTTATGGGCCTAGAACGGCCTGGACGTGTGCGCAGTTTGGGGTTTGGGCCAACCCCTACAAGGCAAACTTGTCAACATTCACTAGCAACTTCAAACCAAGAAGATGGTATATCAAAGGAAGAGTTTGATAAAATGTGGAATGAATTAACTGAATTGCGGAACTTAGTAAACACATTCGTGCATGCATAGGTGAGCATCCCACATGTGTTTAGTTGATATCAGTTAACCCTATTTTGGAATTTTTGCACCCTAATTTGAATTTATATTCAGGCTTCAGGCCAAAATCAAAATGAGAATGAAGAGGAAGAGAAAGATGAAGACGAGGAAGATGTGAAGAGGAGGAAGATCAAGAGGAAGATGAAGAACAGGAAGAGAATGATGAGGACAATGATTGAGGGTCAGGATTACAAGTTAGACTATAATTGAGACTATATTTATGGTATTTGTCATATATCGACGTTTGCTCTGTTTAATGGTATTTGCAACTTTCCTTAATTAAGACTAAATTTATGGTTATGCCATAAATTCAACTAGAAATTCAGGTAGGGCATCCTAGAAATTCAACTAAGATTTTGTGGGTATTTTCGTATCATTTAAATAAGTTTTTTTATTATTTATTTTACTATCAATAAATTTATAATAGCCTTCATTGTTGACGCTATATATTATTACAAGCGTCAGAATAAATACTTTGGCGCATTTATCAATTACCGGCGTTTCATTGATCAATTTTTATCATTTGGTAAACGCCGCCAATGCTATATAATTATTACCCGCGTAACAATATAAACATCGGAAAACTACTTATTTACCAGCGTAAAGTTAATCAATGTCCGACATTTGTTCAAACGATATAAACGCCAAAAAACTCAGTACTTTATCGGCGTAAACTCTATCAATTGTCAGCGTTTTGTGAAACGCCGCTGATGCTATATATTATTACCAGTGGTAGATTAAAAATGCCGGCAAACACAGTTAATATAACGGTGAATTATATAATTAATAATGTATTGGCATTTGTTTAAACGCCACCAAAAAAATATATTACTACCGGCGTAACAATCTAAATGCCGGGAAACTACTAATTTCCTGACGCATAATTGCTATTTTGACGGCGTTATTATAAATTCCACTAAACCTATATATTAGTACTGGCGTAAAAATTTAAACGCCGGGAATCTCAAAAATTTACTGGCTGAAACATTAAGTGTCAGTAAATTTATATAACTAGCGGCGCATAAACAAATGCCGCGGATGTAAACACCACCAAATTTGCTTCTTTTTGTAGTGTATGGTAGGTGCAAAGCAAATGCAAGAAGTTCAAGACAAACGGATGTTGAGACTACGACCTCCTCTGTACGATTTTCGATGGGTCTGTGGCCACAAGAGTCCTCCATTATGACTCAATGCAAGAACCTCCCACATGTGAGGAGGAGGACCACCTTGAGGAGGAGCTAAGGTGAAGGGGCCCGATACTGGGAACTGCCACGGAAGCGCCCATTGATCTAGTGGGCTGCCCGGTAGATAGGTAGGGAGTACTCGTCGGCAAAGAAGGGAGCCACCCCAGGGTAGCATTTCCCCATAACTTAGCAAAGCTCTAGAAGTAATGGCTGCCAGTGCCACCGCAAGAACTGAGCTAGACAATAAGATGTACGAGGAGCATTGTAGTAAGCACATCAAAGGAAATTCATCTTATCATATTGGATCCGTTTCGTCAACTTGATTGGCAGCTAAAAGTATTAAGTTTTTAAATGACATCAACCCACCCCTGGACATGGATTTATATGGATGCGCAACAGGGATTTTGATGAGTAAGGATGCGTAGGAGTTGTTCCTTGAAATGCCACTGGACTGCAAAATTGGTTGGATTCAACGGTTGCAATGATGTAGCGTAGGGTGATGCTACGCTATTTAATGCAGATTTACAACGGTTGCTTAGTATTTAGTTTATCTTGCTTATTATTTGATGTGGATTTTGTTATTTCTTATTGACTGAGTTTATGAAATTTTTAACCATTTAAATATATGCATAATTTGCTAATGGTTTATTTCAAGTTATCTTGGATAATTGCAACTTATTATATTTGATTGTCTCTATATTATTTTTGGCATATATAATTTACAACCTATATATTAGACGGCTCATATAGCAAAAATAGTTGAATATTTTTTTTTTTTTGTTTAAAGCCATAATATGGACATGCTTATTATAAATTAACAAGTGAAGCTTAGAAGTGTTTTTAAGCTAATTATTTGATATAGCGCAGAATGGAGATCGGAAGTGGTTTGGATGATAAGGCCCAAGTGGAGGCCAACAACCCAACCAAAGGTCCATCGAGTAGTAACATGGGTCAAACGTGGGACAAATACCAGGAATGGAGGAGGCGCGATAACATACATTGGGATCACATAGCCATTTTGTTGGCTGCTGTAGAAGAGGAAGAATCAATAAGGCCAGTGGTTGAGCGAATGCCGCAACATAACATTGGCTTATGTGGACGAGATTACATAGTCGCAATTCTCAATAGACATCCCAAGAATTGTAGAAACATGTTTCAAATGGAAGTTTATGCATTCCAAGCATTATGCAATACATTACGCACAGATCCCATTCTGGAATCGACAAGAGAAGTTTCCATGGAGGAAGTTGTTGCTATGTTTGCATTCACCGTTGGACATGGGACAATTCAGCGAGTCACAGGCAACCTGTTTCAACATTTGAGAGAAGCCATTTGTCGATATGTCTATGCAGTGATGCTAGTACTATGTCGTGTTGCATCTTAGGTGATTGCACCTACACATGTTGCCAGGGTGTCACCTTATATTGAAGGCAATCCCATACATTATCAATGGTTTCAAGTAATAATTTATTACTCAATTTCGTAAAGAAGTATTTATAAAGTTGACATTTTATACTGTGGTCGGTCTAACTTATAATGAATTTGAGAATTACAATTTCAAATATGATGATTGCAGAAATGCTATGGTGCAATAGACAGGACTTATATCGACGCATGTGCGCTCACCGAGGCAACTAATGTGTATATATCTCGGCATCACCAAGTTATCCAACATGTGCTAGCAGCATGTGATTTTGATATGAAATTCACATTCATATATGCTGGGTGGGAGGGCATTACCCATGATTTGCGCATATTTATGGATGTCTTGAGTCATCCAAGGATTAATTTTCCATAGCCTCTTGCGGGTAAATATTATTTATTAATTAATTTTTGGACAAGCGGTATTTCGTAAACATTATTGATGTTTTTATTATTTTTCAGGTTATTATTACTTAGTTGATTCCACCTTTCCGTGTACTGATGGATTTATGACCCCATATCCTAGAGTGTGGTATCATAGGTCTGATGATCACAACAATAGTTCATTTAGTGGATATTAAGATTATTTCAATTATCGACATTCTTCCCTCTGGAATGTTATTAGGCGGACCTTCGGAGTGAGTGTTAAAAAAATGTTTTCGAGTGAAAAAAAGTGAAATAACTCACTTGCAGGTTGTGATTATAATATATAGCCAAAGTTGGGAACAAAATGGGGAAATGAGAATATTGTAGGAATAATTAGTTGGTATTATATATTTTTTATCAATTTTGATTTAAATAAATTTCTCTAAAAAAAAGCTTGTGAAAAAATAATTTTTAAAGGTGTTGGGAATTAATTTATGATAATAATTGTGTTTATAAATACAATCTATAAATAAAATCAATATTTCCCCATCATTACTAATAAAATCAATCATTAATGGGACCCACACGTACATTTTTCAACTTCCTACTCAAAAGTCAGCAATTCAATTTCCTTCACACATCCAAACACACCAAACTCATCTCAGTGGGACCCACAAACCCACTCAATCTCTACTCACAACTATTTACAACTCTTCTCAACTATCTTCAACACCCAAATGCAACCTTAGTATTTAGTACCAGTACTACCACATGATTAGTCTCACATAAAGTTTATTGAAGAAATAGAAGAACATGAATAAATAAAATGCATCTTTTTTTTTTTATTTCTTTTTGTCGTTTGTGTCTTTTGATGAATATATGAATTAAATATATAGAGGAATATATGAAATTTTGACCATCAAATAACTGTTCAATGATAGTTGAAAAAAAAATTAAGAAAGAGGGTGGGAATTGTTTATTATTTGGGTTATATAAAGAATAAGATTTGGGAATCATTTAAATAAGTAGTGGTTTTTAGTTTCAATTTGTTTCTAGATATAAAAACTCACAAATACTCTTAAATAATTATAAGTTTCAGATTCAAGAATGGAACGAAAAAACAAAAGTTAAAAAGTTTGTTAGTACATACATGAAAAGAATAAAAATGTAAGTCTAACAATGGCACAAGGACACAACAAATTAATGCACAATCTAGTATTGAAACGTTTAGATTTAAGAAAGGAAAATGCTATGCTTTGACATTGTAACATACTACTGTCACTTTTGTGGAGAAAAAAAGGAAAAACTCTATATACTTTTAACTCAATCATATTCAGATGTCATTTACCTTGCAATGCCTAAATTTTTCTTCTCTTTTTATTGATAGGGATGAGTCAAAATTTATCCAAAATATCATTCGCTGGGTGGACTCAAGAATAGTAAACCAAACACCTTTAAGTGTTGCCGAGTATCCAATTGGAATAGAGTCTCGTATACAAGATATTTATCAGCATTTAAGTATTGGAATGAATGATATTATACGTGTGGTAGGGATATTTGGAACCGGTGGAATTAGTAAGACAACTATTTCAAAATATATGTATAAGATGATTTCTTCTCAATTTGAAAGAAGTTGTTTCTTGAGAAATATTAGGAAAACTTCAAGATAAGTGGGAGATCTAGTTTAGCTGCAAAATACACTTTTGTCCAAGATCTTAGGAACAATATTGAATATTAAAGATGTTGATAGAGGAGTCAATGTGATTCAGGATAGACATTCTCAAAAAGGGTTCTACTAGTTCTTGATGACGTGGATGAGTTAGTCCAACTAGAAAAACTAGTTGGAGATCGTGCTTGGTTTGGTTCAGGAAGTAAAATTCTCGTAACAACAAGAGATCAACAATGGTTAGAAGTCTTTGAATTTAATACAAAATACTAGGTGATGATTTTGAATGAGATTGAAGCTCCTTGGCTCTTTAGCTTGAATGCTTTCAAGAACGATGAAACACTTGAAGGTTATCATGTGAAACTCTCTAAACAAGTAATAAAATATGCTCAAGGTCTTCCATTAGCTTTAATAGTGCTAGGTTTGGATCTAAAAGGTCAAATTATACATCAATGGATAAATGCATTGGATAAGTATAAAAACATTCCCAACAGTGATATTCATAAAGTCTTAGTGAGTTATGAAGGATTGCATCATACTAAGACGGAAATGTTCCTTGATATTGCATTTTTCTTTAAAAGAGAACCTTTGGCTAAGGTCATGGAAATATTTGATAGTTGTGGTTTTTCTCCTGTTCATGGAATGAAGAGGCTTATAGACAAGTGTCTTATTACTATTGAATGGTGTGATGAATATGTTTGGATGCATGACTTGCTACAAGATATGGGACGAGAAATTGTTCAACTAGAATCACCCAAAGAACCTAGCAAACGTAGTAAGCTGTGGTTTCATGGGGATAGCCATGAGGTGTTGGAAGAAAGTACAGTAAGAGTAAAAAAAGAATATCTTGGGTTTTACAATTGTTTCATTTTCCAAAAGTGAAACCTAGTGGATTATTTTTTTTTTCATTTTTGAGAAAATATAAATCGTATGAACTTTTACCTAAGTGAGTATATATACACAAAATTAATCCCATAAACTGATGTAACTTGAAGCAGTTCGTCAGATTATAAAGTTAATTTTATTGTAAAGTAGATCTAATGTATCAGATGAAGACACGTCAGTTTGTGGGATTGTTTTTGTGTAATTCTTTTGTAGATGTAGCAGTGCTCATATATATATATATATATATATCCTTTAAATTATCTATATGAATTTGTCGATGTATATAGAATTCGTATATTAATAATTAAAATGAGTCAATAAAAGTATCAAATCTAGATGTCCTTTTTTCGTTCCAAATATCCTATATTTTCTAATTTCATATCTACTATCTTCTCAAGCTAGCGTGCCTGTTTTATTGAAAGTTGTAGGAGAGTTCGTAAGTTGGTAAAAAGACAAACCCTTTATATTTTAGCATGCGTCTATTTAGCATTGGAGATTTCAGCAATTGATAAATACTACTTATTTTTAAAATATATTATAGAAAAATAGTGTGTAATATTAATTAATAAGTACAGAGTGCTATTTTTAGTAAAATACCTTAAGTAACTTTATGCACTTATAATAGGGGCCAAACAAAATTGAAGGCATACTGTTAGATTTACCTGAAGGCGATAAGGAGATAAGCTTGCATCCAGAAGCATTTCTACATATGAAAAGACTTAGAGTTTTTTATTAAACGTAATGCACGTTTTTCTTGTGCACCCAATTATCTCTCCGACAAGTTAAGAGTCATTGATTGATATAATTATCCTTTCCAATATTTACCACGTAGTTTTCAAGGGAAGAATCTCATTATTTTGAGAATGCATGATAACTTTGTAAAGGAGTTAGGGGATGGATTCAAGCCCAAGGTACGTACACAATTATAATCATCAACACTTTTTTTTTTCTTTGAAATCTGTAGTAAATTCCATTAAACCTTTTCTTTTTTCTTTTACAGAATTTGACGATTATGGAATTCAAAGATTGTAAATTCTTAAAAAAGATTCTGGATCTTTCAAGCATCTCAAATTTGAAGGAATTGTTTGTCAGATATTGTACAAGATTAGTTGAGGTGCATGATTCCGTTGGATCTCTGGAAAATCTTTCTATGTTGGATTTCACTGGATGCTTTAAACTCCAAATCCTTCCGAGAAGCCTCAATTTGAGATCTTTATGCTTTCTTCTTCTTTGTAATTGCTCAAGTCTCTGTTATCTTCCTGAAATCGAGTGTAAGATGGAATCTTTGTATACATTGTCTCTAGATGGCACTACAATAGAAAAACTACCTTTATCCATCGAGAACTTCATTGAACTTGGGGAATTAAATCTACTGGATTGCAAAAACCTTATGCATCTCCCAATTGCTTGCGTTCGGTTGCAAGATTTAAGGCTACTCGAGATTGGGGGTTGTCCAAAACTTGTAAAGAAGATGAGGGATGATGGGCTATCCCTTTTGGCTATTAAGTCTATAAAAATGAAAGAGGAGATATCATTACGTGAAGAATGACTTCATGAATTGACGCCTCCAATGAATTCAAGCAATGGGAGCACTGCATTACAAGTACCAAATCTTCAAATTTGTTGTTCCCAATCAAAAACAAATTTCTTTCCAATATCTATATATTGGATAGACTAGCTAGGCAAAACACATTTGAGCTCAATTCTCCTCTGTTTTAAACTTGAAGGATTCGAACGTACTGCAAGGACCCTCACTAGATTGCGAGTCTTCAGAATCTTCTGAAAAATTGTTTTAGATTGTGTACCCTTTATACCTTATATATAGGGATAATACTTTATCCACATAAAAAAGCCACCGATGGTGTCCATTTCCTAGCTAGGATGGCTAGGCGCAGGGGACTACGGATTTTGGGTCTAGTTACCAGCCCATTGCAGCTATTACGGATGGTGGGCAGGCGTGCGTGCACCCAAGCTCATACTCGTTCCATGACACTACTGAGCTCTCCCAGCTTTGCCGCCTGATGCATCTTGTTATGGGGCTGTAGTGATGGGCTTCAATATGGGTCAAGAAGTTTGGAGTGACACCAACTGTTTTGAGCTCACTAAACAAACGGACAATGGGCTAGACTCAGTTGTTAGTACCTGTATATGGATTTGTACTCCAATGAGTTTGTGTAGCACAACCCACTGTTTGGGAGGATGCCACCGGTTCCAGACTAGGGTAGCGATGCATTTGGTTTGGGTTCTTCATCTCCCTACTACTATTAAATAAATCCCCCCATTTTGATTTTTCAAACTGTCTATTCAACATTGAGGTATGTTTTCCTTGTTTGGTTGTTTGTTTTCTCTTGGGGAGCGAACATAGGCAAATGCTGAATAGCGTATTGTATTGTTTTTGTTAAGCTTATGCAAGATTTTAAACTTTTTGGACTATAGATGAGCAATGGTCAGATTGCAAGAGTCTGTAAAGCAATCTTGTAATATCTTGCTGAGTCACTTATAACTAGATTCTCTTTTTCAATTAATTATCTTTAACGAACTTCACCTCTGAGTTACCCTGAAAATCTTAAGAGGATCCTATTGAGGTTAAATATGTATTGCTTATTTCGTAGATATCAAATTCCAAATATTATTAAGACTTATTCTATTGAGCCAAAAGCAACCCCTCAAAAATTAATATGCTAGAGAAAAATATTTGCTCACTTGGGGATGGGAGATTTGAGATGCAAAATGTATCCATAGATAGCATTCATACATCTTTTATGCTATTAAGGTGCTATTTCCCGGAGGTGTCAGGAGTCTAGTCCAATTCTGCGTGTTTCTTTCATACATTAGCACAGCCCAATGCCTTGATCGTCTTTCGGCTCCATATTGATGTGTCAGGATCAAATCTCACCTTCCATGTAGGCCAGTAGTGCAAATTTTGCTTTATCCAGGTGTCCTGCGTGAAGATGGACAAATAATTTAACATTTTATTATATTTTATTTTTTATGGTAAGTCAAGTAGCACCCATATATATAGTTTTTAGCTCGCCAAGTACGTGCATGCGTAAAATACAAATAATTGTTGCTATTGATGCTAGAATGACACTTAACTCCAACATTTGACTGAGAACAAGTTAGTGCAGGGTTACCTAACTATTTCAGACAGTTTCAGTAGCTTTAGTACTTGTGCTAAGTTTGAATGTGACCTACAATGCTAGTATATGGTTTTGGTCTGAGTTTTGCAGCATTTGTGCACTTTGCAAGACCTATTTTTCATTATTTTTGCTAATGATATGGTCACTTTGTATATGTAATTATGGCTATTTAGTCTATGTGGTAAATTCCTTTCAATTTTTTTGTCCTTTTTAGCTGAATGTAATAACTATAACTTCAAAATTGGTATTCTTATGACTTTGTGGTTATTGGGGCTATTTTAAGGAATGAAAAATGTGATGTCTTATTTGCTTTGAGTCTACAAGGAATTTGGGCTGTTTGAAGTAGATGATATAGAGGCTTTGACTACTTTAAGGGGTCTTTAAATGATCTTGACTTTAAGTTTCTCAAGTTTGCTATTGGAAGGGGATTCATTGTCAGTTATTAGGGCTATTGGTTCTAAAGAACCTAATATTTCAAGCCAAGAGAATCTGATTTTTGAAATTCATAGTCTCATTTCTCGGTTTGCAGTGTATGATGTAATTCATGTTGGTAGATAAGGAAATGAAGCAGCTCATTTACTTGCAAGGCACACTCGCTTTGTGGATGATACCATTCAATGGTGGCATCAATGTCCAGATTTTTTTTCATTCTAGAGTCTTGCTTAATTCTAATTTGTAATTGTATGGTATTAACTTTGTTATTGGTTCTATTGATATGAATGCCAATGGTTCATCTTTTTTTCTTTTTTTTAAATGGTATTCTTCAAAATTTGCTAGCTTATCTTGTTAAACATTTATAATTTTTGTATTGCAAGGGCATCTTAAGCACCATCGATTTGGCATAATCTTTGTGGGAAACAGTATTCCAAATTCAATTATGTTAGTTCAAATCATGTAATGTGTTTAGAACATGTCAGGTTGGGCTACTTTGTTGGAGAATTTTTGAAGATAGAGGGAGATAACCTATGTGTTAAACTTTTTTGCACTTCAAAATCGGTATTCTTCAAAGCTTTTAGAATCCATTTGATACAAAAGCATGAAGATCAGAGAGTAAAACATCATCCAAGCATGCTGCATGAAGATGAATGTTTAGGTGGAATCTTCAATTTTTGTTTTGTGTGTTCGAATGAAATTAATGGGATGCTAGCTATGTTTGAATGTGATTAGAGGAATCGCCATATGTGTGGTTAGTCACATTCTTTGGAAAAAAAAATAACCACACTAATATTGGAAAAGAAAGAGATTCTTGGATTTCAACATTGAACAACATAATATATTTTCTTTGATGGGTGGATACATAAGATTATGAGGTTTCATTTCTTTGTGGATTATGGGTGGATACAACATAATATATTTTCTTTGATGAGTGGATACATAAATCAAACCAGGTATCAAGTATAGGAACATTAACTAAAAAAACTTATAAATTCATGACCTTTTGAAGGTCAAACTAATTTAATATTAACTAGACAGATTTTTTTTTTAAAAAAAAACTAATGTGTACTTTTTATTTGTATATTACTAAAATAATATAAATATATTTTGTTTATTTAACAATATGAGGATGTGACATACATGTATATAGGATTACTAGTCTTTTATTATCTTTTTAATATTACTCAATTTATTTAATTGTATGAAGAGATCGTGCATGCAGAAAAATGTTGTTCTACCAATCACAAATAATCAAAGACAATTATGAATTCAAAAGTCTTCCCAATCTGAAATCGTAATGGGTGTTAGACTTAGAAAATCTCAAAAGTCTTGAGTTCATACAAAGAATTAATGGGTGAGACTTTTAGAAAATCTCAAAAGTCTTGAGTTCACACAAAGAATTAATGGGTGTGAGATCTAGATGTTTGTTTTGTCGTAATACTTGAATTTCAAACCATGTGAAGGGATGCAAGTAGACTTAAAGACACAGAGAATTAATGGGTGTCAGATCTAGATGTTTGTTTTGTCGTAATACTTGAATTTCAAACCATGTGAAGGGATGCAAGTAGACTTAAAGGCAGTTGGTCATTTTCATATATTATTGACTAGTATACCCAAGTTGGTCCATGAGGAGTACTTGTTCAATGGGAAAATGCGAAAATTAAGGGGGAGTGAGGGATGGGAATTTGAAGAGGAAAGATGGAGAGGAAAGATTGGTCCACTTGACAAGAAGCAAAAGAAGTTGCCAATACGTTTGTCATCTTTCTTTTAATTTTCCCTTCTTTTTTCAATATTGATGGCGCAACGCACGTGAATATATTGCTCAACAATTTTTTTTTTTTAAAGAAGAGGATTGTACCCAATTTTATTGATTATCATCATTTACCGTAGAGGAAACTTGGGGGTTAAAATAACTAAACCAAGTTCCTATAAACTAACTAAAGAATTAACATAGATATGTTAGCGCCCAATAGAAGGAGTTGAAGAAAGACAAAAAACTAAAATAACAATTGGGTGATTGTGCTATTTAACAGTCAGTGATGGTCATATGGTGCACCGTATTGGACAAATCCTAGTAGTTTAAGGCGGAAAGTACAAAGTTACCGATTATCATATTTAATAGGATGATGGATGTTTTTGTTTTTAATTAAATAAAAAAAACTTAAAGGCAGTTGATCATAATTGTTGCGTTTGTATGACCACTAATTTTTTTCTCCCTATACCTGGAGATATTTTGAATGAGAATATCTTAACTCGCACGTTGAACCGATTTCACTTAAATAACGGCCTCCAATAGAGATGTGCCATGTAGATAACACAGATTAACAAGCGTGTGACTGCACTGCAACGGAACAAATTTGTTTTTTTTATTCCCGTAAACCCCTCCCTCCCTCCCTCCCTCCTGTCTCTCTCCGAAGAAACCCACAAGAAACGAAACCAACACTCCCCCCCCCCCTCTCTCTCTCTCTCTCTCCCAGGAAATTTATTTCTTATCCTCGTCGTTGGTTTATTTCTTATCTACTCATTGCCTTTTTAAAAAAAAATATGATCTGGTGTCTTCTCCATCCCACGCATAACTGATGTTCTTTCAAAAAGCAATTATAGTGAAAACACAAGCTTTTAAGTTATATTTCTTCAAAAGTAATCATTATTCAGATTTAAGAATATCTACTCTTGGTGCTTGATAATCTTCTCATTTAGTTTCTTTTTAATCTGATCTGGAAGTGTTTAGTGCCATTTTACAGTGTTTGTTTGGCGTTGGGTTAGTGCCAACGGAGCTCCTGCACCGGTATGAAGGTGTGTGGCGGTGTAGGTAGAGTGGGTTTGTGTTTTCAGAATAATAGTTGTTTCACTTGATGGCTCACACACGTTTCCTCTAATTCTTCTTTTATTAACATGTGATGCGCTCATATATCTTTTGTGTGGGTTGCTGATGTGTCAGCATTTTACTTGTGGCCGTTAACTGCATGAGAACGGAATGGCCGTTTCAAAGAGTTTCTCATTTTGAATTGGTTGTTTATTTAACAATATGAGGATGTGACATACATGTATATAGGATATTAGTTAAACAACTTAAAACATATTGGATTACTAGTCTTTTATTGTCTTTTTAATATTACTCAATTTATTCAATTTATACGTGTAGTCTACCACATATAGCACATAGCACATAGTGGTGTGTAAGAACATTGTTTAGGCACATTCTATGTAATATCTGTTGGTACCTTACTTGACTCATCATGAGCACTAAGGGAAAAAAGCACTACTCAATAGCTTTCAATCTATGCATATATAGATGTAATAACTCTAAATGAAAGCAGGTATATATTTCTTGTTAGTATGGGATCTGTGTACATATGGGATTACGAGTTCAAAAGTCTTCTCAATCCATATCGACAACTTCTTCTCAACAACTTTTAGAAAATCTCAAAAGTCTTGAGTTCATATAGAAAATTAATGGGTGTGAGATCTAGACGTTTGTTTTACGTCGTAAGACTTGAATGTGAAACCGTGTGAAGGGATGCAAGTAGACTTAAAGTCAGTCGGTCATTTTCATATATTATTGACTAGTCTAACCAAGTTGGTCCACGAGGAGTACTTGTTCAATGGAAAAATGCGGAAATTGAGGGATGGGAATTTGAAGAGGAAAGATTGGTCCACGTCACAAGAAGCTCTATCGAAAGAAGTTGCCAACACGTTTGTCATCTTTCTTTTAATTTTCCCCTTCTTTTTTCAATATTGATGGCACCCAAAAGGCATACTTAATTTCTTGTAGTCCCTACCGTTCATCAACCTAATTTCATACATGTATATAGGATATTAGTTAAAAAACTTAAAACATATTGGATTACTAGTCTTTTATTGTCTTTTTAATATTACTCAATTTAGCACATAGCACATAGTTGCGTGTAAGAACATTGTTTAGGCACATTCTATGTAATATCTGTTGGTACCTTAGTTGACTCATCATGAGCACTAAGGGAAAAAAGCATTACTCAATAGCTTTCGATCTATGCATATATAGATGTAATAATTCTAAATGAAAGCAGGTATATATTTCTTGTTCGTATGGGATCTGTGTACATATGGGATTATGAGTTCAAAAGTCTTTTCAATCCATATGGACAACTTCTTAACAACTTTTAGAAAATCTCAAAAGTCTTGAGTTCATACAGAAAATTAATGGGTGTGAGATCTAGACGTTTGTTTTACGTTGTAAGACTTGAATGTGAAACCGTGTGAAGGGATGCAAGTAGACTTAAAGTCAGTCGGTCATGTTCATATATTATTGACTAGTCTAACCAAGTTGGTCCACAAGGAGTACTTGTTCAATGGAAAAATGCGAAAATTGAGGGATGGGAATTTGAAGAGGAAAGATGGAGAGGAAAGATTGGTCCACGTCACAAGAAGCTCTATCGAAAGAAGTTGCCAACACATTTGTCATCTTTCTTTTAATTTTCCCCTTCTTTTTTCAATATTGATGGCGCAACGCACGTGGCATTGTTTTGCCCATCAATCCCCGGATATAATTTGGCTGCAAAAGGCATACATTCTTGTAGTCCCTACCGTTCATCAGCCTAATTTCATACACTGTAACTTCTTCCATGGCCTTGCAACCAGCTCTTCCAAGGGTTTATGATGTGTTCTTGAGTTTTAGAGGTGAAGATGTTCGACAAAACTTTATTTCTCACCTATATGATGCTTTGCGTAAAAAGGGAATCAACACTTACATTGATGAGCACCTTGAAAGAGGAAAGGAAATTTCACCTACACTTCTCAAAGCTATTGAGGAGTCAAGGATCTCGATTATCGTTCTTTCTAAAAACTATGCATCATCCACGTGGTGTTTGGAGGAGCTGATGAAGATTCTCGAGTGTAGAGAAATAAAACAACAAATAGTTCTACCGGTGTTTTACAAAGTGCATCCATCGATAGTCCGGAGACAAAAGAAAAATTATGGAGAGGCATTGGCCAACTACAAAGACAAATTGAATGATGATACAAAGGTGGATAGCTGGAAGGCTGCGCTAAAGGAATTGGCCAATTTCTCTGGGTTCCATTTAAAGAAGGATGGGTATTTGATTTTCGAATATTTATTTTATATCCTCATACATTTTAGATGCATACACATGCGTGAATATTTATGTTTACGTGTGTGTGTGTGTATATATATATATATATATGCATGTATGTATGTATATTAATTGATCTAATACTCCTATTGTTTGTTAATCTCTTTGATCTCGATCTGTTTATTTTTGTGCCTTTTTCTTATGTCCTTATATAATGGTAATTAATTAATTCTATTAAAAGGATTGTGTTAGTGAAATAATGTTTTACTTGATTATTAGTAATGGTTCTAATGATATTAATTAACGCTTCTATGTTTAATAATGTCGTAATAAGTATAACCGTTAATAATTCTTCTCTTTTGAATTGATAGGAATGAATCTGAATTTATCGATAGCATCATTCAACTGGTGGACTCAAAAATAATAAATCAAACATACTTTGAGGTTGCCAATCATCCAATTGGAGTGGTGTCTCGTGTGCAGCATGTATATTCCCTTTTAAGCATCGGAGAGAATGATATTGTACATATGGTAGGGATCTTTGGAGTTGGAGGAATTGGAAAGACAACTATTGCCAAAGCGATATATAATATAATTTCTTCTAAATTTGAAGGTAGTTGTTTCTTGAAAAACATTAGAGAATCTTCAAAGAGCGAGTATGGTTTGGTCCAATTGCAAGAGACTCTTCTTTCTCATATCCTAGGAGCATCTTTGGTATGTAATATTGGCCACGTCGACAGAGGAATCAATGTGATAAAGAATAAACTTTGTTATAAAAGAGTTCTTCTAATTCTTGATGATGTGGATGATTGGGAACAATTGAAAGCTTTGGCCGGAAATCGTAATTGGTTTGGTTTTGGAAGTAGAATCATTATAACAACAAGGGATAAAAATCTACTATGTAACTATGAAGTTGATGCAACATATGAAGTGGAGGAATTGAACCATTATGAAGCTCTAGAGCTATTTAGTTTGTGTGCCTTTAAAAGAAAGAAACCACTTAATAACTACATGGAACTTACACAACGTATAATACGTTATGCTGGGGGCCTTCCTCTAGCTTTGGAAGTGCTTGGTTTGGATCTATGTGGTAGAAGTATACATGAATGGGAAAGTGCTTTGGAAGAGTACAAAAGAATTCCTCACCAGAAGATTCAAAAAATACTTAGAATGAGCTATGATAGTTTGCGTGAAAGTGAGAAGAAGATTTTTCTTGACATTGCATGTTTCTTCAAGGGAGAGAAAGTAGATTATGTTGTGAAAATATTAGATAGTTGTGGTTTAAGTCCAAATATTGGAATAAAAAAACTGATGGATAAGTCTCTCATTACCATTGATTGTAATAAATTTGAGATGCATGACTTGGTACAAGATATGGGTAGAGAAATTGTTCGAGAAGAATCACCAAAAGAGCCCGGTGGACGCAGTAGATTGTGGTTTCATGAAGATATTCGACATGTACTTGAAGAAAATACGGTAAGAATAACTTTCAAAAATGATTTTAGTTTATGCATGTTTGGTAATTTACAAGAAAATACGAATTTTTTGCAACCAAAAACTTTGTCCACAAAAGTCATTTATGTTGCAGTGGAACCAATTATAAAAATGTAGATTTTTCTTATAACTATTTTCGAGTAAATGGTGATGAAGAAATGCATTTGTAAGTGCCTATATATACTGGCTGTCCATTGAACTATATATTATAATTCTAGCAGTTACCAAACTATTATATAGAGGATTTAATGCTTTACTATATTGTCTCACCATGCAGGGAACAAACCAAATTGAAGGCATGCTGATAGATTTACCTAAAAATGACATGATATGCTTGAGTTCGGAGGCATTCATGAAGATGAAAAACCTAAGATATTTCATAAATCATAATGCACGCTTCTCTAGAAGTCCTAGTTATCTTTCTAACGAGTTAAGAGTGCTTAATTGGGTGGAATATCCTTCACAATCGTTGCCATATAATTTCCATGGAAGAAAGCTGGTTGATCTTAGAATAAGTGATAGCCTCTTCAAGGAATTGGGAGTGGGATTCCAGGTACAACCACTATTATAAATATTTGCTTCTCCTTTTAGTTATGTTGTAATCATATTTGAAGTCAACTTTATCTCCAATTTTGCTTTACAGAATTTCCAGAACTTGGCCAGGATGGACTTCTCTCTTTGTGAATTTCTGACAAAAATCCCCGATCTTTCTCAGATTCCAAATTTAGAGTGGTTGGATGTTGATGATTGTACAAACTTAGTTGAGGTTCATGCTTCAGTAGGATCCCTTGATAAGCTTGAGCATCTCTCATTTGCCCATTGCACTAAGCTTATCGGTTTGCCAACAAAGCTCAAGTTTAGGTATCTTAAATACCTCCGGGTTGACGGTTGCTTAAGCCTTCAGCATTTCCCTGAAATAGAGTTTGAAAGGGAATGTTTAAGGCATCTTAGTTTAGCAAACACCAATATAAAAGAATTGCCTTTATCCATTGGGCACCTCTCTGGGCTTGAAGTATTGCATCTAGGAGGCTGCAAAAATCTTGTGCATCTCCCCACTAGAATTCTTCGATTTCAACGTCTGAAGTATCTTAGTCTAGCCGGCTGTTCAAAACTTGTTTTTATTCCAAATATCTCGACGGATGATTGTTGCTCAATAGACCTTCCAGCGCTGGAACATTTGGATCTTGAAAATTGTCACCTGCCAAACCCTGATATCCTGATGAGACTCAATCGCTATTTTACTCTGCAGTATTTAATTCTATCAGGGAGTGATATTATTAGGCTTCCAGAAAGCATTACCATGTTTTTTGACATGATGTACATTGAGTTGATAGATTGCAAGAAACTTCAAGAAATTCCTGCACTGCCCCCAAATATACAAATCGTAGATATAACTGGGTGCATGTCATTGGAAAGATTTTCAGATGGATTAAAAGTACCGCACCTCTTTACAAGTCAAATGCGAGACCAACGATGGATTGACTCGTCCTTATGCCTCAAAATTCATAGGAATATAGATGGGTTTTCGGTATCTATCTTGCTCATTCTTCTCTTTCTTACTCGTGCTTGTGTGAGCTTTGGTTTATTGGTTGTTTTGTTGAAATTTATTGATATATTTTTGTTTTACAGGAATACTTCAAAAACCATTCAGGCAATAATATATTTCCGGGGAATAGGATTCCAGAATGGTTTAACCATACGAAGCAAAATTCCAAAAATTGGATTCCAGACCGATTCAACGATCTTGAGCCGTATTCAGCAAATATGAATCAAGATTGCAGCTATTTTAAGCAGACTCTATATCGTAGTTCTTGTCAAATAACAATAAATGGGCTGAAAACTTTGGAAAATATAAGAGGAGTTGCTATATGTGTCGTTCTCGAACCCATTCTGAAGATCTACCCCCAAAAAGGTACTACTCTTACAGTCAAGACCGGAAGGGATGTTTTCCCTTATATTGAGTGTTTGCCGGGACATCATGTTTATTTAAGGGGTTCAGATGCTCATGTATGGCTAAATTACACCATTTTAGATGATCATATGAACCCATTAAATCTGGAATTGAATGTTGGTAGTGCACATAAACCGGTGTTCTTCAAAAGTTGCGGAGTCCATCTGATATTCAAGAATGAAAAGGAAGGAAAAGATCATCTAGGTTTTCTGCATTTAATGGATGGTATTGGAGGTTGGAAGAGGAGGTGTGTCGATGATGACCGCTACTTGGAATCCACTTCATGCCCACAACCGAACAGGGGTTCCTCAACCTTGGCCATCAATTTTGAATTTCAAGGATTCTCTGAACAGTTTGGAGGAGGAACTTACAAATAATTTGCATCTTGAATTGTCCCCTTAATTGCGGATCAGGTTTTCTTGTTTAGGAACTGATCATCACAATTTGGTGTTTTGGTTTGACAGTCTCCTGTATATGAATATTATCATCCCTGTTAGACCATTTGTGTAACCGTGATCCGTGTACATTTTCTTTTAATCTTTCTTCTTTAGTTTCCAATTTCCTACAACGTGACCCACACGTAAATTTTTTCGGTCTTCCTTATCTTTCGCCATAAACCACGTGAATCTTCCTTCTCCTATGTTTTTCTCTCCCGACAGCTCTCACCAACTCTGCCTCTCTCACCCAATATTTTTTCTCCCGCATATAGAAGTGCTGCAACCTGAGCATTCTATGAACCATCTTCTCCGCATAACTGCCGTCAGCCATTTCCCCACTAACCACCGAGATCATGTTAGGACCCTATGGGTTATGCTACTGTGAATTGGAATGTAATAAGGGATACGAGTAATTGGAGCTGAGACGTTGCAGGAGTGAAATCAAAATTGCATATGAGATGTTTGTGATAATGCCTCATAGGATCATACGTTTACTGATGAGGGAAACTTCGAGGGTTGCCAAACCTCCTTACAATATTCAAGCTAAAATCCAGATTCTAAGATAACTCCCATTTTCTCTCTTGTTCCCCTATATTCCCACGCCTCACCTCACGGTACAATGGTCTCTTAACAGAATTACAAAAAGGATAAAATGACAAGCTAATACTCTGGCTACATGACAGTCACTTGAACACATAACATAACTGAAAACGCACAGCATAAGTAAATAACAACACACGCACACAATAGCTTAAACGCATCACTTCGTGGTCCCAAAACGAACAGCTCCAGTAATAGCTAAATGCACAGTTTTGGCAATAGCAACTAGGGGTGTGCAAAATTCCGACCCGTCCAATTCTGACCGATTCCTGCTCCGATTTTGATTCCGATGGCATTAGAGTGTTAGGAAATCGAGGTCGAAATCAGAGTAATTCTGACTCCGACTTTCAATTTTTTAAAAAAAAATCAAGATGCAAAACGACGCCGTTTTGCATCTAGATTTTTTCTAATTGAGTATTGGAACGAGGCCGTTCCATTTAAATAGAAACGACACCGTTTTGCACACAACCAGCCTAGTATGTTCTTCTTCCTTATTCCTTCGTTCCTACTTCCCTTCATTTCTTACTTCCTCACTCCTCAATTCCTCTGACGCAGCACGATGCCACGGCCCATGACCAAGCACAATTCTACCATAGATTGCTTCACACCACCGTCGCCACAGTGCCTTTTTCATGCCGTTTTTTCCAATTGGTAATTTTAATTTTTAGGGTTTTAAATTTAGGAATTTGCTCCGAATTCTAGTTTACTATTTCTTATTCAAATTGATGGCATATCCAAGATCTTAATTCGATGGATGCAAAAATAAATTGATTGCGCTATGCTTTTAAAAGGAAAATTTTACTTCCATATGTAGAAAAAATAAACCATTATTTAACCTAGAATGAATGATAAAAATCCAATGTATTTTAGAGAAGCCAAAACGCTTTGGGGACCGATAAAGCATTGATTTCTCAAGTTTTTTCAAAACTCCTATTAAGCTGAAGACAGGATCGAATACTTGGGTTTAGAAGCATAACTCAAATGGCATTTTTACTTCTTCTTCAGCTTGGCATGATCAGTTTATTTGGAACTCTAATATTTAAATATGTGTGTATGTATATGTATATGAATATGTTCATGTATGCATGCGTTTATGTGTGCTTTGATTAGCTAGGTCTCTTACGGCTGATCATGATGAATCAAAGCTGAAAGCTGTTGTAAGTTTCATTAATAGACTTATTAAGTAGTAAGTCTATTAATAAGTCTGTTAATTAATTAAAGCCGAAAGTTATAAGTTCTATCAAAGCTGAACTTTCCTATTAATTAATTAATTAATTAATTAAATCTATATTTATTTGTTGCTTTTTCTTAAATATTTTTTTATTACTGTTTTATACTTTTTGGATATTTTATATATGCATAGTAGTACATGTCAGTTGTTCTATAGGCCTTTATATATATAGCTTATCTGTTTGATACCTTTACCTACCAACTGTGTTATGCCAATCAGTCTATGCATTTAGTATATATGCATAATATATATATACATAATTATATATATATATATATATATATATATTTGAGAATTAAGTATTGGTGTTTATATATATGTGTTAGATTTCAAGGTATGGATGCGCAACCATATGGGACTCCAAAACAAGATCAAGATGCCACAATTTCATCCCCAGTACCGAGATCTAGACCCACTTCCAGAACACAAACTTTGTGTGCAAGTAGTCTATTCCCATGCCAGGTAGACATAGAAGATGATGATACATTTAATGAGGAGGAGGAGATGGCTACTGGGGATGAGCCAAATTTACCACCTCCATCTGTGAAGCCACCACAACCACGATTAAATAAAAAAAGGTCATGGATGTGGAAACATTTCACCAAAGTTGACGGTAATCCCAAGGATCCGCAGGTGAGTTGCAACCATTGTGGTACACAAGTTGGATGTCATTTAAAGAAACAAGGTACTACTTATTTGATATCACATGTTGGATATCACATTTAAAGAAACAAGTTGGATATCACATGTTAATGGTTGCTAGAGGTATAAGATAGCGACTGATTGGCGGCCAAAGATCAGAGCAAGCTTAGTTACAAAACTTCTACAGTGACTGATGGTACGCAACTTAAGAAAATGGTCATCCCTCAATACAGTGAGAAGATGCTGAGGGATGCGCTTGTAGAGATGATAATTGAAGATGAGATGCCTTTTACTATAGTCGACAAAAGAGGGTCCAAAAGTTTATCAAGTTGGTTGAGCCATGATTCCCATTGCCATCCCGGTATACAGTGATGTGAGATTGTATGAAAAGACATTTAAAAGACAAGGTTGAGATGAGAAAGATGTTTGTGACCATTGGCCAGAGAGTCTCATTTACGACTAACACATGGACATCAGAACGTTTCCTACATGTGTATCACAGCACACTACATTGAAACCGAATGGAATTTAAAAAAAAAATGGATTATTGGATTCAAAGAAATCAATGATCATAAGGGTGCATCCACTGAGGCGGAGATGGATGATTGCTTGAAGGATTGGGAAATTCAAAAAGTTTTATGCATTACAGTTGACAATGCCAGTGCCAATGATACTGCAACTGAATGGTTCAAGAGGAA
The DNA here is from genome assembly GCF_018687715.1 of Carya illinoinensis. Lineage (NCBI taxonomy): Eukaryota > Viridiplantae > Streptophyta > Magnoliopsida > Fagales > Juglandaceae > Carya > Carya illinoinensis. The sequence goes on from NC_056766.1 coordinate 32,761,249, forward strand.
TATGAGGGTGAGAAATGATGTCATTCGAGGCCATGATTTTATCTATATTCGATGTTGTACTCATATAATCAACTTGATTGTTATTGAGGGGTTAAAAGAGGTTGACGATTATATTACAAAAGTCCACAACATTGTGCGGTATGTGAGGGCTTTCCCCTAAAGGCTTAAAAAGTTTAGGGTAATAGAAGAACATATTGGGATAAAACATTCACGGACGCTGTGTTTAGACGTTCTGACTTGATGGAACTCTACATACATGTTGTTGGATGTGGCACAGAAGTACAAAAAAGCGTTTGAGCGGATGGAGGTGGAGGATGGGGGCCTTAAATATGCTTTGTTGGAGCCTGCAGGAAAGGGGCTCGGTCCACCGGATACACATGATTGCACGAGTGTGGGGTTTTTTGTCATATTTTTTTTAGATTTTTTATGACATTACTATGCGGATATCTAGATCCGCATATATCACTTAGAAGATGGTTGTGATGCTAGTGGACTGTTATCTGGTATGGCTCAGAGGATGCTTACCAAATATAATAAATATTGGGGGCAAGTTGAAAAGATAAAGAGATTACTCTTTGTGGCTGTGATCCTTGACCCCAGATACAAGTTGGTCGTGATAGAATATTGGGTAAATTCCATCCTCAGGGCAATGAAGGCTGTGTCGATTATTACAGCGCTTAAAACTTATCTCAATGACTTATACAACCACTACAAAAATAGTGGCCAACCTTCATCCGCAGTGGGTACCTCACACTCGACTCTGACACCTCCCTCCGATGACCTTAACCCAGATGGAGCATTGCATCGATGCCATCAGAATTACAACGTTATGAATGAGTATCATCAACTCGTTGCATCGAAGAATATTATGGGGTGTACTTCGGAGGTTGAATGGTATTTTATGGAAGATGTCAAGGCACCTAGTGCTGTATTTGAGATATTAATTTGGTGGAAGGCTAATTCCACCGAGTATCCAATACTTTCTCGTATTGCGTAAAATGTGCTAGCCATTCCTATCACTACGGTTGCATCTGAGTTGGTGTTTAGCACTGGAGGTCAAGTGTTGGATGATTTCAGGAGTTCATTGTCACCGTCAACCGTGGAGGCCCCCGTTTGCACACAGAACTGAATCAGTGATATGCCCCTTGGACTAGATAGTATTGGCATTGATGATGAGATCTATAGGCTTGAAGAGAGTAACCTTATTTTACTTGTTTTTTTATTATTGATTATTTCATTCTTTTTATGATTTCATAAATCTATTTAACTTATACTTTTTATCATTTCTCATATGTAATTGTGAATCCTAGTATAGTTGCCAATGACTGATGGAGTACGGATAAAGATAAGTTGATAATAGATCTAACTTAATCTTTATTGGTATTAATGGTAATTAAATTCTACTTTTACTGTGTTCAATTTTCTGAATCAATTTTGGTTCCTTTTGTTGATTTAAGACTTTTTTTTTTATCTTAATTTCAAGTACTCTGAATGACCAAGTACTCTGAATGACCAAGTACGGTGCTGCAAATGATGTTTTTCATTTTAGTTCAATATTTTATTCTTATGGACTGTTTAATCAAACTTTGAAATGGACTGTTATTTCTATTATCAACTATTTGGGACTTTCTGAATTATGTATTTACATTAATTATATTTATTATTATTTATTTAGGGTTCAGAATGGGCCTAAATGGGCCCATTTAGAAGTCAGAGTTCCGATCGGAAGTCGGAATTCCGACCACGATCAAAAGTCAGAAATCCGATCATAAGTCGGAGTTCCAACTTTCGATCAGAGTCAAACTCTAATTCTGAAAGTCGGAATGCGATTTGGATTCCGACTCATGTCGGAGTCAGAAGGCACTGTTCCGACTTCGTCGAAGTCGGAGCACAGGCCTAATAGCAATGTAAAGCTTCAGTAAAACCAAACGCACCGCTTCAATCTTCTTCAAAATGCAGCCTCCATTTTCTTTAACGACATAAATAACACTTTGGCATCTTCACTTCATAAGCTTGGATTCCATCATCCCTTTCCCTTTCTCTAGCTGGGTTCCTAACAAACCCCCCTCTTCAAGCACCTTGCCCTCAAGGTGCTGCAGTGCTTCGACCTTCCAAGTCAGTGGCTTCTCTCTTGGAAACATGGAGGATAGCCTCAAACTTGAATTGGCCTTCACCGAGGAATGTTTCATAGCCAAGTAGTTTCCAAACATTAGTAAGGCTCTTATAGATTTCAACATACTCTCTTGCAATTGCATAAACTTGCTCTATTAACCTACTTAGAGGGCTCAACTCCTCCCCATCAAAAGTAAAAGGATCCTGGCCTTTTGCTAGAAGTTCAAACTTGGCCTCTTCAATACAGTTTGGTCTCTTACCAAGACCAAAATGATTGCTGGAACCACTATCAGTTACTAATGTTCCACTATTTGAATCCCTTGAAATTCCATACAAGTGATTCTGATTATCTTTACTAAGGAATGTGGCATTTTCCATTATCTTTAGACACATCAATAGTTGCATTAGACTTTGTAGATTCAGTCCATTCTTGACGTGTTGAGTGACTGAACCATGCTCCATCCAATTTAACTTGTCTAGCTCTAATGCATTGCAGCAACATGCTCCTTTAACCAATCTCTTAAAGCTGGATCACTATAGCTGTCCATAAATTCTTCTCTACCCCTATCAAAGGGCCAATGAGGTGGCATTATATTGAGCAACTGAAGAGCAAAATTATTATCTACTAAATCTTGCAAACTTATGAGCCTTTTCCATCGCCCTGCTCCTTCAATTTCATTCCATCCAACTAGGAATGAGTCACCATCTTCACTTGTTCCGCCAGAGAATAATAGTCTGCTTCCATTAGCACTAGAGAGCATTCTAGTGCACCCCTAGAGCCCATATGTTCGTCCAACCAAACATTAATTTTTCCGTCAACAACAGTTGGAAATATAAATTGAATATTTTCTTTTTAGAGAAGACAAATGGAATAAACATGTGCTTAATGACCTTCAAAGTTAAAAAATCCTCTTCTAGAAAAATCTCAATCCTTTAGTAATTTATCAATTCTACAAGTTACCACACACATGAGAGGAAACACTCCAAGTCCCGTGACAAGAAGAAAAGCAACCTTTATCATGGTCATTAAATGCCTTATTGCTGCCAAAAATTGCCTGAAGAGAGATGAAAATATCTCTGCTATAGAATCAATACCATAGAATCTCCCCATAGTCAAAGGCTCACCCTTATTGTACCGACTCAATTACACAATGCCAAGATAGAAGAGAATTATAGCAAGGATAAAAATATATTCAACAACGAGCGAGTAACATCAAAAAGCCGTGATAACCCAAGGCATATAAGTAATAGAGTTGTAACTAACAATGCCCATCACTTAGCATATGGGTGGACTGATAAAAATGCATCCCAAGTTTTCCATCCAAACCAGTCCAAGTGCTGGAAGCTCCTCATTTTCTATGTTACTGAATATACCCTTGTGTTTCTCCAATATCTTTATAGAGCCTTTAATTGAGGCAAATGGGTTGTTTCCTGGATTTATAAAAATTGTTCCCTGGATCTTACAATTCGTCCCCACAAGATTCATTTCTCTTCCTCTATCAAAGGGCAAGAAAACAACCCTAAGGTGCAAAACATCAAGCAATCGGGGAGCAAAAAATTTCTTACCCATAAGTTTCTCAGCAAACTCAACCACACGACCTACTTCATCAATCTTCCTTGACCCACATGCAGTGGCATGCTTTTCAACCATGCGAAGTGCGGCCACAAACAGCCCCAAATCTGTCTTATGGCATCAACTTGCCAAAGAGCACCGTTATCTCTATTGCCAGAAACATAATCTTCACGGGCAAACACATTGATAGCATGCTAAAAAATAAAGGTAACCTCTTCACCCATTTGTAACACATGAACAGAAAAATTGTAATTTATGTGGCTGACAATAAGAAGATGGTGACACTTCACTTTATCTACATTAATTTTGTAGAATGGAGTTAGAACTTCTCCAATTTGCAGAACTGGTGTATGTTCAAGGACGTGATCAATTTTCATGAACCACTGCTCGAGTTCTTCCAAGTGAAGCTGGAATTCTTGGTTTCCCTTCCCTTCAAATCTATTAGAGCATGTGTACCTGCCTTAGAGGATAACACCTCACAAGCCACATCTGCTGCATGCCCTCAATAGAATGCCACCTCCTTTTCATCTGCTGATCATTCTCAACAGCATGATATGACCAACTCTGCTTCATATGGAATATTATAGATCCTTCTAGATTGATTCTCTTGTAAATGATACATTTCTCCTATAAATATGAGTGCTACTGTACTGAGGAAAACAATATAGATGAGGAATACTTTTATTCAAATACAATCTTTCTTTGATGCATTCTTACAAACTCATGTCCTACACTTATTTTCCTACTAGTTTCAACAAGGTATCGAGAGCCTGATAGGCCCAACACCCACTTTTTCTTTCTTCGATCATCATGGCCTGTTGGCCCCTTTTAATCTTCACAAATTAGACAAGAGACCTAAGCTCTATGTCTTTTTAGAATACACTCCTTATCATGAAGGGTATAATTGTTTGCATATTCCATCTAGTAGAATTTACATTTCACGTGATGTACGCTTTGATGAAACTCATTTCCCATTCACATCTGCTCAACAGTTACCTCCTCAGGCCCCCTTTCCAGCCCAGCCCGCCCCTCCAAATTCATTTTCTCCCTCATTATCAAATCGGGCCCCCTCCTCATATACTCAGCCTTCCGCCTAGCCCAATTCGACCCAACCCATCTCTCCATCTCCTCTTAATTCTAATAATTCAGCCCAAGAGCCCACCAACACAAACTCTACTTCATATTCTTCTCCTCCTCCCGAAAACATCTCCTTTGTGCTGTTTCCTTCAAATCTTTCCCCTGTGACATCCTCTTCAACCCAGACCTCCTCTCTACCAGATGATACTCCTTCAACCTCCATCAATATTCACCCCATGACTACTTGGTCCAAAACCCTCATAACCCGTCCCCTTCATCGACAAGATGGCACCATTTTATGGCCACCACCAAAACACAGTGCTTCCCTCACCACATCTCCTTCTGTCCCCGATGAGCCCACCTCCTACACGGAAGCTTCAAAATTTCCTGCCTGGCATGCTGCCATGGCCAGTGAATTTGAAGCTCTCCTCCGAAATGAAACATGGTCTCTCATTCCTCCCCTTCCCTCTCAAAATCTTCTTGGTTCAAAATGGGTCCTTAAGACCAAACGACTTGCTGATGGAACCATTAAGCGACGCAAGGCTCGCCTTCTTGCCAAAGGGTTCCATCAACAAGCTGGAGTTGACTATTAGTAGACCTTTAGTTGGATCGTTAAGCCTGTTACTATACATCTTTGATCTCTATTGCAGTGTCTCGGAAATAGCCCCTTCATCAGTTGGATATACAAAACGCATTCTTGCACGGGGACTAGGAAGAAGTTGTCTTTATGTAGCAACCTACTGGGTTTGTTCATTCTAATTCTCCTCATTTTGTTTGGAAATTAAAAAAAAAATCTATCTATGTCTTGAAACAAGCCCCTAGGGCTTGGTTTGCAAAGCTTAGTTCAAAATTAATTTCACTCGGTTTTCATGCTTCCATTTCTGACTCATCTCTCTTTATATTTACATCTGCTACTGCCTCTATGTATGTTCTAATTTACGTTAATGACATTGTTATTACTGCCTTTGATTCTTCTCTCATTACTGATTTTATATCATCTATGTCCGCATCTTTCCCTGTCAAAGATCTAGGTTCACTTCATTTCTTTTTAGGAATCCATGTCTGTCACACGGCTAAAGGTCTCTTTTTATCTCAGTCTCGTTACATCTCTAACCTATTAAAGAAGACTAATATGCATGAGTCTAAAACTGTGTCAACACCGATGTCAACATCTGCTAAACTTTCAGCTCTTGATGGGTCATCTTTTGAGGATCCTCAACTTTATCGAAGTGTTGTTAGCAGTCTCCAGTATCTTTCCTTCACTCATCCAGATATCTCGTTTGCAGTCAATACAGTCTGTCAATACATGCACTCTCCCCGCCATTCTCACTGGCAAGCTGTCAAATGCATATTGCGTTATCTCAAACTCACCATCTCTCTTGGCTTATTTTTTTTCCTTTGTCTCTCCCCTTAAACTAACAACATTTTCAAATGCTAATTGGGCTGGTTGCTTAGATGATCGAAAATCAACTGATGGTTTTTATGTCTATTTTGGGTCTCACTTAATGTCTTGGGGTTCCAAGAAACAACAAACAATAGCTCGATCCTCGACTGAAGCAAAATATAAATCAGTTGCAAATACTACTTGTGAACTTCTGTGGATACAAACATTGTTAAAAGAATTGGGAATTTTTATTTCTGAAGCACCCCACTTGTTATGTGATAATGTTGGTGCCACCTATCTTTCGGCTAATCCTGTTTTACACTCACGGACTAAACATGTGGATCTTGATTATCATTTGTATGTGACCGTGTTGTTAACAAAACTCTCACTGTCTCCTTTGTCTCAAGTAAAGAACAAATTGCATATATTTTCACTAAACCACTCTCCTTGGTGCGATTTGCACTCCTGCGTTCAAGCCTCACCATCCTATCAGTGCCGCTTGAATCGCAGGGGGATATTGGAGCATGTGTACCTACCTTAGAGGATAACACATCACAAGCCACGTCCACTGCATCCGCTACATGCCCTTAACAGAATGCCACCTCCATTTCATCTGTTGATCATTCTCAACAGCATGATATAACTGACTCTGCTCCATATGGAATATTATAGATTCTTCTAGATTGATTTTGTTGTAAATGATACATTTCTGCTATAAATATGAGTGCTATTGTACTGAGGAAAACAATATAGAGGAGGAATACTTTTATTCAAATACAATCTTTCTTTGATGCATTCGTACAAACTCCTATCCTACACTTATTTTCCTACTGATTTCAACAAAATCCAATACAAAAGAAATTCACAGGGATTGCCTTGGTGTAATTGAGCGCACCCATCTTGCTTAAAGGTCCCAAATCATTCAAATCTCCATGCATAACAGCCTCACTAATAAAAGAGGAGACTATCTAGCCCCCTTGAGAGATCATGGAAAATGGTTTGTAGAGGAGGTTCCCCTTTGGGATAGTGGTTGAATCTGGCTTGTGAAAAAAAATGAGAGTGTGAATACCCGAATCAAAGATTCACAATCCAGCACAAGAAACTTGAGTATTTCGGAAAAAAAATTCCCACCGGAGGATCTCGATGGACATCACCCCTGGCTTCACACTTAATAATTTCCCCATTAGGAAGCAGCCGCGATGCTCAATCTTCTGAGAGTTAAAAAATTAATTTCGGTTCTGGACTTCTAAGGACAGATGGAAGAGAGATTTATTTTGAAATAGCTTTTGTGGGCATTGCAGCAAACTCCTCCACCTCCACTTCCCTTTTTATGCCCTCCTCCACAGTTTGGTCTTCCCAGGCCAAGAACTCTTCCGTGGACACCACCACAGGCTCTTTCACCTCTACTGCACTTTCTTTTTCTTCTTGCGCAATTTAGTCATCATCCGTTGTTCTATTTTCTTCAAGCACTATTGATTGTTGCATTTCTTCGGTTGAATCTGTATCTCCCAAGTTCTCTTCGGCGGCTTCCTGGTCTTCAACTACTAATAGCTTTTGCTTCCTAACCTTTAATCTCACTAATTTTAAAATAACATCATATCGATTAGATATATTGTTCTGCTTTACCACCCAATGAAGCATCATATCTATCAAGTCATTTAACCTGTTATTAACCCCCCTGAAAACTCTTTTCATTAGTGTCTACCCGTCGCTATAAGGCCTCCATGGATCGTCAGCTCTAGATACCACTTGTTAGGACCTTGTGGCTACTGTGAATTGGAATGTAATAAGGGATATGGGTAATGGAAGCTGAGACATTGCAAGAGTGAAATCAGAATTGCATATGAGATGTTTGTGATATTGCCTCATAAGGCCATACGTTTATAGATGAGGGAAACTTCGAGGGTTGCCAAACCTCCTTACAATATTCAAGCTAAAATCCAGATTCTAAGATAACTCCCATTTTCTCTCCTGCTCCCCTATATTCCCACGCCTCACCTCACAGTACAATTCACTCTTAACAGAATTACAAAAAGGATAAAATGACAAGCTAATACTCTGGCTACATGATACCCTTCACTCCCATTTACAATTCATTTACAATTAGATGATGTGGCAGCTTTTTTTCCTTTTAAAGCTTTTAAAATCACTTCTTAGCAACAAAATTTGTCAAGATATTTCAAATTCAAAAATAAAATTTAGTCCCCCTTGTGCTCTCCCCCCCTGCATCCTCTCTTTAGCAGCTCCATCCATTAACACCGTTCGGCACCACCATCTCAGGTGACACACTCTCTCTCTCTCTCTCTCTCTCTCTCTCTCTCTCTCTCTCTCTCTCTCTCTCTCTCTCTCTCTCTCTCTCTCTCTCTCTCTCTCTCTCTCTCTCTCTACAATTTTCACCAAAAATGGTTAACGTTTACTGGTTACTGCCTTCATTGTTTCCACACACACTGCCTAAGACACCCTTCTCACGCCTCTAGGGAAGTCCCAAGTCATTCTTCCCCTTGCTTTGGTCAAGCTCAGTTCCAATTCATTCGATATAGGTCCATTTTTTTCCTTGATTTGGTTGTGATTACTGCATATTTGGTGGCCGATTGTGATTGCAAAGTATTTTTCTCCCTAAGTTGATTATATATTTGGCCCTCAACCTCTTCACAATCGAAGCTTTCAATGGAATCCATTTCCACAAATAAATCTAACTGACCAAATAAACTATAGCTTTGGATTAAGCTATGTCTAAAAAAAGGATATAGAGATATTTGAAATGGAAAAACGAAAGGATCTAGAAATTTAATCAAAACCCAAAAATATTTGGGCATGAATTTTATTTGGGGAGATTAGATTATGTCTCCTGTTTTCCTCCAAATTTTCATGCGCGCAGGGTCATTGACCACCTCAAAAATGAAAAATTACCTCTATATCCGTTCACACACACACACACACACATATGTATATGAATATTTGACCAAAAACATATATGCACATTAGTGTCACAAAGAATTCTTCAAAAACCACAAACCTTTTTCTTTGCATTGTGCACTTGCCCGTGTTCTTGACTTTGCCTGAACATTTTTTTTAGTGGATATTAATCAAAATTCGTACTTGTCTTGTCACTCTTGGGGTTTTATTTTTCTTTGAGCTTTTATCAAAGACCTTTATTTGTTGAGTTCTTCAAGCAAAATGTGAAATATTAGTTATTCATCCTCGTCCATTGCTTGGCTTGAAATATGTTTATAAATCCATTTTAGTGCAGGTTTGAGATTTTCAGCACCATTGGAGGGATGGTTGGATTATGTCACATTTTTTCAATTTTTGGTTGAATTGTAATGTGTTATAGATAAGCACTAAACTAGTTTTTAGTCATGTTATAATGTGTACAATTTTTTTCAAGGATTAAAATTAGTTTTTTTGTCAGGTTGAAAATTAGCTGTAATGTGTAGATTGGTTGAAAATTAGTTTTATGTAATAGATAAGTGAATAAATAGTGTTAGTGAACTCAGTAGCAGCATTGATTTAATCACTGGCAAAACCTTTCCCAGTGATTGTTGGGAAATGTGTTTTCGGTTTTTATCTCCATCGCGGCGATTAGGAAATCGCGGGAAGAACCTTTACCAATGATTTCCTAATCGCGGGGAAAGGTGTTTTCGGTTTTTAAACTCAATCGCAGCGATGAAAAAATCGCTGGAAAAAGTTTTGCCAGCGATTTCCTAATTGCTGAGAAAGGCATTTTTGGTTTTTGAACTCAATAGTGGCGATTAAAAAACCACTAGTAAAGGTGTTGCCAGCGATTTCATAATCGCCACTATTGAATTTTTTGTTTTTTTAACTTATAGGCGGCGATTAAAAAATTGCTGGAAAAACCTGAAAATCGAGTTTTAATAACCCAGTATTCTTACTGGGTCTCATTTTTTATTGTTCCCAAAGCCTGAAAATTAACTATTTTTCCTCCATTCATTCAAATGTACCTGATTGACATGATCAACTAATTATCCATGCATCAACAAATATATCTGAGACCATTCAATCCAATTCAATAATTTCTTCAAGCGGCAATTCAACCAAGCTCATGTATATTTTTACACTGGGTGGTGCATTATACTGATTATATCAAGTACAAGCTGAGCTACTAATTATATAATATATAAACATCACTGTTATAATTGATTTGAGGACTCTACTGTGACTAAAATAATTGCTACCAAGTTCCATACCTCTATCACCTTTGATCGAGAAAGGTGACGAACTCGAAGATAGAAAACTCACGTTACTGCTGCTCAGCCCAAGCTTGAATGGCCATATCACCCCACTGATCATAAACTCTCCTCTCTTGCATGAGGTCAGAACATCCGTGCTATTCTATGCCTAATGTAAGAGTGAAATGGCTAACCATTACTAAAGCAGGTGAGTTACTTTACAAAGACATCAAGGTTCATTTTTTTGAAAGACAAACAAAAAGCTGGACATTGAAGTTAGCATTGAACAAGAACAGTTCAATTTGAGATTTTTAACAATTATCTCTACTATATGACAATACAATTTAGAAGAAAATCAATAAATCTATGTTCATTCAGCCTTTATTTTCTTTTTCCTCCAATTCTCACTCTACATTTTATTTGAATTCCTTGTTTTTCTTAGTTTGACCTCTATCCTTGATGATTGAGCTGAAATATTGCATGTTTTAGCTATTTAAAACCAATATATTTTAAATTCTTCGTGACACTATTATTGGTTTTAGATAAAAAAAAATGATTAATAAGCATAAATACGAGTTGTGATTTTTAATTGATTGATATCATGTTTATGCTTAATTATGATTTAATGAGACAATATTTCCTCACATATATAGTCTGTTTTTGATAATTTATTTTTGAGTGTTATTTCTTTCTTCTTATTTTTAGTTTAAAGAAAATTCAAAAGAGATCCGGTTGGAACTTATGATCAAAAATGCATACTAATTGAGAGGAAGCTTGGCAGCTGAAAAGGAAGACACAAAATGAAGAATCAATGGTTATTTTCTCCCTTTGATCATTCAAGATGCATGTGACTTATGGTTGAACAAAACTCACGGAGTGAAATTTTGATGGTGCAACATTAAAGTCATACAAAGAGTTGACATGTGCTGAAAAGAAAGAAGGAAGTGAAAGAAGTGAAAGAAGGGAGAGAGGAATCGGTGCATGAGTTTGGAGCTGGAAATACGTGTGGAAAGAGTGGGTGCAAAAGTTGAAAGAAGAAAGGCTGTGGAATAAAATGATAGGAGAGTGGATGAGTGTGTATGAATTTTCAACAAAGTTAGTGGAAGAGTGGAACCGGAATTGAAGGAAATTGATTCAATATTTAAATGATTCTTCAAGAGGCAGCTAAGTGGAGTAGTTGGCTGATTAATTAAATATTCAGTGCATGATTTGAGAGGGACAACCGGTGGAATTAAATGATTTTCAAGAGGCAAGTGGATGTTCGGCTATTGATTTTTCTGCTATAAAAAGAAAGGACAACAAGTAGAGAGGGAGAGTAATGAGTGGAAGGGAATTGTGTTAGCTGAGATAGGAATTTACGTGGGCCCTCTTTAAAGAAAAGGAATAATTTGATTGGCTTCTTGGTTGATGGTAGAAGGTGCAACCGAGATTGAAGGAGTGAAAAGGAGTGCAGTCGGTCAGTGCATGAATATAGTGAGTGTGAGAAGAGATGTGTGGGGTCGGTTTGGGTAGAGAAAGAAAGTGCCGATTGGTTTAAGAGTTGTGAAAGGAAAGAAAGGTGGGGGGTGGCTTTTCGAGGAGAGTAGAAGGGATTCCCCTTCTAGCTGGAGTGAGACCGGCTGGCGAGAGAGGGAGACGTGCTTGGTTATGTGGGACATAGAAAAATAGAGAGAGTTTACGTGGAGGGGAGTTCTGGTGGAGCTTTGGATTGCAGTAGACGACGTGAACTGAAACGGAGGGAGACGTTGGACTAATCACCCGTGAGGCCACCACGTTCCAGTGCATCCAACCCGCACCACTCTAGGCTGGTTTGGACGTGAAGGACGTGGGTTCTGGCTGAGAAGCTGGAAGGTGGGGCTTTGGACTTCAGCTACGAGACCTGGAGACACTTACGGAGAGAGCTTCAGACTACCAAAGTGCAGGTATTCATTTTTCGTTTGGAACGAAAGAAAAGAGGGCTGGGAACGTGACTAAGTGAAGGTGCTAGCAAAGGCAAGAACTGATTTTTCTGGGCTGAGAGAGTGAGACGTAACGCTGCATTAGAAGGAGCTGGTTGGACGTGAGCTACTTGCTGGACAGAACATGCAATGGGAAGAGGCAGCTAGCACACGGAATGAAGGACGTACGTGGAGAAAGCTAAAAACAGAAGGAAGGAGCTGCTGGTGTTGACGTAAAGTTACGGAAGGATAGTTCATGTTTGAGTAGCTGCAGGACGGACTGGTTTTTAAGGGAGTTATTTTCAGCTCAATTTCCTGTTTTATGATCTAAGTTGTTTTCATTTTAGCTTGAGTTTTATTTTAATATTATCATGGATAATGTTTGGAGTTTTAACTTTTATTTTATTTTCTTTTCTTTTCAGTTTTATGTTATTGTGTGGTTTCATTGTATTTTATTTTAATTTTATCCTGAACAATATTTTTATAGCACTAATAATAAATATGTTTGGCTAAATTTTCATACTAAGGTTAGAAGTGAAGTTTAATGATTTACATATTGTTTCCGAATCCACGTAAAATCTATTTTGCGAGCTTGATTGATTGAAAGATTTTATTTGGATAATTTGATTATCTATATACTCGTCTTGATTCATTGTGATTTCTGAATACAATGAATGCTTGAGGAATCCCTGTGGTATTCAAATAGATTTGTAAATGTTTTAATCATCAATCGTTCACGCTCAATCATAAGCGTCTGTTTTTTCTCGATCTTAAATGCTAAATCTACCAATTAAACGGAATCATTATTCTAGTTTAATTGAAGTAAATCGATCGGAAACAATATCATAAATTATTAGACGGATCCTCGAAACCTTAGTCTTTTTCCATTCATTTTATCAATCTTCATTTGATTGCACGTTTCTTTTCGTAATTTTGTTTCATTGTCTGAATTTATTTTATTTATCACAAAAGTCAATCCCTGTGAATTCGATCCTGTAAGATACTATAACACCTGTATACTTGCAGGTAAAACTACACTAGATTTTTGATTCATTAATTTGAGTCAAAGTTTAGTTGCAACACTTGATACTACACTCCGTCACTTTCTCATTTTTTAAGTAAATCTCTATAGATTGTTCCCATTCTTACTTCTCCAATTGTTTAACATTAAATCTATGTTGAATCAATATAATAAAACTTTTATACGTAAATTTTCTTCATAATTATGGCTCCATCTACAGCTCGAGAACGTGGAGGACGTGGAGTACATTATTGTACGTTGTGCTTATTTATCATTTTCTTTTTTGGTTTAAAATTGTAATACCTTTATATAATTCAATTATGTTTTAGAGAGAACTCACCCTTGATTGAAGTGAAGATCATGAAGTCAAAGAGAGCATTAAAACAAAGTTACAAAGAAGTTACAATTGCTATCACAATGCTCTGCACAAGATAAACCCAGATTTACTCAACAAAAGAAGAAGCGATTACTCATGTCTTCCTAGATGATTTGAATCAAATTGATTAGGAGATACTGTTTCATCAATGGACAGACCCAAAATGCAAGGTATCACACATTTTAGAACTATTAAGTAATAGTTCAGTTTGTCACATATATATATTCATAAGCTATTGTGTTAGGCACTACTATTAAACTTTCCAGCAAATCTTCACAAATAAAAACATACCAGAGAAATTAATGGGCCCTCCTCTTCATCAGTTGTAACATGAGTCATCAAGGCCAAGTTTTTTACCATTCCACAAACTTCACCTTCGGGAGTATCACATGGGCAAAGCATGCCCACTGTAACAAAGTGAAACAGCACAAAGACATATTAATGCATAAATATGCAGTTACAGAAATCTAACAATTTATGACGCAAGACCTTTGCTACCACACAATGGTAGCAAAGTGAGCTTTGAAGATGCAAGCAGAAAAACAATGGTGACTCTACAGCCACCAGCTAGCTAGTGTAGTTTGTATGTTTTTTTTTTTTTTTTAAACACATTCATTTTTTTAATACTTTTAAATATTTTTTAAAAAAAATAAAAAATTCACAACATTATTAAAAAACACTTTCTTTATTACTCAGTAAAAAAAATTAAAAAATCCCAGAGCCCCAGCAGAAGAGTAGCATTTTCCCTTTAAATATATTTATCTTATCGGGAATACTGCATGCATGCATCATGCTCTTTTTTCTCACGCAGTACTGCACGCATGTTACAAAATATATATTCTAGATACTTTAAGAAAGAGGAGGCCAGAGAGTACATAATCCTAATTCCGTATGTACTGGAACATATCATGATTTATTTGAGATTTGAGGCTACAGTTTGCTACTTTTCTTAAAATAAACCATCAACTAATTGAGTTCACAAACTAAAAAGTAAAGAAAACCTAAAATATTTGAAGGAGAAAGCGCATAAAAAGAGCTAGCAAGTGTTTCATGTGATTATATTTTGGAATAATAATATATGGTCAAAGGAATTGAATGGTGGGGCAAAATGAAGGCTTATATTTTGTTTCATGTGATTAAATGAATGGGCTCAACATGCTAGTTGTTGCTATAAAGTGTATATAGCAGTACAGCGGTTCCTTAGTCTTGTTGACAAGACCATGCACCTCTTTCACTTTGAATATTCATGCAGAAAAAGAAACAAATACATAGATAATTAATTACAAATAACTAAATAGAAAATTGTTATTGGTGCAACAAGCAATGGAGAGACATCTCATTCTCAACAATCATACAATATCCCTTTGTTATAAACTTTTGCGGACGACTCAACAAGCTCAACAATCAACAATCATAAAATGACACCAAAAGAAGAAATGTTCAAATGATGGTATCTACCATAACAACTACAAAGACATGACAGAAGATTTTGCGGACGACTCTTAAGCCCACAATATCTATAGTATAAAGCACACAAGATTAATGTAACGACAAATTTTATAATCCCTGAAATGATAAAAGATACGTCTCGTTCCACACTTGGGGCAGCCAGTTATGCCAAAAACTACTTGTTTTTATCTACCTTTTCTTTCACATCACGCAAAAGCTTCAACAACATGACAAAGAAGCATTTACTTCTTTTAGAGACTTTAAATTCCCTAAAAATGTAAACAAGGGCAAAAAATGCCTCCTTAAACATCCCTACTCTTTTCTTCCCAGAAAAGAAAAACATTCAAAACGAAAGGAGCTGATACAGTAAGGTATAAAATCCCACCCTATTCTTCATTCAAACAAAAAGAAACTGATACATTGAGGTAAAAAGCAGTGCAAATAAAATAAAAAAAAATGGGAACACGTAGATGCACAGGCATGCATGCCCACACAGAAGTACTTGTTACATACATTCTGAAGAATCTGGTCTGTATCTAGCTGTCCGATATTTCTGCAATTCATGGGGGCAAAATCTAGTGTTGAAGAAAAGCCCATGAGAAATTTGGAGCTGCTATAACCTCAAACATTCAACAGAAGTCAATATAGGTTAGAAACAAATGCATATGATGATATCAATCGATGTTAGCTAAACCAAAAACATTGAAAAAAATAAAAACTACAAAACCATTGAATTATTAATGAAGAGCTGCTACAATTCCAATACAACTCAAAAACAGTTCTCTATGGCTCACTTTTTCAAGATATAAACAACCAGTCAATATCTCCCAACAAAGTCAATGGAAAAAACAAGAGAAAAGCATAATAAACTTATAACAAAGCTGAAGTGTAGAAGGCATATAGGGGCTCAAAATGGTCAATGGTCAAGCAGAGGAAATGACCACAATCACAGTAACAATATAATAATAAGTTGCTTTTGTGAAACCTCTCACAATGAAAATGGCCATCCGGGTTATCCTACCATAGAGATTGAGCCTCTCTCCACAATAGCTGCTGATTTTACAGCCAGTCAATGACTCGAGGAGCCTAAAATTGCACTACCACAGATTTCTTTTGCACTTTCATGATGATAAAGTGCATTCAAACTGGCTCTAATCTAGAACATAAACGGGTCACAACCAATCAGAAAGGGCATGAGAGTAGCCACAAAAGCTAAAAACCCACACACCAGATTCAGCAAAACGACTACTAAAATCCTGAAGACAAGAAATGACATAACATAGCTAGATCACATTAGCCCAATAAATATGGAGAATATTACAAACCCATTAGAATATCAATAACTAGAGAACTTGATCATACAGAAAAAGCAGGTGCTTGGGCTATGCCTATTTACTTAGAATAAACATCACGTGTACTTGGGCTATGCCTATTTACTTAGAATAAACATCTCTTATTAATTATAAAAAAAACTAGTAAACTTCTAATGAATTGAAGCTTGAATATAATCAACCTTCCTC
Organism: Carya illinoinensis; assembly: GCF_018687715.1. Taxonomy (NCBI): domain Eukaryota; kingdom Viridiplantae; phylum Streptophyta; class Magnoliopsida; order Fagales; family Juglandaceae; genus Carya; species Carya illinoinensis. The sequence goes on from NC_056766.1 coordinate 32,777,888, forward strand.
TTATTAAATACATAAGCACATAACCAAGATAATCCAGATAATCCCTTCTGCTTTGCTCTACCAGTAATACAGAACATGATTAGAATGAAAATAATGGTGACTAATACAAATGTATTATAACAATAGTACTGTTATTAGTTGGAAACATGAAAACGACAATATAATATCCCAATCCAATTCCAAGGTGCATATTGACACTTCCATACCGAGTTCTGTGTGTGAGGTTCTTGTTTTCCCTAAAACAAATAAATAATGGAAAGGAAGGTGCTAAGAAACTTAGAAAGGGTGTTGGTCAACAAAGAGGTAACAAATAGGGTGGCCAACAAAGATTTAACTGTAAAACAAATTTTTTTTAAAAAAGAATAATAATGGTTGACAGAGTGCCATGAATGTCAAATTTTTGGTTTTTCTACTTCCAGCATACACAATGATGTAATTCCCAACAACATGGACTTGTCTTCAGAAAGTGAAAGTTAGACCATTTTGGCAGATATAGTAAATCACAACTTACAAGTTGTTGTACTAGCTGCACCTTCTAACAAAATTAACACCATTAAAAAAAACTTCATTTTTGTGCCAACATAAATTTTGGTTTTCAATGAGACTATGCAAGACTTATACACTCTAATATAGTTAAGATATATTTAATATTGCTCCTAACTAAAATAACTAGAAATTAACTTTTATGATCTTATAAAATTAGAAAAATATGAAGAAGATAGTCGTCTAATTAATCTAAAACAGTTTTTAAAATTCATCAATCAGTCACTTATATGAGCTAGCCCTACCTGAAGTTGGCCTATTTTTTCATTTTAGGGGTTTAATATATGAACTTCATTCTGGCATAATATTTAAGAGTATGGTTTTTCCCCTTTACCAAATTAATATTTGTTCTTGTAGTTTGGTACATTTTCCTATAGGATTTTAACTGTGAACTCGAATCTGGACAAATTTTGTCTGTATTGTTTTGCAACAGTTCAAAAAACAGATCGATCTTAAGCTTACTCTTGATCTAAATCTATATATACACACAAAACACATCAGTAGAGAAAACCAAGCCTTGTTTTCAAAATCAGCACTTAAACCGCAAAAGGCAGATACACAACATTTTGAACCAAACAGAGGAGCTAATACATCAGTTTCGCATAAACAAAAATTATTGACCAAAAAAAAAAATACAACTTTTGCAATGCAACCAATGCATGAAGGGGGAAATACAAATAAATTGGCAACAAGCGATACCTGGACGGCGGTGATATTCCTTAGAGCAGAGGACGATTATACTGGATGTCGTTACTAGCCGAAACGAAGGGAACTCGATTTTTTCATTTTGTAGGTAGTCGAAAATGGAGAACCAACAATGGAAGGGAGAAGGGTGTGGGAAAATGGGAAAGTGAAAACGAGATTTGGCTGAAGACGGAGGAGATGACGTCGTGTAAAAATGTTGGGAAGGGGCCAAATGTAAGTGGTCTGCAATCAAGGGTTCGTCGAAGTGTAGAAGCTGGGTGTTTGGGGGGAAATGTGTTTTTTCACCCGTTTGGGGTTTGGGGGGGGGGGGGGGGGGGGGGGGGGGGGGGGGGGGGGAAGTAATCCAACTGATTTTGCGCCCACACAATGTACAGCACCATTGTTTATAGTGTCGGCAAAATGTTTTTTCCCCAGCGATTTTAATTGTTGCGAGAATCCTGATTAATGGCCCTAGCTTGTAATTGGTTGAATATGATTTTAAAACTTGCGGTGATTTAAAAAGCTCGCAAAAGGATACCTTTCCAGTAATTTTATTTGTAACGATTTAAAAATCACCGGATAGACCAGATTTATTGTAGTGCCATCTCTAGTTACACAGAAGGTGCCGCCAATTTGCCGCCCCTAGACTGTCGCAAACACGACAAGTTCTCTCCCACTCAATGCCGTATGTCCCTTTCACTCTATACCACTCTTTTGTTTAAGAGTTGTATTTAGAGTGAATCTCTTAGCTATAAAGTTTGTTAAGATTTTTTTTTTTTTTTTTGGTTAAGAAGTTAAACTTGGGTGTTAAGATTTTCATTTTGACCAACTAGTAATGGAAAAATCCAATCCTTTTCCTTGATGGGAGGAATAATTCAAGTCTAACTCTGTTAGAGGATCCCTAGCCTACCTTATAAATAAAAGATCTGTGTACACCATCAGTACTGTAATAAAAAAGAGGCATAAGCCAAAAGATTATCTTCCTAATCAAATACTTCTTTTTCTTTAAGTGAGTTTTATTTTAGGCTCTTGCTTGTTCTTGAATTACCATGGCATGAGGTATGCAATTTATTATTTCTGCTACTTTATATTCTATATTTTATATGAAAATATTACATCTCTCTCGTGCTCAATCACTCATGCATGATGTACAACTAAATATATTGAAATGAAAGTGATACAAATACAAGACCAACAAATCTCACAGAACCAAAGCAAACCAACGTAGATCCTACACGCAACCTGCTTTTAATGTCCAAAGAAACCGCTTAGACTGATGCTATCCTTGCTGCAACGCCGCGATTCGTCGTCACATGCTCCACCCTCAACCTAGCTTTCGTTCTGCCTCCTTCCCTCCACGATGGTTCTGTTTTTGTTTTCTCATGGGTAAGTTGCCACCTCTGAGTTTAGTAATGTGTTTCTACATTAATTTATTTTTAGGTTTTACTTGTAAGTGTATAAATTACAGTCGTGCCCTTAGGCAACTTATAGCAAATTTGATGCTTTTGGCTTGGGATGGGCCTAGTTTTACTTAAATATTTATGTTAATTCAAACAGTTTATGGCAGGATATCAAAACATCAACACACATTTACTGTTCATTACACACAGACTTAACACACAATACAGATGGACTTAACATGGGAAAATAAGAAAAATTATTGTTCATTATTGTAGCAGGTCGATAGCCACTTATTATAAGAGAATAGATATAAGGTTTAAAGGGTACACAATCTGAAACAATTTTTCAGAAGATTCCAAAGACTCGCAATCTAGTGAGGTTCCCTGCAGTACATTCAGATCCTTCATTTTTTTAAACATATGAGTATTGAGCTAAAATGTGTTTTGCCTATCTAGTCTGTCCAATATATAGATATTGGAAAGAAATTTGTTTCTGATTAGGAACAAAAAACATCAACACACATTTACTGTCCAATATATGTAAGTTTACATGATTGTATTACTTCTATAAAGCAATATTAAAACACAATTGTATTTACATAATTGCCACTTAGCCCTTTTTTGCCGTGTAGCTTCCCAGAAAGAATTCTAAGTTTTTCTTTTAATGTTAGTTATTTTATTTTTGGCCCTTTGTAGTCATGGCAGATTATTAGTTTTTATTTCAAGTGGGTCTTCGTCAGATGTTGGGTCCCATTTTATTTGTAACAAAAGACCTATAATATCTTGTGATTTAGTTGGAATTATGTTAAGTGAATATTAAGTGGAATTGCAATTTAAATGAGCTTAGTTTTAATTGAATAAACATGTTAGTCATACAATTTAGTTTATGGAAATAAAGTACAGTTTAATGCTTAGTATTGCTGAAAAATATGAAAAAGCTTTTATGCTAATGAGAGTGAGGGAGTCACAGCGCCTCCATTTGAAGATTTGCAAAAGGCTCGTGTTTTTATTAAGTTTCTAAAATTTTTTTATGATGCCACTTTGAAAATCTCCGGCTCATCTTACATGACATCTAATATGTTATTTCAACAAATTTCTACAATTGAGCACAATTTGAACAAAATGGGTCAGAGTAGAGATGATTTGTTGAGGAGGATGGCGTCTAATATGAAACTTAAGTTTGATAAATATTTGAGGAACACAAATAAGATGAACATGATTGTTTATGTAGCTTTTGTCCTTGACCCTCAATATAAGGTTATAGCCTTGTCATATTGGTTAAAAAGGTGCAAGGGGGATAAATGCGGAGATAGAATTGAGGCCAATGTAAGATTGCTCATGAATCGTTTGATTGAGCAATGCAACAAGTTTTATGGGCTAGATAGTGGAAGATAAAATATGGCACAAGTTTCAAGTTTCTCAAGTATTATTGGTGACGACTTGGAATACGAAGATTTTGATACATCTCTAGATCAATATCTTGAGGGGCAAAACAATTCAGTATTTAGCTTGGACTTAGATAGGTATTTGTCGAATGTGGTTGAACCAAAAGTACCCGGGTTTGAGATTTTGGATTGGTGGAAGAGGAACTCATTTAGATATCTCATCCTTACGGAGATCGCACGTGATATATTGGTCATCCATATTTCCACCGTCGCATCCAAGTCCGCATTCAGCATCGGTGGACGTGTATTAGACCCATACCGAAGCTCATTAGCGCCGGAGATTGTCCAAGCACTAATCTGCATGCAAAATTGGTTGAGTTGTGAACCACTTAGTTCTTGGGAGGTGGAGGAGCATGTAGAAGACGTTGACATCGAAGGTAAATGCTTTTATTTGTTAGTTTTGATTTTTTATTGCTAGTTTATCCATTTAACTTAACCTCTACATTTTTTTCTTCTTAAGGTAACCCTCTTCCTTCAACTTCAACAACTTAACTTTTTGTTCTTGATGGTGTGAAATTTGGAGCGCATATTCAATCATGGTATGAGGCATTACTTTGTATACTTTTTGTTCTTGCGGGATTTTAATTTATATAAGTTGACTGATCATGTATACTTTTTGTGTTTAAAGCCAAAAAAATTGTATGCGGTTTCTTCTGTGATTCATTTATGTTGACTTGTTTAATGTTTATGAATAATCAGGTTGTCTATAATTGTGCATTTGGAAAAGGAAAAAAAAAGGAATATGCTCCTACTTCTTTGATACCAAGACTTCCTATAAGAGGTACTCTATCAGCAATCCTGCAGAGATTCTTGGATACCATTCTACCTGAGTTGCTGCTTTTTTAGTTGGTAAGGTAAAATAACTTGACTTGCTCATTTGAGTTGAAATGAATGGCTGATTAATTGTCTTATTTCTTTTATCTTCTGCTATGGATAATTGTTGTACCTTTGTAGCTGACATGATTTGGCAATGTGGAAATGTGAGTTTCATTGTATGAGGAAATGAATGTTCTTTTTGTGTTTCCCCAGATGGTTGGTTTGACTATTCATGTATCGCACTCCCTGCTTTTATTAATGGTGAACGTTCTGCTGCTTTAAGATCACCTTCTAAAGTTGTTGAATACTTTGTTTTGCAGACTTCGAAGCTCACTTTGGCTTCAATTCAAATCTCATCATATTGTTGCTGGAGCTGTCTAGCTTGCTGCTAAGTTTCTGAATTTAGATCTTACTTCTTATCAAAATATCTGGCAGGAGTTCCAAACAACTCCAGAAATTATTCAGGGTATTACCATTGTGGTGATTTACTTCCTGAACTTATGCTCAATGTATTATGTTATGCATGGTTGGGTGACCATTTGCAATTTCTGATGGATGCCAAAGTTCATCATCATCATTAATATATGACAGCATAAAAACCAAATATGGATAAAATCTTCAAGAAGCATCAATCTTTATGTTCTAAAATTGAATAATAATTCTATGCTTAAGCCCTTGGCAAGAATTGCGCTGGATGCTAATTAATGCCTGATTACTTGATGCAGATGTATCGCAGCAATTGATGGAGCTTTTCTGAGAAGGCTAGCCGAATGCTTAGTTGGGATATAGAATTGGGTCAGTTATCGTGATGGTACTCTCCAGGTTTTGTGGGTAAATATTCTTGTACGCTTTATTTTTAAAATTTATGCTTGTTCAGTTTCTATTCATTGTTGTTAGAAGAGTTTAGATTTATTTTTAAAGGAATACTTTAGCCTTAAATAACAATTTAGCTTCATAGAGTAGATGTTAAATATGGATAAAACTACATATCTTTTCTGAAATATCCATATGTCTATATGATTTGCTTCTTAATTTGTTGATTACAGGCCATATCTTTTCTGAAATATCCATATGTCTATATGATTTGCTTCTTAATTTGTTGATCACGGGCCATCCACATTCGCAAATTGTGAGACTATCTATAGCTCAGCTCATCAACTTACATTTACTCATTTTATGGACATGTTAGCATGTTACTCATCCGTATTATCGCCTTGAACCATTTGTCAGACTCTAGTCAACCCTTTGTAATTGATGCCGTTGTAATTGATTGTAATTTTCATTTTTCTATTGTAATTGATGCTGTTGGCAGCTTATGGAGACTTATTCCAGTAGAAAATTTTCTAAAATGGTCATCACTAGATCAAGGTGAAAGAAATCAATTTTCCCCCCCAATTCAACATTCAAGATGTGAAGAGTACTGATATTGTATTAGTTTAATTAGTTGTGATGTATTATTATTTATTTTATTCTTTGTAAATTTATGTTTTGCATTGTGATGTAACAACAATATTATCTATTTTGCATTTTTATTTATTTTGTTCTTCAATTTATTTTTTACAAAATTCTTTTAAAAAGTGTTTAATTTTTTTTTTTTAAATCTAGGTAATTTAAATATGATATCAATTTTTTTTTTTAAAAAAAGTGCTATAATTTCTTTTTAAAGTTATAAAGTTTTTTTATGATTTTTGTTTTTTCAAAACCAGGAACCAATCCGGTTATAACCTGGATATCTAGGTTTTAAGCCCAAAAACCACAAAATCCGGATATCCGGATTGAATTCGGTTATCCACCCGGATTGAGTCTGGATTCAATCCGGGCGGATAACCGCCCGAGTTTTGAAATCCAGATCTTGATCCGGTTATGGCCGGATATCTGCATCCGGATCCAGATTAACACCCCTACTGTCTTGCCATGAGATAATTAAATTGATACAAACCGAGTGCTTTGGTTAAACCACACCAGCCCCATGCACACAGCCCATTCTTCCCTATAGTAACCTCATCCCTAGAATTACATTGCCTTTTCTTTTTATTATTTATATTTTTATAAAATAATATTAATCATCTTTCTTTTAATATTTTTCAAAATATAAAAATAATAAAGAAATTAATTTTTTCATCTATCTATAATCATGCAAAAATTATAATGGTATGAGAAAATATGAATAAACTTTTTGTTAATGATTTATAAAGTACGAAATAATGCAATAATATTTTCCTAAAACAAATTATAATATAAGTAAGTTCATCTATATAATTTAATTAAAGAAATATTAATAATAAAAAATAATAATATTTTATTATTATAGAGAGCGTGATAGCTAATCCAATGTAAACTTTCAGTTTTGAGTGATTGGTTAAAAATAAAGAAGTTACATATTAGTAAAATTTTAAAGATTGATATGACTAACCCAATACCAATACTAGTCAATCAAAGGAAAGGAAAAAAAAATATATTTACAACCGTGAATTATACAACCGCCATGTAATTGGCTTGAAAAAAGTGAATAAAATATGAGACCTATATAAAAAAATTATTTTTTAATAGTAAATTCCACTCGGTATTTATGCACTTCACGACTATGTGTAAAAAAAAAAAACTCAAATGTATTTACATAATTGCCACTTAACCCTTTTTGCCGTGTAGCTTCCCAAAAAGAATTCTAAGTTTTTCTTTTAATGTTAGTTATTTTATTTTTGGCCCTTTGTAGTCATGGTAGATTATTATTTTTTATTTCAAGTCGGTCTTCGTCGGATGTTGGGTCCCATTTTATTTGTTACAAAATACCTGTAATATCTTGTGATTGAGTTAGAATTATGTTAAGTGAATATTAAGTAGAATTGCATTTTACACGAGCTTAGTTTTAATTTAATAAACATGTTAGCCATACACTTTAGTTTACCGAAATAAATTAGAGTTTAATGTATGAGTCAAAGAAGTTAAATAGATATTGATGAATTTGAGAAGTGGTGATATTTTAGGGTTACCAAAAATTTAGACTTTTAGAAAAAATAGGTTATTTTAATATTTCAGGCTTAAATATCAAAATAGGTTTGAAGAACACCGATTTTGAAGCGCAAAAAAGTTTTAACACGTAAGTTGTCTCCCTCTATCTTCAAAGATTCTCCAACAAAATTATGCCAAATCGATTGACTGAGGATGCCCCTGCAATACAAAGATTATAAATGTTTAACAAAATATGCTAGCAAATTTTACAGAATACCAATTTTTTTCGTTTTTTTAAATGAACCATTGGCATTCATATTAATAGATCCAATAACAAAGTTAATACCATACAATTACAAATTAGAATCAAGCAAGACACTAGAATGAATAAAATCTTGACATTGATGCCACCATTGAATAGTATCGTCTACAAAGTGTGTGTGCCTTGCAAGTAAATGAGCTACCTCATTTCCTTGTGTACTAATATGAATTGAATCATACACTACAAACCGAGAAATTAGACTTTGAATTTCATAAATTAGATTCTCTTGGCTTGAAAAATTAGGTTCTTTAGAACCAATAGCCCTAATAACTAACAATGAATCTCCTTCCAATAGCAAACTTGAGAAACATAAAGTCAAAATCATTTAAAGACCCCTTAAAGTAGTCAAAGCCTCTAGATCATCTACTTCAAACAGCCCAAAATCCTTCTAGATTCAAAGCAAATATGACATCACATTTTTCATTCCTTAAAATAGCCCCAATAACCACAAAGTCAAAGAATACCAATTTTGAAGTTATAGTTGTCACATTCGGTTAAAAAAGACAAAAAAAATGAAAGGAATTTACCACATAGACTAAATAGCCAGAATTGCATATTCAAAGTGACCATATCATTAGCAAAAATAATGAAAAATAGGTCTTTTAGAGTAAAGCAACCAACTTGATATCTATGATTTAAATGCCTTTGCCAGATTGCACAAATGCTGCAAAACTTAGACCAAAATCATACATATACTAGTATTGCAGGTCACATTCAAATTTCGCACAAGTACTAAAGCTACTGAAACTACCTAAAATAGTTAGGTTACCCTGCACCAATTTGTTCTCAGTCAAATACTGGAGCTAAGTGTCATTCTAGCATCAATAGTAACAATTATTTGTGTTTTACGCGTGCACATACTTGTAAGCTCAAAACCGTATATATAATAAAATTTTAAATTATTTGTCCATCTTCACGCAGGACACCCGGGTGGAGTAGGATTTGCACTACTGGCCTACATGGGAGGTGAGATTTGATCCTGACATCAATATGGAGCCGAAAGACGATCAAGGCATTGGGTTGCACTAATGTATGAAAGAAACACGCAGAATCGGACTAGACTCTTGACACTTTCTCCTTGGGAAATAGCACCTTAAAAGCATAAAAGATGTATGAATGCCTTTTTTATTTTTTAGCTGTATATCTTATTTATGGATACATTTTGCATCTCAAATTTCCCATCCCCAAGCAAGCAAATGTTTTTCTCTAGCAAAATGTATTCGGAATTTGATAACTACCAAATAAGCAATACATATTTAACTTAGTAGGATCTCTTAAGATTTTCAGGGTAACTCAGCAGTGAAGTTCCTTAAAGATAATTAATTGAAAAGGAGAATCTAGTTATAAGTGACTCAACAATATATTATAGCATTGCTTTACAGACTCTAGCAATCTGACCATTGCTCATCTATAATCCAAAAATGTTAAAACCTTGCATAAGCTTAAGAAAAACAATAAAATACACTATTTAGCATCTGCCTATATTCGCCCCCAAGTGAAAACAAACAACCAAACAAGGAAAACATACCTTAATGTTGAACAGACGGTTTGAAAAATCAGAATAGGGTGATTTATTTAATAGTAGTAGGGAGATGATGAACCCAAATCAAATGCATTGCTACCCGAGATCAGAAATGGTGGCATCCTCCCAAACAGTGGGCTGTGCTACACAAACTCATTGGAGCACAAATCCATATATGGCCCACTAACAGCTGAGTCTAGCCCATTGTTCATTTGTTTAGTGAGTTCAAAACAGTTGGTGTCACTCAAAACTTCTTGACCCATATTGGAGCCCATCACTCCAGCCCCATAAAAAGTAGATGCGTCAGGCGGCAAAGGTGGGAGAGCTCAGTAGTGTCATGGGATGAGTATGAGCTTGGGTGCACATGCGCCTGCCCACCATCAGTAATAGCCGTAATGGGCTGGTAACTGGACCCAAAATACGTAGTCCCCTGAGCCTAGCCATGCCAGCTAGAAAATGGACACCATCGGTGGCTTTTCTATGTGGATAAGGCATTATCCCTATATATAAGCAGTGGCGGAACCAGTAATTGAGCAAATAAACCTGAAGTAAGAAAAGGTCAAATCTTTTATTTAGCTGCAACACGAACTTCAATGTAACCATTTGCAACAATATAAAAATCTTGCATTAAAAGATCCTTGGGCAAAAGCAACTGAGACCACGGTCACAAGATTTTATGCCAAGGTAAAAAAGCATTTGATATTTTCAATATTTTGCTTTGTTTCTCAAAACAATTACAAAATCATTAGTGAGGCCAGATAGTCATAATATTCCATTGACCACTAGTTTTGTTCTCAACTATAATGGCTTTTCTACGGTGACTTTGCAATTCATTTAAAAAAATCACTCACATCATGCTTAAGGATGGCCATGGTCTAGGAGGAAGTTTTCTAGCACATACAATGGAACCACTTTGAGGCTCCACAAACTTATTGGAGTTGGAAGATCAACCTACTAAAAAAATACTATGCTAAGACATATAGATAAATGGGCATAAGTTTGAGTGAATCCATAGAATAACTTGTTGAGAAAAAAATCCTAAAAGATCAGTTCTTCATGTATCAATTGATCTATATATGGAAAATTTCTCACAGGTGTGCTTTTGTATGACAGAACATCATCATTAACAGGCCGTTCCGTAGAACTTTCAATGTTGCCCTTGACAGGCTCAGATTCAGCAAGCTGTGCTTTTGAATCATCAGAAGAAAAGGCCAAGAAAGCTTTACGAGCTTCTCTCCGAGCATCTGTGAGTAAATAATGAAGACATGGAGTTAGATATGCTTATGCTGAAATCTAACTAAACTAGGAAATTTTGCACTGAACCATAATATAATCAGATGAAACCATAAAATTGATGTGATTTCAACTTCCAGCTTAACAAAAAAACTAGGTTTTTTTCTCTAGAGGTGCTAAAGATAAGACTGGCAAACTTGAAGAATATTCTAGAGAAGAACGTAGCATCAGAATTCAATGTGTATGAACACTATGGTGTTTTAACAGACTTCACAGAGAATCATTTTCTGACAGTTCCAAACCCCGCAATCAAAGATTTGTGAGGGGGACTATTACACGTGAAAAACCCATGATGCATGAATGTCCAGCCAATTATAGCAAAATAAATGAAACATGGTAGCATACTTATTTCATCCTGTAACACAAACTACTAAGAGGCTGCAGGCATTCTGTGCATATGCTTATACAGACCCCTGTACTAATTTCTAGAACTCTAAGCCCGAGGCTGTCTCAGATTGAAACAGGAAACTCTTCAGATAAGAACATCAAGATTGAAACCAAAAGCCTACAACCAGATTAAATTAAATACATATATATATATATATATATATATATATATATATATATATATATATATGAGTAATGCATTGGAATCCTTAATTGAGTGACCATGTTGCAACCCGAGCCGACCCAGCTTTTCCGCATTGACCCGACCCGAACCGACTTTACCTGATTTCCTTTTAAGCTTTAACAGGGTACTTGAATCTCAAAATGGGATTTTTTTGGCAGAGCATTCGATATGGTTTTATGGGATTCCTGGATGGTGCTTGGGCAGAGCTGATCCTCATGGTTGATGCCCGGAAGCTCTACTTTTGTGCAACAAATTGAAGTTAGAGATGATGATAAGAAAGGTGTCCTTCTATATTCGTTTTCCAAGAAACCTGACTTGAGCTCCCTAGCAAATTGGAGACTTGGAGTGTATCAAACTACATGATTCTTACATCCCACAGCCGCAAGGTAGGAAATAAACTATTTGTTTTTGTGCTTCTTCACGGGTTTGCTAGAAAATTGTTCCATTTTTTTTCCGCGATCAAATGCTCTATTTTTTTCTTTTTCTTTTTTCCAAATTGGCATAAAACTGAAGATTTTCCTTGTGGTTGAACAATGGATCAACAATCCGTATGGCATATGAGGCTCCAACTCGTGCTTTAAATCGATTGCAAGTGGTAATGACGACAGAGAGAAATAGGGAGGGATGGCAGCTAGGGTTTGAGATCAACTGGTAAAACGTATATTCCGTTTGAGCGGATTCGATCCGCAAGCTATTTCAAACCGTTTTTTTTTTTTTTTTGGTCGGGTCTGCTGACGGACCGGGTAACAACTTTATTTGCACAGGCCTAGTTGCCATCCCATCTTCAGCAACAATTTTACACCTATTCAAAAGTAGCAAACAGGGGCGTATCTAAGAATTATTTCATCAGGCTATGCCCAGGAATAGCTGATGGCCTGCAATACACAACAAACATATCACAAACAGACCAGCAAGACATTTCATGCTGATGTATTTAGGAAGTAGAACTGTGTGTGCGTGTCCAACAGTGACTTAAAACTCTCAAAAGAGAAGGCATTACATAAGAGACTCATATGGTGAGTGCATATTGGTTTGTGCATATGTTGATCCATACTTATTTTTCATTTTGTTTTGCTTGTAGTCTATTTTTTTTTTTTTTTAATTGGCACCGAATGTCCAAGAAGAAAGTCCCAGCTAATGTTCTTTTTAGTTTCTCAGTTGAAGCTTTAATTTAAATGTTTTTATGGTGTAAAATGCTAAATAGTCCATCTGGTTTGCCTTTTGGACAGATTGATCCCTATACTTTCATATCAATACTTTTAAATTTTTTATTAGTTTTTATTTTTATTTTAATTTTTTCTTCTACTTTTAGATTTTTTATTTTATTTTCACGACACATGGCATGCCAAGTCAGCATTTTAAACGATTAATTAATAGAACGTTAACGAAATGGCTGATTCGATCAAAATTGAAACCACACGGACTACTTATTCTCTAATCCTTTTTATAAGTCTTTGACAAAAATAATCAAAAGATTGTGAATTATGAGATGGTAAATAAAAAGTAGATCAAGAAAATATAAGCCCATACATTGCGAGGTCTAGGCTAACTCGGTTTAATAGGAAGACCGAATCAACTCTCTATGTCCTATCCGTCATTTAGAACACCAAGCATAAGAACATTTAAAAAATGAAATGGACGTGACAAACAGGTAAATGGCAAATCTTCTTCAGATAATTTTCCCATTGAAAAATGTTGTTGACACCTAAAAGAACCCAAAGTATAGGAGTGCTTATATCCATTTAGTTACTCAATTTACACTCAACATCTTTTATGCTTTTTATTTTTTATTTTTATTTTTTTTAAGAATCTGCATCACTAGGAAGCTCTCTGCGCCATACTCTGTATCAGATACATGTCCATTCCCCCACTCCCTTCGACATATCATCATATTTGTATCATGTCTATACATACCCTATGTGTACTGATGCTTCCGAGACAAACCCCATAAAGCCCCTTAAAATTTTATCAAACTTAAACAATTACAAACATTGATCACAAATTTCTCACCATTCTCAATTTACATCATACTCATCCTTTGCCCTCCTGTCTACTCTACAAACAAGCAAGATGAGAGAGATTCCCACTGATCGTCCACTCACCCCTCCCATTATTAGTAAAACATTCTAACAAAGGAATCAAAATTCTCTCTTTTCTCCTCTCTATCCCACTTTATCCTCTCCCCTCCAAACTCCCAAAAAAAGTGCAACCTCCAAACTCCCAAACAAAGTGCAAGGGGGACAATCTTCAAAACCCCCAAAGAAGTGAGAATTTGTCATAACCTTGGGTCATGAATATCACAATGAACGATTGCAATACAAAATATAAAAAATTTCACAAAGTCTATTAATTTCCATGCCATTTTTAGCCCACTTCCCTCATTGATATTCATACCAGAGACATATATCTTGTAAAATAGTACATGTATCAACAATGTCCAAACATGCATCACATTTCCAACATATAGAACCTCCAACAACAAATCCACGAAGTTGACAGCTGCTAAGTGAAAAAAAATCTCTTAGCAAACCAGCATCTCGGCTAAGACAATAAAAACAAACAGCTTTTTCGTCTTCATCTAAAAAATTCAAAATGCTCTGCTGCTTGACTTCAGCTCTATTCTATCGGTATGATACAGATGTCTGTGGAGCCCACCCTGCACATTTGTTTTGCAGTGTTAACATTATTGTACACTCAGGTCTTAATTTAAAAATTTTAGTTCTTCTAAATATAAACTAAAATTAAACCCTTTTCGGACCCCACGGTATTGTAATAACCAGCAGAAACCCTTTGTATAAATGCTCCATGAAATCTTCGTCGCTCTTCTTCATTTGTAACCTAGAGGAAAAAATAAGAGTACAAGGAATCAACATCAGTATGAAAAGAGCATTATCAAAGACGTCATCTCTTTTTTCTTATGAAATCCTAAGCAAAACACTTGAGAAATCTTTTATTAGCATTTACTTAAAGCAATCCAATGATCTGCAAACCAGGTATATATAGTCATAAATCCAACTATCAGACAGTTCACATGCAATTCAAAATCTAAGGGCTTGCTACAACACATACATGAATACGATCTTTCACCACAGTGTTTTAGATAAAACTAGCCAGAAAAATGGTCAGTATAGATTGGCAGTCATCTAAAACATTATTATAAACATGCAAATGGATAAAAGGCCATTAAAATCTGCTGTTTTCTCCTTAATGACTCTCATTTCCAAAGTCCTTCTAGAGAGGATGACATTTTACCTATAATGCCATTTTGGATTTCCAAGGCAAATAATTTCACGGTCTCCAGGTCCAAACAAACAAAAGCCTTCACTAAAACTCATCCCAACGCAATTACATAGGCTCAATGTGTATGTACTTCGGATCTTATCTCGCAACCCAAAAAAAAGCATAGAAGGCATTCAAATCTTCTTCCTATTTTACTTTCCCGAGCTTCCCAAGAACCAAACAAGAGGAAGAAAATTTGAACGAGGAGTTAGGAAAATGTGACCGTACCTCTTGCTTCCAAACAGGGAGGCTTCGGAGGTGACCAAAGGACTCGGCCACAGCTTTCTTCTTACGGGTGTTGATTTCTTCCCCCTGCTCTGTCGGTGTTCCATAGAACACGTAATCTCTCCATCGGAGTCCATTTTTCGTGAAATTATCAGTAACCAAATTAAAGCTCTGATTGTCGAAACCAGATTAGAGAAGATAAGAATTTAGGAGATGGATTAAATCCTAACGAACTACAATATAGTAGATATGGTTGCAGAGAAAAGAGAGTCCTCGCAGTGGGAGAGTGTAGACAAAGAGAGCCCTAGCTAGGGTTCTACCACATGTGATTGAAACGATGAATTGGAATGATGAGTCGGACAGACTTTATTTTTTCTGTTTTTTTTTCATAATGGTTAATGAATTAAAACAAATTATAAATATTTAAAAATATTAAAAGAATGTTTTTAAAAATAAATTACAATTACAGTGATCGTGATCGGTGAGACCATCTGTCCGAGTTGCATGACCCAAATAGAAAAAGGTCCGCATTTGTATCGGATGCTGTGTATATTATTTACTCATTGGTATTAAATAATTAAAAATTATTTTTTATATTTTACTTATAAATTTAACATTTAATATTACATTATAAGATGATAAAAAAATAATAATAAATAGATTTTTTCTTTTATTTTTTTTTTCTTTAACAGATATATAATATAAAGATGATGTTTTATCTTAAAAAATAACAGCTGATTTTGGGCCTTTTATACCTTCCGTGACACATCATTAATCCATTATAGTTATCATGAGTCTGCTTACATGTTATAATTGCTATTTTGCTGTAATGAGGCCCATGAGAAAAATGTTTATCAGCTGGGAGCCCAAGTGTTTTACTATGGGATCGGTCTATTATCTTAAACCTTGAGTCAAAATGCAATTTGGAAAGGGATAAGTGACATGCAGAGAGAATGGAACATTATGTTTTATCTTTAAGTGTTCTAGAAGCTAGTAGCTATTTTTAATAGGAAAAACCTTCAGGCCGAATGGGTGCCAAAAACACTTTTACACCAGCCAATGGATAAATGCCACCTAGACATTCCAAAAAGATTAAAAATAAGCCCACATCCACCCGATTGTCTCCTTCTCATTCTTCAATGCATCTTCCTCCCCCATCATTTTTTTAAAAGCCATATCTCTCTTTATCTCCCTCTTCCTCTCTCCCTCCCCGATCTGGCCTCAACGCCAACGAGCCCAAAAAATAATTGTCAGAAGTTACTGTCTCATTGGTGCATGTAGAAAAAGCGAAAGGATACGTAACTACCTTTGGAATTGGGGATTCCAAGTAAGCAACCCACCAATTACTTTTGCAAGACATTGACAGGGAGTGACACTAGTACCCATGGAGGGTTATATGTTCCTCGTATTGCTGTTGAGAAAGTTTTCCCTCCATTGGTAGTGTCCATTGCTTCCTTTAAAAAAAATTTCAAAAAAAAAAAAAAAGAAGAAGAAAAAATTATAAGTGGGATGTGTTGTATTTTCCCTTTCTTTTGGTCCGATAGGATTTCTCACAATAGCCACCGGCTGAGGAACTTATAGCAAGGGATCTCCATGATGCTGAGTGGAAGTTTAGGTATATTTTTCTAGGTAGATTTTGAATATTGTTCATTTATGGTGCTTAACAGAAAAACAAGGAAAATGATATATTCATTGATGGATTTGGACTTATAATCTGTATAATTAATTTTGCCTGGAATGGAGAGAAACTATTCATTGTGTGAATTTACGACATGCTTGCAGCGTCTACTTACAACTCTCTCTCTCTCTCTCTCTCTCTCTCTCTCTCTCTCTCTCTCTCTCTCTCTCTTTCTCTGCTTTTGAAAGTGTAATTTGTATTCTAACAAGGACAACTACAAGGACAGTGGTGATTGTTTTTTGGGCTTATCAGAGTTGAGTGTAGAGCAGGGACAGACGACAATTTTTTTTGGGCTCCTGATGTTGAGGCCAGATCGAGGAGAGAGAGAGAGAGAGAGAGAGAGAGAGAGAGAGAGAGAGAGAGAGATAGGGCTTTCAGAAAATTGCAGATAGGAGATGGGGGAGGAAGATGCATCCAAATAAAGAGAGGGAGACAATCGGATGGATGCTGGCTCATTTTTTGTCTTTTTGGAGTGTCTACGTGGCACTTGTCTATTGGCTAGTGTGAAATGTTTTTTGGCACCCATCCGGCCTAAAGTGCCTCTCTTCAGAATATTACTTAATTATCAATTTGCCCTTTTGTAATTCAATATTTTACAATACACATGTTTTTTATTAATTAGTCTAGTTTGTTATTCCTAAAGAGCATAAGAGAAGGGAAAAAGGGTGTAGAAGATTATTATGAATTATCTTGTAAGAACTTGGTTCATCTTAAGGTTGGGATTTGCCTCGAACTACTTCTCAATTATCAATATATTTCCTAATTTCTCCATTTTTCATTTGCAGTTCGTTTTATATAATTTGTGGGTTCATAACAATTGGTATCTAAAGCAATCGATTCTTCATGGATGAGGTAAACTTCAAGAAACAACAAGACAATTTCCTGTTGATGGAAAAAATTCTTGAATCACCCTACATCTCACAGATTTAGTCGACTGATACCACGGAGATTACAGGGTTTTGAAACAATCCCTCGTGGAGTGGCAAGACTAGGAGGACAAAGGAGACTTGGCAACAATAGATTCAAACGAAGAAACAAAAAAATTGGTAGTGTAGGAAGAAAATGGAACGACGGATGAAGATGAAGTCGCAAAGGAAGACATAGAAAAGGCAGCAGCAGTGAAGGAGAGTGTGGCGGTGTCCATGGAAGTTTCTCCCAAAGAAATCATTTCATCTAAACTCTCAGATTTCCTTATCCGAATTCATTTTTCTCAATTTCTTCTAACAACTAACTTCTTCCTCCCTTCTCTTTGAGTCATCCCTAGCAAAATAAATACAATAATTGTAAAGCGAGGAGCCTTAGTCATCAGTATTCCTCCTGAGCCTCCTCCACCTGCTGAGAGTGGGGTTTCTCTTCTATGACAAGAAAACCCAAACAAGGGAAACCCCATTTCCAATGTGGTGAGCTAACTGAAGAACTTAGATGGCCATCTTTTGACTGGCTCATCCTTGATCTGTCTAAGCTTGCAGACAAAACACTAGTTGGCCACTATTTGGAACCAATGTTGGGTGGTGTCCTCGTAATTGCAATGAGCATAGAGAGGAAGAGAGGAAAAGGCTTGCCGCATGGGCAGAACCCACATGCTCCACAAGATGGCCACGCGGTTCACTCAAGTTGTGGAGCTCGACCTCTCTTAGTCCACTTATCGCTCCTTTTTTTTTTTTTGGCATTATTGACTCCGATCTCTCTATTATTGCTAATGGGCTCAGGTGCTTCAGAGTGCTCAATTTGCAGATCTCCATGACAACCCAAACTAAGAAGGTCATTACACTGGAGATTTAGACCTCCGACTAGTAGCACCTCGTCTTCGCCAAAAGGCAACTTGAAGAGGGCCACACCCAAGCCACGATGCAGTGATATGGGGTGGAGTCGTTCGTGGCTATAGATTAGTAGACCCATAGAGAAATGACGTCATTACATGAGGAATTCCTAGATTCATCCTATCTGGCTTTCAATTTCTGCGAGCGTGAGAAACAAAGCCAATTTGCTGAAATTTTATGTGAGTATGATGTTACCATCATGGACTATCCACGACAGTATGAGGGAAATGTTTGCAGTTTTTTTCGCGGGGAGGGGGGAGCATGACAACTTCATGCATCTAAGGAAAATTAGCAAGTATTTAAGGAGAAAATTGTTTGCAAGAAACAAGTGGCGAATTAGCTGCATTAGAAGTAGGAGTTGCAGTCTCACCTCATGTCCCGTCAGAGTGCTATAGTTGGCAAGGTACAAAAGAATCCAGCACAACTAGAACTTGTTGAGGAGGATCTCAACTACACCATGTACGCCAAGCACAAAGCCAATCAAGAGCCACCTCTCATTGCCTCCAACACTATGGCTTAACATCCAACCATCTTTTTGTTGATTATGCTGCGAGCCAAGGTATGCATGGTTGTATGAATTTTGCATTCAACTTGTTCGATAAAATGCATAGGAGAGTTTTTTGTGCTGAGATGGGAACGCGGAAAGAACCTATGAAAATTGGGGTTTTGTTAACCTCAAGGGAAATGCCCAAATTGAAGGAAGAATACATGGTTGGAGTATCATGACTCTTTGATGTTACTACTCTCGTTGTTGGATATATTTTTTATCTTTTCTCTAGTTCTCTTCTATCTTGGCAGTGTTGCGTTGAGTCGTTACACTAAGGGTGAGCCTTTGGGTAGATTCTATGATATTGCTTCTATAGCAGAGATATTTCCATCTTTCTTTAGGCACTTTTTGGCAACAATAAGGCATTCAATGACCATGATAAAAGGTTGATTTTCTTCTTTTCATTGAACTTGGAGTGTTTCCTCTGATGTGTGGAAGGTGGATAGATATCAATTCTATAAGGATGTTTGGGAAGTCCCTAGCTCAAAGAGTTAAATTCTTCTTAGCTTCTCCTTTAGCAAGCTCATTGGTTCATTGGGTTGTTGGAATTGTTTACACGCTACAAATAAGCATATTCGTTTGACTCCTCAGAGGGGTTTTGCATAATTGAGTGTTGTACTTTCTTTGTGATCCTGCTGATCCAAGCTATAATCCATTTTGTGATTTGATTGATGACCCTGTGCACAAGCATGCTCGCAGGGTTCTGCTATCAGTTGCTGTTTGTGGGAGTTTTGATTGTTGTGTTGGTGTTTTTACCAGTTAAACTTGCCATGCAGATGGTTTCAGCCACTTTTCTACTTGATATTACGACTATGTTTATCCTACTTGGCTTGGAAATGATTTCACTATTCCCTTCCTTTACAACAGTTGTTGTTGTATGTAATGAAATTTCCATGATGGCATATGTATCTCTGGGTGAAAAGAATATACATGTTTTTGACCTTGGTGGTTAGACAATTGATACTAGTATCTTGACAATGGATAATGTTTTTTCACTTCTATACTTTTCTCTTGGAGTGTGGGTGATAGTTGCACCAATGCTACAACCTTGTGGACAAGGTTCTTTGAGTAAAAGAGCTTGTAACAAGGCCCTTGAGAAAAATGTTTATTAGTTGGAGCCCAAGTATTTTACTCCAGGATTGGCCCATTACCTTAAACCTTGGAGTCAAAACATAGCATGGAAAGGGATAAGGATAAGTGACGTGATGAGAGAATGGAACGTTGTGTTTCATCTTTAAGTGTTCTAAAAGCTAGTAGTTATTTTCAAATATTACTTATTTACCAGCTTACCCTTTTGTAATTCAGTATTTTACAGTACACGTATCTTTTGTTAATTAGTCTAGTTTGTTATATCTAAAGAGCATAAGAGAAGGGAAAAGGGTGGGAAAGGTTATTATGAATTATCTTGCAAGAGCTTGGCTCATCTAGAGGTTAGGATTTGCCTCAAACTATTTTTTAGTTATCAATATATTTTCTAGTTTCTCTTTTTTCCATTTGCAGTTCGTTCTATATAATTTGTGGGGTTCATAACATTTGTCTTCCTATGAGTTGTTTCTCCCTCCTTTTTGGAGTTCACTCCAAAGTTTTAAATTCTATTCTGGTGATCGTATCAATGTATCATTTCGAAATAGTTTATATATGAATAAATTAATTATATATAAAAAAACTATATTCCAAAATAACAACAATAGAAGTCATAAACTCGATAATACTTCTCAATACAATTCTTAACAACATACATAGTTGCAAAATTTAATAATACTTCTAAGTTTCTAATCCAACTATTAAAAAAATAAATTTACTCATTTTGACAAAGACACAATCATGGCCCTAATTTCCCTTTTTTTCTTAAAAAATACATATCATATGCATGAATTCTAAGGTTCTCATGGTCCTACCGATCATCTTTGGAATATATAAAGAAAAATCATCTAGCTTGTTAATATTAATTTCTTTAATCAAATGGGGTGTTGATACACATGTCTACCGCTAACTTCTTCATAATTTTTCTTAAAGAAGAATAGTACCATGCTGCTTTATTGTTGACAATCATCATTCTACTACAAACACCGACATCTAACTTGCACAAAATCCTATATATACCTCATATTTCTTTCCTTGATTTTCCATTTTTTCCTTGCTTTAAATTACTACTATATTAATAAATTAATAAGACAAAACATATGCAAAGTGACAAACTAAAAGGTTGGATGTATCAACTGCATTGTAGAAACAAAAATACAGAGAAAAAAGAAGACGAAGAAGAAGAGTTTGATGTCATGGATCTTGATGCTTATCATATTACACAAATAGTATATAAGGCACACATATGACAACTAATAATGCTATAACTCACAGATAATCACAAAAACGACTGCGAATGATCGAAGACATTTCGGGATTCATGAAAAATATTATCCATGATTGTGATGAGCTAGGACTTGTTATGTCTGGTCAAGTTCTCGAAGATTTGAGCCAGCGATTGGAGGTTGCAGTGCTTGATTTGGGTCTGGCTAACACTAGGGAGAAACATATGGAGAAGAAGGGGAAAGGCCCTTATTTTGAGTTTAATTTAACAAAAAAAGCTTGCCTTTTCACTTTAATTACAAAATTGCCCAGCCCTTGGTTTTGACATATCGATCGAGACACTAGAAACTGGTTGGTATTGACTGAAACACTTCGAAATGGCTAGTATTTGACCTGATATGAAACGCAGACTTCTCCCGTGTCGATTACTGTTCCGACACGGTAAATTCCAATCGGTATGGTACAGTATTCAAAACTTTAGCCTGATCATGCTATCACCCTGATTATGTCAGTTTCCATCCTTTCATGGCCACTACTCCCCAGACATCCTAAAACTTTTGCAACCATTTGATAGAAAATCCCCAAAAGGAAAAAATTTCAAAACATTGATTACAATAGTTTTCAATGGATTTCTACAAACAAATATACAACCTGCACTGTGATGGGGGAAAAGGGAATTGAGAAAAAAGAATCATAATCTCAAATTCAAATTGGATTGAATCTAGGGAAATCAACCAGTTACTCTCTCTCATTGGACTACAAAAACATAAAGTGAAGTTCGCCTAAGAACTTGAGAACTGGTTTAGATCTTGTGAAGGGCAACTTACCGATAAGGATAAATCTCATATCTAGGTCAACTTGAGGGGAGAGAGAGAGAGAGAGAGAGAGAGAGAGAGAGAGAGAGAGAGAGAGAGAGAGAGAGAGAGAGAGAGAGAGAGAGAGAGAGAGAGAGAGAGAGAGAGAGAGAGAGAGACCTAGGACTAAGGGGGATCTCCAATTTTGGCTTGAGGGGAGAGAAAAAGAGAGTGGCAAGGGCATGACATTCAACTTTTTGTCGAGGGAGGGAGAATGGAGAAAGAGAGAGAGAGAGAGAGATTGGATTGAGTGAAAGAGAGGGAGACGTTTTGATGTGTCGTTCCTACTGTAAATTGACTATGCTTAACACGTGTCACCCTCCTATCGGAGGGTGTAAATCCAACAATAACACCGCAACTGGTTTGGAAAATATCTATTTTTAAGTCAATGTGTTCAGTACACTATTCACATAATTTAAATGATAAATTTGATTTGTAAGATTTGATGATATGCTTTACATACCAACTTAAGAATAGAATAAGTCAAAAGTAAAAATCAGGCATAGCCGTATAACACTTTCCAATTAGTGCCATTCACATATAAGCATTTTCATCATAAATAAAATATATTCACACACAATTAAAATTTATTATTTAAAAAATACAAATAAAAAAAAGAAAGCAGTAGGCCACCAAGGGAGCTGATCCAACTACCCTACTACCCCAAGGGGTTAGTTGGTCAACCTTTAGGAAGTTCTATGGCTACCCCACATGGGGTGGCCATGAAATACCTAGGCGGGTAATGGTTCGTGAGCATCCCAACATGGGGTGATGTGATACCCCATTTTTACATGTATTTTCACTGAAAGAGTATTTTAATTTAATTAAAATATTGATTCTTTTATTTTAAATTATTTTATTTTAATTAGATTTATTTAGTTGTGAAATTTATTTTGTAGAACTTTCTTAATATTAATTATCATTTTGAGTTTAAATTGTTGTGTAATTTATTTTAGTTTGTTTTTGGATTTAAATTATGTTGTTAGTTTTTACTAGTTATTTATTATATTTTAGTTTAATGTGATGTTTAAATTATTTTATTCGTTTTATAGTTTTTAGAGTTGTTTTCGTCGGATCAGTTTTGGGACTCCAAAGGTGAGGACTGGACCTCATTTCTTTTCCTCATCTTTTCTTTTTCTCTTTTTCTTTTTTTCTTTTCTTTTTCTTTCTTTTTTTCTTTCTTTTTCTTTCTTCTTTTTCTCCTCCGGTTTCCCCCTCCCCCGCGCGCGTTTCTCTCTCTTTTTCCCCCCATTTTTGCCGTTTTCGTTGCTCCACCCAGTGCCGCTGCTCGCCGGGGACGTGTACAACACCACCGACTCAGAAATCTTCCTCTCCAGCTGGCGCACCTCCCCACCAAATTTCACCTCCATCCGAGCACTCGTTAGTCGCCACGAGCTCCTCCAAGCCGCGACGTTTTTGTGCTTTAGCGCCGCCGTCGTTCCACCTCTGGCCACCACCTCTTCACCACATCATCACCGACCTCTTGCCATTCTAAACCACCTATTTCCAGCTCCGATCCGTTGTCGGAGCAGCCCCCACAAGCTCAACTTCATTTTTACCATTTTTCACTTCCACCGCCATTTCCTCCGCCACCCACGGCCCATTCTCAGTTCCACTAGTTTCATAAACACCTTTAGGCCATTCCCTATCAATCCCAAGTCTTGGTTTGTCCCCATTCAAAAGTGGGTATTTTACAACCCACGACCACAGTGTATTTTACACTGTTACATTGCTTTTCCTTCGCCGTTTGTAGCTCCTTGATCCTTCAAAAATTATTATATAGCGCTATAAGTATTTTTCAAACTTCATTTTAGATTTAAATATATTATTACTTTTATAATAAATTTATTGATTAGTTGGTTATTCCGGACTGAGTCCGAAGAGTCAAGGATCGGATGGATTGAGGACGGAGTTGTTTGTTTATTGTAGATGTTGAGTTTTGTTAGATAAATTGTATCTTGAGGTGTGCATTGCATGGTGCATTCATGTGCATATGTTAAATTGAGAAAAACTGATTTTATCAATGTAAATGGATTTTCGGGTGCGTGTGTATCACGACCCCAAACCGGGATGGGGTATTATCTCAGTGGAGCTCCTCCGGTCACTCGGGAGTGGATAATACTGAGTGACATCCCCTAGGTTGTCGCTGGACGACGACTGGATCGCACGATACAGTAACGCTGTCGTGTCGACTCCGTGGTCCCTAGGCTGGCGAGGATTAGAGGATGACCTGGTCCAGGTACGTGGTGTACTAGAATGATTCTTATGTGATTTAAGGTTTTAGAATTACAGATTTAAATGACCGATTTATAATAAGAGTTGAGTTATTAGTTTTACAGACTTGGTGTACTAGCTTGATCTACTCTGGAGAGTGATTAGTTTGCAACCATTAAATAAGATTGATAAGAGTTGAGTTGTTGATGTGTGAAATATTTTTTTAAGAGGGTATTTCTTTGGGAATTGAAGGTAATGATCTAGTTCGTGTATTTCTCTGATGACTGAAGATATCGATCTAGTTCAAAAAATGATTATTGTTAACTCGAGGTTATAGTAATAGATTTTAGGAAATGATTTTTATCTATTCAGAAGAAATAGATCCATCGAGGTGTTGGAATCAATAGTTTATTTGTTGGTATTGAATGCAATAGAATTTGAGGCTTTATGATCCGTAGACTTTTGGGAATGGATTAATAGTAGGCTTGAGGTTAATCTCGGTACAAAACTTTAAGCAATAGTTGTTCGCTTATTTTAAGGGTATAAGGTGAGCAGATTTAGGAATGATTCATGTTGATTTGCAGATATAAGTCCAGATAATGGAAATAGTAGTAATGGATCGCTTGTACGTTGGAATGATTTTTGGTTTTAGTCAAGGTGCATGAGATCGACACGCGATAGTGGTAAGTCGATTTGAGTGTTCAGTCGAAGCATGTTACTCAGTGGAATGTTGGTTGGCAATAATTGTTATGATTACTTTAAGGAATTAGTTGTGAATTGAGGTCGTATAGGAATTTAAATCTCTGGAGGCTACACTCTACTTTGGAGACCGAGCATCCAATTAGAAGAATTATGAACATTGTTATTAATTTCGAAAGATATTGTTGGGTTGCCATGTGTGATGTATGATAAAATCTTAGAAGTTGAAACTTATGCATCAACGGTGGGTAACATAATCATTTGTATGAGGTAACAAAGTATTAGGATCCATGAGTGTTGTTCAATAATTTTGGGATTTTATAAGGGAAAATGAGCAAGGGAAGGTGTCAGCAAGAAACAAGGGAGGTTAACCACATGTGAGAGAGAAAGCAAAGAAAACACAACCAACCAAGAGTCGATGAGAGATCTCACCCATAAGGTCAAATTGTTTTTATTTTTTATTTTTTATACATTGTTTTTGTACTCTTAAATATTTAAAAACACAATATCATTAAAAAATATTTCCTCAATTATAAAGTAAAAAGAGAAAAAGAAAAATTCAATCGGTGGTCACTATGGGTGACTTTTGTTGGTGGATAATTAAATAAAGTTGTATTCAAGGTTTTTAGGTCATTGTTAGGTTTGGTAAGTAAAATAAAACATAAAATTATCATCTCATCTTATCTTATCATTACAATTTTTTTAAATCTTCACACAAAATATAATAAACAATTCAACTTTTTCAAATCCCAATTTAACTTTTTTAGATCCCAAAACAATAATAATATTAAAAAATAATATTTAAAACTAAAAATTTTCATCTCACTTATCAAATCACACAACATCTTTTGGAAAGCATAATAGCAGATGTCTTGGAATACATCACACACGGAAACATTTTAAAGCAAAAAATTGTAGATGATTTTGCAGAATGGACCATGATCAGTATCTGCTATCTCTAAAACAAAATACCTGGTTGCCTTCTACATATTTGATGGATTATAAATGAATAAACTGTATGGTTCAAAAATATAGAAAAAAATAGATAAATGAGAATTTCGTTGATTTTGTTTATCTACTAAATTTGATAGATTATAAATGAATAAACTGTACAGTGCCAGAGGCCATTATTATATCCTATGGTAGGGCCAGAGGTAACTATTATGTCTCGTGATAGGGCCAGAAGTCACTATTATCACCCATGACAGAGCCATATATCAAAGCAAAATAAAATCAGAATTATCGGATCATGACCAGAAACAGAATCAAATACAGAATCAGAAAATCATGCCAAAAGTTTTTCAGATACCACACCATATCAAAATAGAGTACTGAACACAAGATATTACAGGTATTTTGTAACAAATAAAATGGGATCCAACATCCGACGAAGACCCACTTGAAATAAATAATAATAAGCTGCCATGACTACAGATGGCCAAAAATATAACTAATATTAAAAGAAAAACTTGACTTCTTTCTGGGAAGCTACAGGGCAAAAAGGGCTAAGTTGCAATCATGTAAATACAATTGAGTTTTAATATTGCTTTATACAAGGCTACTCGGCAAGTCTGTTGTGAAGGCACATGGACTCATTATAAGAAAAATGACTTTTTACGTCACCTAAGTTTATCGTAAAAAATACAAAACGCGTCGCTAACAAATAATCACAATGCGTGTTGTGTTTTTTGTCACGAATTTAAGTGATGCTAAAAGCTATATTTTTTGTAGTGACGGCAGCTAATTTGGATTTTTTTTTTTCTGTTGTTTAGTAATTCTACTTACAATCGTGAAGTGCGTAAACTTCGCATAATTTTTTTAAAAATAGTAAAATCTACTATTAAAAAAATAATTTTTTTATGTAGATCCCATATTTTATTCACTTTTTTCAAAGGGATTACGCGCCGGTTGCACAATTCACAATTACAAATATCTTTTTTTCCCCTTAATTGACTAGCCTTGGCATTGGATTAGTCATCTCAATCTTTAAAATTTTACTAATATGTAACTTTTTTAGTTTTGGCCAATCACTTAAAACTTAAAATCTACATTAGATTAGTCATTACACTCTCTGTAATAATAAAAAATTATTATTTTATTATTATTAATATTTCTTTAATGAATTATATAGATGAACTTACTTATATTATAATTTGTTATAGGACAAGATTATTGCATTATTTTGTACTTTATAAATAATTAATAAAAAGTTTATTCATATTTTCTCATATTATTATATTTTTTGCATGATTATAGATAGATGAAAAATTAATTTCTTTATTATTTTTATATTTTGAAAAATATTAAAAGAAAGATGATTAATATTATTTTATAAAAATATAATTAATAATAAGAAAATGCAACGTAATTATAGGGATGATGTTACTGTAGGGAAGAATGGGCTGTGTGCATAGGGCTGGTGTGGTTTACGATGAGTGGTGCGAGTCTGTGGGGCAGATCACGATCGATGTGGGAACAACTTTTGTGCGAAAACAGAGTAAAGTTGATTGCTATGGGACCAAATTGATCATTTTATACAACTTTGAAGGTTGAAAGTTTCGTAGTGGTATGCTGATTAATTAGCTGGCATGCATGGTCGACGTTGTTACCAAGAAGTAGTAAATTTTATGGACTAATGCTACTCATCAATTATTTTTTCATTATCCTATCATCATACTATAATGTGATATTAGATGATTGGAGACTATGACCTCTTGCTAAATTGTAATCGTGCATATGTACCGAGAGCATAACTTCTTTTATGGCCTTTCAATCAGATGCTTCTTTCTCTTCTTTATCCTCTTCATCTCCTTCCATCAGTCCATGGAATCATGATGTATTCTTGAAATTTAGAGGTGAAGATGTTTGCCATAACTTTATTTTCCATTTGTACCAAGCTTTTGATCAAAGGGGAATCAATACTTATATAGACAACAATCTTGAAAGAGGAGAAGAAATTTCACTAGCACTTTTCAAAGCCATTGAATGGTCAATGATTTCTATCATTTTTTTTAATGATTTCTATCATTATACTCTCTAAAACCTATACAAAATCTAGATGGTGTTTACATGAGCTATTGAAGATTCTTGATTGCAAGGAAACAATTATACAAATTGTTCTACTAATTTTTTACAATGTAGATTCATCGGAAGTACGGCATCAAAAAGGGATTTTTGGAAAATCCTTTGATAAACTTGGAGATAAGCTCAAGGATAACGCAAAGATGCTGAAATGGAAGGTAGTTTCGAAAAGAGTAGCCGATTTGTCTGGTTTCCCATTAGCGAACTTCCGGTAAGCTTTGCCCATATGTATTTTGTCATCATGTGTATGCGTATATGATGCTATATATATTTGAGATATTTGTTGGAAAAATTGAGACAAATCCAGGATCTGACATGGAGGAATTGGTGAAGATAAAATACCATACAAAAGGAAAACTATTTGACATTTGTGATTATTTTTGGCATTGAATAATTATATGCAAAACATGGTCAAATTTTAGAAATCCTTTCTGATTATGAGATTTAGGGTGTGCTTGGGTACCAAAGACTTCTCAAATATCCTTGATTATCTTCATATGGATGAGAATACTTTCACATCCAAACACATTTTTGAAATAGATTAGAGACACCTCAGTCAGAATCATGTGCACTTGGCACTGTTGAAATGAAAGGACCGATGAAATTACTAGCAGCACCTACCTCTATGACCATTTCCTACTGTTGCCTCTTTCCTCTTCTCTTTCTTCCCCAAAGAGCTTTCTCCCATCATTGAGCTCTGCACTTTTTCTTCTACAAAGAATCTCTGCATAGCAAATTGAGCGGACCTCTACAATGATTTGGGTGGACCTTGCCTCCAAACAACATCGAGACCCTGACCTCTATCTCTCTCTTGACAACGTTGTATATTTGGAGAATCTGACTGCTCTGTCCCTCTCTCTCTCTCTCTAGTCCAATCTGCAACCTCCTACACATAAACGAGAATCGATAGTTTTTTAGGGAAGCAATGAGTCTCCTATGTGGGTCAGTTGCGATTGGATGCCTTCTTTGATTGATTCGAATTCAAAATATTCATCCAGAGGAGGCAATCCCCGGTGATATGATATCTTCATATCACACACCCTCCATTATAATGCCAACAATGCTGAAAGCCAGAATACGCATGAGATTCACTTCTCCTATCACCCTCCTTCGCAAGTTCGGATACTCAACACTTCCAGTGACCAGGTTCGTCATCATGGGGCCGAGGACGCATTCCTATAGGGTAAGCATAAATCAACCCCACTTTTTTTGAATAATTTGTTCATTATTGGTTTGCATTAGATCCAAACTATTTGGTAACTGAGAATAGTTCCTAGGAAGTATTCATTTTGGAGCAAATGTACTCTATAAAAATCAATTAGTTGGCATGCAATTTTCTAGAGAACTATGCATTAATTCTTATCCTGCTAATTTGTTTGTAGTTATAACTTGGAAGTTAGCATCCTATTCTAACTTCAGTATATGTGTGTTCAGATTTTATATTACAGAAAACATACACACACCTAATAAAAATAAATCCATTTTTATTATTAGGAAATTAAAAACATCAAAGTCAGTATTCAGAACTTGGCAAAGTCCTTAGCTTTCCATGTTCAAATCCTTCTACATCTGGCTATTCTTATTCAAAAGGAATGAATTATAGGCACCCAACAAAAAGGATTCCTTGTCATTGTCTTCAGTGGATGTTCCTACCTCATAACCTCATGTCCTTTGCAGAAAATGTAGTAAATAGTACAGAGTTTTAGATAACAAATATCATAGGTTCCTTAGAATGGATGGATATATGCGGCTCAGGAGTATGAGTAACATGTTTCTATGAAATCAACCTACAAGATGCAAGACAAATCTTCCATGTTTATGCAGGATGGTAAGCTATAGTGGATTTGTTGGCTGCTCTGTTATGGTGTTCTGTGATGAGATTTGCTAGGTTAGATGAGTGATAAGAATATAGTTCTTGATATATCCAGAACTGACCAGAAGCATGTATATAGATAGATCAAGAGATACATGTTTTTGATATAAAAAGCACTTGGTAATAATATATATATATATTTTTTTTACAAGTTTGAATAGATCAGATTTATGAAGAAGGACAATCATCTTTAACTTCCCAATTGACAATTGCCCTGCATACAAAAAAATAAATCATTTCTTTTTCATTTTCTTTTTTCTAGATTTCTAAGGTTCTTCTAATTGAAAATTAATTTCCATTTAAAAGACATTTTAAAGTTTTATGAAAATGTGGTTTTTGTTGATGGTTGTCATTTGTCACATGAATGTCATTAGATTCTTCATTTATCTCTCTCTCCCATTTGAGCCTCTCAAGCTCAAGTAAGAAATTAATGGACTTTTGCCTCATGTTCATACCATCCTAATAAATCATCCGGGTCATTTGCTTTATGTTCATTTTATATTTCCAGCTGAAAGGTAGAAAAAGGCAAAAAAGAAATGAAAGGTACAACCCAAAACTCTCTTTTGGAAAAGAAGAGAGATCTAGAATATTATCCATAGAAGAAAATTTTAAGTAGTTGCTAAATAATCAGGAGAAAGAGAGATGCCATTTTTTTTACCATAGAATATGAAATGCAACACGTGATGGATTATAATTGTGTTATTTGCTTGAGAAAATCAGCTCAAGTTGATATTCCTTCTGAACTTTTATGCCCATTTTTATCTCACATCTAATTCCCTTCCATTCTATACCTTTCATCTTTTTCCCTTAACTTGGTCTAGATTGAGCATAGATGTTGACGCATTGTAACCAAATGTATGAAGCTAGTTTAAAAGAAGTTTGCCTCATGGTTTGGATGTTACTTTATTGTAACAACTTTGATCTTGTATACCCCTTATATTTCACTGTTTTTATGCTTTTAACCTCACAAACTTTGCTTAGACTGAGTGAGAAAGCAGTGGCTAATATAGTACCTATCAAAGTAACTTTGGGCATCAATAGACCAAGTGACAAACATGCACATCTTGTTCCAAGCTATTGCCTGCCTCGTGACATTTCTGTGGGGTTTTTTGGTTAATTTGGATTATCTTAGAAGCATGTTAACTTTTTTTATGACATCATTGAAAATAAAACTAGGCAAGTTCCAGATTTAGATATGTGGGCTACCATTCGAACAATTAATGGCTTGTGACTTCTTTCTTCCCTTTGATCTCTGCTTTATAGCGTTACTACCTCCGGTCTTCCACTCGTGCTTGCAGAAAGGTACAATTGCATTTTCACTGGATCCATTTCAAGTTGATCCTTACTTAGATTAATTTTGCATATTGATTATAATGTTAGAAAATGTGCTGAATTTTTTGCTTAAATATTCAGTTAGAATTTTTAGTTATTCATGTATTTTTGTCCATATTAGAATATTAATTAAACATACTTAAATAAATTTCTATGTGCTGAATAGTTTACAAGTAGTCGGCGAGTAACCAGTAGCTGTCTACTGGGTTGGATTGCATATTCTTATTTTTGCATTGAATAGCACTTGATGGATGACATTGAGGTCCAGCGTGATCGCGATCTATGGACGGTTGAGTTGGAGAATATGTTGGTAGGCATTCTCTACCAAGAGACGATTGACGGCCAACTGGTTGGGTCGAAAATCACTAATCGAGATCATGTCAGGCTGGCAACGAAGTTGACCGAACTTGGGAAGAAGACAGTTAATGCGGGACAAATTAGAGGGAAAATCACCCACCTGCGACAAAGGCAGCGACTCTTCATTGATCTCATGGGTCAAACACAACCCGGCCACGAAAACTATAATTGCCACAGAGGAGCATTGGGCTAATGCAATACGGGTAAATTGCAACTTTTTCAATAAAGTTCTTGACATTATTTATTAGTGTTGTACAATGAGGATTTTTGTAAAGTTCCTCTTTGTATTCATGCCATAGTAACGGTTTATTTGTATATGGTAGGTGCAAAGCAAATGGAAGAAGTTCAAGACGAACAGATGTTGAGACTACGACCTCCTCTGTACGATTTTCGATGGGTCTGTGGCCACAAGAGTCCTCCATTATGATTCAATGCAAGAACCTCCCACATGTGAGGAGGAGGACCGCCTTGAGGAAGAGCTAAGGTGAAGGGGCCTGGTATTGGGAACTGCCACGGAAGCGCCCATTGATCTACTGGGCGGCCCGGTAGACAGGCAGGGAGTACTTGTCGGCAAAGAAGGGAGCCACCCCAGGGTAGCATTTCCCCAGAACTTAGCAAAGCTCTAGAAGTAATGGCCGCCAGTGCCACCGCAAGAACTGAGCTAGACAATAAGATGTACGAGGAGCATTATAGTAAGCACATCAAAGGCAATTCATCTGATCATATTGGATCCGTTTTGTCAACTTCATTGGTAGCTAAATGTATTAAGTTTTTAAATGACATCAACCCACCCCTAGACATGGATTTATATGGATGCACAACAGAGATTTTGATAAGTAAGGATGCGCAGGAGTTGTTCCTTGAAATGCCACTGGACTGCAGAATTGGTTGGATACAACAGTTGTAGTGATGTAGCATAGGGCGATGCTATGCTATTTAATGCAGATTTACAATGGTTGCTTAGTATTTAGTTTATCTTGCTTATTATTTGATGCGGATTTTGTTATTTCTTATTGACTGAGTTTATTACATTTTTAACCATTTAATTATATGCATAATTTGCTAACGGTTTATTTCAAGTTATCTTGAATAATTGCAACTTATCATATTTGATTGTCGCTATATTATTTTTGGCATATATAATTTACAACCTATATTTTAGACGGTTCATATAGCAAAAATAGTTGACTATTTTTTTTTTTTTGTTCAAAGCCATAATATGGACATGCTTATTATAAATTAACAAGTGAAGCTTAGAAGTGTTTTTAAGCTAATTATTTGATATAGCGCAGAATGGAGTTCGGAAGTGGTTCGGATGATAAGGCCCAAGTGGAGGCCAACAACGCGACCGAAGGTGCATCGAGTAGTAACATGGGTCAAACGTGGGACAAATACCAAGAATGGAGGAGGGGCGATAACATACATTGGGATCACATAGCCATTTTGTTGGCTGCTGTAGAAGATGATGAATCTATAAGGCCAGTGGTTGAGTGAATGCCGTAGCATAACATTGGCTTACAGGGATGAGATTACATAGTCGCAATCCTCAATAGACATCCCAATAATTGTAGAAACATGTTTTGGATGGAAGTTTATGCATTTCAAGCATTATGCAATACATTACGCACAGATCCCATTCTGGAATCGACAAGAAAGGTTTCCGTGGAGGAAGCTGTTGCTATGTTTGCATTCACCGTTTTACATGGGACAGTTCAGCGAGTCATAGGCAACCTGTTTCAACATTTGAGAGAAGCTGTTTGTCGATATGTATACGCAGTGATGCTAGCACTATGTTGTGTTGCATCTTAAGTGATTGCACCTACACATGTTGCCAGGGTGTCGCCTTATATTGAAGGCAATCCTAGACATTATCAATGGTTTCAGGTAATAATTTATTACTCAGTTTCGTAAGGAAGTATTTATAGACATTTTATACTGTGGTCGGTCTAATTTATAATGAATTTGAGAATTACAATTTCAAATATGATGATTGCAGAAATGTTATAGTGCAATAGACGGGACTTATATCGACGCATGTGCGCTCGCCGAGGCAACTAACGTGTATATATCTCGGCATCACCAAGTTAGCCAACATGTGCTGGCAGCATGTGATTTTGATATGAAATTCACATTCATATATGCTAGGTGGGAGGGCACTACCCATGATTTGCGCATATTTATGGATGCCTTGAGTCATCCAGGGATCAATTTTCCATGGCCTCTTGCGGGTAAATATTATTTATTTATTAATTTTTGGACAAGCGGTATTTCATAAACATTATTGATGTTTTTATTATTTTTCAGGTTATTATTACTTAGTTGATTCCACCTTTCCGTGTACTGATGGATTTATGCCCCCATATCCTAGGGTGTGGTATCATAGGTCTGATCATCACGACAATAATTCATTCAGTGGATATCAAGATTATTTCAATTATCGACATTCTTCCCTCCAGAATGTTATTGAGAGGACTTTCAGAGTGAGTGTTAAAAAAATGATTTCTAGTGAAAAAAAGGTAAAATAACTCACTTGCAGGTTGTGATTATAATATATAGCCAAAGTTGGGAACAAAATGGGGAAATGAGAATATTGTAGGAATAATTAGTTGGTATTATATATTTTTTATCAATTTTGATTTAAATAAATTTCTCTAAAAAAAAGCTTGTGAAAAAATAATTTTTAAAGGTGTTGGGAATTAATTTAGAATAATAATTGTGTTTATAAATACAAAATATAAATAAAATCAATATTTCACCATCATTACTAATAAAATCAATCATTAATGAGACCCACACGTACATTTTTTAACTTCATACTCAAAAGTCAACAACTCAATATCCTTCACAAATCCTTCACACATCAAACTCATCTCAGTGGGACCCACAAACCCACTCAATTTCTACTCACAACTATTTACAACTCTTCTCAACTATCTTCAACACTCAAACGCAACCTTAGTATCTAGTACCAGTACTACCACATGATTAGTCTCACATAAAGTTTATTGAAGAAATAGAAGAGCATGAATAAATAAAATGCATCTTTTTTTTTTTTATTTCTTTTTGTCGTTTTTGTCTTTTGATGAATATATGAATTGAATATATAGAGGAATATATGAAATTTTGTCCATCAAATAACTGTTCAATGATAGTTGAAAAAAAAAATTAAGAAAGAGGGTGGGAATTGTTTATTATTTGGGTGATATAAAGAAAACGATTTGGGAATCATTTAAATAAGTAGTGGTTTTTAGTTTCAATTTGTTTCTAGACATAAAAACTCACAAATACTCTTAAATAATTATAAGTTTCAGATTCAAGAATGGAACGAAAAAAAAAAGTTGAAAAGTTTGTTAGTACATACATGAAAAGAATAAAAATGTAAGTCTAACAATGGCACAAGGACACAACAAATTAATGCACAATCTAGTATTGAAACGTTTAGATTTAAGAAAGGAAAATGCTATTTTTTGACATCGTAACATACTACTGTCACTTTTGTGGAGAAAAAAAAGGAAAAACTCTATATACTTTTAACTCAATCATATTCATATGTCATTTACCTTGCAATGCCTAAATTTCTCCTCTTTTTTATTGATAGGGATGGTCAAAATTTATCCAAAATATCATTCGCTGGGTGGACTAAAGAATAGTAAACCAAACACCTTTAAGTGTTGCCAAGTATCCAATTGGAATAGAGTCTTGTATACAAGATATTTATCAACATTTAAGTATTGGAATGAATGATATTATACACGTGGTAGGGATATTTGGAACCGGTGGAATTAGTAAGACAACTATTTCAAAAGATATTTATAACATGATTTCTTCTCAATTTGAAAGAAGTTGTTTCTTGAGAAATATTAAGAAAACTTCAAAATAAGTGGGAGATCTAGTTTAGTTGCAAAATACACTTATGTCCAAGATCTTAGGAACAATATCGAATATTAAAGATGTTGATAGAGGAGCCAATGTGATTCAGGATAGACATTGTCAAAAAGGGTTCTACTAGTTCTTGGTGACGTGGATGAGTTGGTCCAACTAGAAAACCTAGTTGGAGATCGTGCTTGGTTTGGTTCAGGAAGTAGAATTCTCATAACAACAAGAGATCAACAATGATTAGAAGTCTTTGAATTTGAAACAAAATACTAGGTGATGATTTTGAATGACATTGAAGCTCTTTGGCTCTTTAGCTTGCATGCTTTCAAGAACGATGAAACACTTGAAGGTTATCATGTGAAACTCTCTAAACAAGTAATAAAATATGCTTAAGGTCTTCCATTAGCTTTAACAGTGCTAGGTTTGGATCTAAAAGGTCAAAGTATACATCAATGGATAAATGCATTGGATAAGTATAAAAACATTCCCAACAGTGATATTCATAAAGTCTTAGTGAGTGATGAAGGATTGCATCATACTGAGACGGAAATATTCATTGATATTGCATTTTTCTTTAAAGGAGAACCTTTGGCTAAGGTCATGGAAATATTTGACAGTTGTGGTTTTTCTCATGTTCATGGAATCAAGAGGCTTATAGACAAGTGTCTTATTACTATTGAATGGTGTGATGAATATGTTTGGATGCATGACTTGCTACAAGATATGGGATGAGAAATTGTTCAACTAGAATCACCCAAAGAACCTAGCAAACATAGTAGGGTGTGGTTTCATGGGGATAGCCATGAGGTGTTGGAAGAAAGTACAGTAAGAGTAAAAAAAGAATATCTTGGGTTTTACAATTGTTTCCTTTTCCAAAAGTGAAACCTAGTGGATTTTTTTTTCTTTTTTGAGAAAATATAAATCGTATGAATTTTTACCTAAGTGAGTATATACACACAAAACTAACCCCATAAACTGATGTAACTTGAAGTGGTTCATCAGATTATAAAGTTTATTTTATTGTAAAGTAGATCTAATGTATTAGATGAAGATACATCAGTTTGTGGGATTGTTTTTGTGTAATTCTTTTGTAGATGTAGCAGTGCTCATATATATATATGTATATATATATATATATATCCTTTAAATTATCTATATGAATTTGTAGATGTATATAGAATCGTATATTAATAATTAAAATGAGTCAATAAAAGTATCAAATCTAGATATCCTTTTTTCGTTCCAAATATCTTATATTTTCTAATTTCATGTCTACTATCTTCTCAAGCTAGCATGCTTGTTTTATTGAAAGTTGTAGGAGAGTTCGTTAGTTGGTCAAAAGACAAACCCTTTATATTTTAGCATGCGTCTATTTAGCATTGGAGATTTCAGCAATTGATAAATACTACTTATTTTTAAAATATATTATAGAAAAATAGTGTGTAATATTAATTAATAAGTACAGAGTGCTATTTTTAGTAAAATACCTTAAGTAACTTTATGCACTTATAATAGGGGCCAAACAAAATTGAAGGCATACTGTTAGATTTACCTGAAGGCGATGAGGAGATAAGCTTGCATCAAGAAGCATTTCTACATATGAAAAGACTTAGAGTTTTTTATTAAACGTAATGCACGTTTTTCTTGTGCACTCAATTATCTCTCCGACAAGTTAAGAGTCATTGATTGGTATAATTATCATTTCCAATATTTGCCACATAATTTTCAAGAGAAGAATCTCATTATTTTGAGAATGCATGATAGCTTCATAAAGGAGTTAGGGGATGGATTCAAGCCCAAGGTACGTACACAATTATAATCATCAACACTTTTTTTTCTTTGAAATATGTAGTAAATTCCATTAAACTTTTCCTATTTTCTTTTACAGAATTTGACGATTATGGAATTCAAAGATTGTAAATTCTTAAAAAAGATTCTGGATCTTTCAAGCATCTCAAATTTGAAGGAATTGCTTGTCAGATATTGTGCAAGATTAGTTGAGGTGCATTATTCTGTTGGATCTCTGGAAAATCTTTCTATGTTGGATTTCACTGGATGCTCTAAACTCCAAATCCTTCCAAGAAGCCTCAATTTGAGATCTTTATGCTTTCTTCTTCTTTGTAATTGCTCAAGTCTCTGTTATCTTCCTGAAATCGAGTGTAAGATGGAATCTTTGTATACATTGTCTCTAGATGGCACTACAATAGAAAAACTACCATTATCCATCACGAACTTCATTGGACTTGGGGAATTAAATCTACGGGATTGCAAAAACCTACATCTCCCAATTGCTTGCGTTCGGTTGCAAAATTTAAGGCTACTCGAGATTGGGGGTTGTCCAAAACTTGTAAAGAAGGTGAGGGATGATGGGCTATCCCTTTTGGCTATTAAGTCTACAAAAATGAAAAAGGAGATATCATTACATGAAGAATGACTTCATGAATTGATGCCTCCAATGAATTCAAGCAATGAGAGAACTGCATTACAAGTACCAAATCTTCAAATTTGTTGTTCCCAATCAAAAACAAATTTCTTTCCAACATCTATATATTGGACAGACTAGCTAGGAAAAACACATTTGAGCTCAGTTCTCCTCTGTTTTAAACTTGAAGGATTCGAACGTACTGCAGGGACCCTCACTAGATTGCGAGTCTTTAGAATCTTCTGAAAAATTGTTTTAGATTGTGTACCCTTTATACCTTATATATAGGGATAATACTTTAACCACATAAAAAAGCCACCGATGGTGTCCATTTTCTAGCCAGGATGGCTAGGCGCAGGGGACTACAGATTTTGGGTCCAGTTACCAACCCATTACAGCTATTACGGATGGTGGGCAGGCGTGCATGCACCCAAGCTCATACTCGTTCCATGACACTACCGAGCTCTCCTAGCTTTGCCACCTGATGCATCTTGTTATGGGGCTGTAGTGATGGGCTTCAATATGGGTCAAGAAGTTTGGAGTGACACCAACTGTTTCGAGCTCACTAAACAAACGGAAAATGGGCTAGACTCAGTTGTTAGTACCTATATATGGATTTGTACTCCAATAAGTTTGTGTAGCACAACCCACTGTTTGGGAGGATGCCGCCGGTTCCAGACTCGGGTAGCGATGCATTTGGTTTGGGTTCTTCATCTCCCTACTACTATTAAATAAATCCCCTCATTTTGATTTTTCAAACTGTCTATTCAACATTGAGGTATGTTTTCCTTGTTTGGTTGTTTGTTTTCTCTTGGGGGGTGAATATAGGCCCATGCTGAATAGCGTATTGTATTGTTTTTGTTAAGCTTATGCAGGATTTTAACCTTTTTGGACTATAGATGAGAAATGGTTAGATTGCAAGAGTCTGTAAAGCAATCCTGTAATATCTTGCTGAGTCACTTATAACTAGATTCTCTTTTTCAATTAATTATCTTTAAGGAACTTCACCGCTGAGTTACCCTAAAAATCTTAAGAGGATCCTATTGAGGTAAAATATGTATTGCTTATTTGGTAGATATCAAATTCCAAATATTATTAAGACTTATTCTATTGAGCCAAAAGCAACCTGTCAAAAATTAATATGCTAGAGAAAAACATTTGCTCGCTTGGGGATGAGAGATTTGAGATGAAAAATGTATCCATAAATATCATTCATATATCTTTTATGCTATTAAGGTGCTGTTTCCCGAAGGTGTCAGAAGTCTAGTCCAATTCTACATGTTTCTTTCATACATTAGCACAGCCCGATGCCTTGATCGTCTTTTGGCTCCATATTGATGTGTCAGGATCAAATCTCACCTTCCATGTAGGCCAGTAGTGCAAATTTTGCTTCATCCAGGTGTCCTGTGTGAAGATGGACAAATAATTTAACATTTTATTATATTTTATTTTTTATAGTAAGTCAAGTAGCACCCATATATATAGTTTTTGGCTCACCAAGTACGTGCATGCATAAAATTTGTTGCTATTGATGCTAGAATGACACTTAACTCCAGCATTTGACTGAGAACAAGTTAGTGTTGGGTTACCTAACTATTTTAGACAGTTTCAGTAGCTTTAGTACTTGTGCTAAGTTTGAATGTGACCTGCAATGCTAGTATATGGTTTTGGTCTGAGTTTTGCAGCATTTGTGCACTCTGCAAGACCTATTTTTCATTATTTTTACTAATGATATGGTCACTTTGTATATGTAATTCTGGCTATTTAGTCTATGTGGTAAATTCCTTTCAATTTTTTTGTCTTTTTTAGCCGAATGTAACATCTATAACTTCAAAATGGGTATTCTTATGACTTTTCGGTTATTGGGGCTATTTTAAGGAATGAAAAATGTGATGTCTTATTTGCTTGGAGTCTAGAAGGAATTTGGGCTGTTTGAAGTAGAGGATATAGAGGCTTTGACTGCTTCAAGGGGTCTTTAAATGATCTTGACTTTAAGTTTCTCAAGTTTGCTATTGGAAGGGAATTTATTGTCAGTTATTAGGGCTATTAGTTCTAAAGAACCTAATATTTCAAGCCAAGAGAATCTGATTTCTGAAATTCATAGTCTCATTTCTCGGTTTGCAGTGTATGATGTAAGGCACGCTCACTTTGTGGATGATACTATTCAATGGTGGCATCAATGTCCAATTTTTTTTTTTTTTTTTTTTTTTTTCATTCTAGACTCTTGTTTGATTCTAATTTGTAATTGCATGGTATTAACTTTGTTATTGGTTCTATTGATATGAATGCCAATGGTTCATTTTTTTTTTTTTTTAAAAAATGGTATTCTTCAAAATTTACTACCTTATCTTGTTAAACATTTATAATTTTTGTATTGCAGGGGCATCCTAAGCAGCATCGATTTGGCATAATCTTTGTGGAAAACAGTATTCCAAATTCAATTCTGTTAGTTCAAATCATGTAATGTGTTTAGAACATGTCAGGTTGGGCTACTTTGTAGGAGAATTTTTGAAGATAGAGGGAGACAACCTACGTGTTAAACTTTTTTGCACTTCTAAATCGGCATTCGTCAAAGCTTTCAGAATCCATATGATACAAAAGCATGAAGATCAAAGAGTAAAACATCATCCAAGCATGCTGCATGAAGATGAATGTTTAGGTGGAATCTTCAATTTTTGTTTTTTGTGTTCAAATGAAATTAATGGGATGCTAGCTATATTTGAATGTGATTAGAGAAATCGCCATATGTGTAGTTAGTCATGTTTTTTGAAAAAAAATAACCACACTAATATTGAAAAGGAAATAGAATCTTGGATTTTAACATTAAACAACATAATATATTTTCTTTGATGGGTGGATATATAGGAATTGAGTACTCATGATACACAATATTTTAATAGGTTCAAATATCATACCAAGCTACAGTAACTAAAAAAACTTATAAATTCATGACCTTTTGAAGGCCAAACTAATTTAACATTAATTAGACAGTTTTTTTTTGCTTTTTTGTTTAATTTTTTTTTTTAACTAATGTATACTTTTTAACATTAACATTAATAGAAGGGAGATTTGAGTGTTGCTACATAAACACGTGGCCAAACACTTTTATACTTATTTTTAAAAAGAGTGTTGCTACATTTATAAAAAAAAAAAAATGTAAAAAATAATTTCATAAATTCACGTAATTTTAGCTGATTTATTAAATTTATTTTATAATATAAATAATTATATAATTTAATGAATACCAATTTATAATAAAATTATTTTGAAAAAACATGTTTAATTATAATAATACTTATCAAATATTTGAAACATCCTATTGGGTACTCCTACGTTAAAGTCATAAAGGTACGCACTATCTACATTATGAGTTCTGTTATATATAAATAAAATCGTATATTAATCTGTATACTAATACTAATTCCTTAATATTTAAAATTTAAATTAATATTATTTTCATAAAAATTTATTTTTTAACTAATAATATTATATTACTATACATATTAATATATAATTATTTAACTTCAAGTTATCTGCCTGTGGTTGGTCCAATGGTGGGATTTTAGCAATATATGGTACATGTATGTATATATATATATTTTAATTTTTATATTGCTGTACACCATCCAAAAATAAAATCAAACAGAATATATTGTTGTCTTCAATAGCTAACCTCGTCTTCGCCTCCCCAATACAACAACGTCGTATCCATGCCATCGCACGAGTCATGCCTTCCGTTTTAGTTAAATCGGACGGCTAGAAACATCCCAAACATTTCCATGTACGTATGAATATTATACGTTAGAAAAAAGCGAAAGAATCTCCGGGGAACACGCTAAAAAGGCCAAAAAATCAAGAGGGAGATCGGGGCGTGGAGCCCAAGCGTACCAATTAAGTTGCACTATTATCTAATCTTTCTTTTAGCGTCGGTGATATGGGTTGTCGCCACGTGTTTATGATGAGGATGGTCTAACACATGTCGATTTCCGGTTGTAGGTTCACAGCTCAGCAGGCTATCAAGTTGGCGGAGAGCGATGTGTCGAGGGACTTTTCTTTATTTGGAGAA
The DNA here is from genome assembly GCF_018687715.1 of Carya illinoinensis. Classification (NCBI taxonomy): domain Eukaryota; kingdom Viridiplantae; phylum Streptophyta; class Magnoliopsida; order Fagales; family Juglandaceae; genus Carya; species Carya illinoinensis. Next base: position 32,820,063 of record NC_056766.1, read on the forward strand.
AGGAAAGAGGTAATGAAAAACATAAAGGACGATAATGACGTCCTACGGCGTGTCGTTCGCACGCGTCCTATGGAAAGCTGGTCATCCTACGTTGATTAAGAATGATTGAATGCGGGGAGAGAGAGTGGGCTGTAACAGCAGTTTGCTGTTTGGGCGACATCTGTCCAATGTTGGACTTGGCTACCACACAAGTTGCTAAAGTTGGTGTCCGAAAAGGAATATAATCCAAGAAAATATCTAAAAGCATTGTGTATGGAGCATGGACCGTGGAGAAGTTTTTGAGTATGAGCACGTGCCATGGGCCAGCCATATCACAACATAGAATTAATAGGTGTGAGATCTAGATGTTTGTTTTGTCATGAGCCTTGAGTCTCAATCCGTGTGAAGTGATGTAAGTAGACTTAAAGTCAGTCATTTTTAAATATTATTGACTAGTTTAACCAAGTTGGTCCACAAGAAGTATTTGTTTAATGGGAAAATGTGAAAATTGAGGAGGAGCGAGGGATGGGAATTTGAATAGGAAAGATGGAGAGGAAAGATTGGTCGACAAGAAACTCTATTGAAAGAAGTTTTCAACAAGTTTGTCATCTTTCTTTTAATTTTTCCCTTCTTTTTTCAATATTGACGACGCGCGGCATTGTAGTCCCTACCATTCATCGGCCTAATTTCATACACTGTAACTTCTTTCATGGCCTTGCAACCAGCTCTTTCATGGGTTTATGATGTGTTTTTGAGTTTTAGAGGTGAAGATGTTCGACAAAATTTTATTTCTCACCTATATGATGCTTTGCGTAAAAAGGGAATCAATACTTATATTGATGATCACCTTGAAAGAGGAAAGGAAATTTTACCAACACTTCTCAAAGCCATTGAGGAGTCAAGGATTTTGATTATCGTTTTTTCTAAAAATTATGCATCATCTATGTGGTGTTTGGAGGAGCTAATGAAGATTCTCGAGTGCAGAGAAATGAAACAACAAATAGTTATACCAGTGTTTTACAAGGTGCGTCCATCGATAGTGCGGAGACAAAAGAAAAATTATGGAGAGGCATTGGCCAACTACAAAGACAAGTTGAATGATGATACGAAGGTGGATAGCTGGAAGGCTGCTCTAAAGGAAGTGGCCAATTTGTCTGGGTTCCATTTAAAAAAGGATGGGTATTTGATTTTCGAATATTTGTTTTATATCCTCATGCATTTTAGATGCATACACATGCGTGAATATGTATGTTTGTGTGTGTGTATATATATATGCATGTATGTATGTATATTAATTGATCTAATACTCCTATTGTTTGTTAATCTCTTTGATCTCGATCTGTTTATTTTTGTGCCTTTTTCTTATGTCCTTATAAAATGGTAATTAATTAATTCTATTAAAATGATCGTGTTAGTGAAATAATGTTTTACTTGATTATTAGTAATAGTTCTAATGATATTAATTAACGCTTCTATGTTTAATAATGTCATAATAAGTATAACCATTAATAATTCTTCTCTTTTGAATTGATAGGAATGAATCTGAATTTATCCATAGCATCATTCAACTGGTGGACTCAAAAATAATAAATCAAACATACTTTGAGGTTGCCAATCATCCAATTGGAGTGGTGTCTCGTGTGCAACATGTATATTCCCTTTTAAGCATCGGAGAGAATGATATTGTACATATGGTAGGGATCTTTGGAGTTGGGGGAATTGGAAAGACAACTATTGCCAAAGCAATATATAATATAATTTCTTCTAAATTTGAAGGTAGTTGTTTCTTAAAAAACATTAGAGAAACTTCAAAGAGCGAGTATGGTTTGGTCCAATTGCAAGAGACTCTTCTTTCTAATATCCTAGGAGCATCTTCGGTATGTAATATTGGCCACGTCGACAGAGGAATCAATGTGATAAAGAATAAACTTTGTTATAAAAGAGTTCTTCTAATTCTTGATGATGTGGATGATTGGGAACAATTGAAAGCTTTGGCCAGAAATCGTGATTGGTTTGGTTCTGGAAGTAGAATCATTATAACAACAAGGGATAAAAATCTACTGAGTAACTATGAAGTTGATGCAACATATGAAGTGGAGGAATTGAACCATTATGAAGCTCTAGAGCTATTTAGTTTGTGTGCCTTTAAAAGAAAGAAACCACTAGATAACTATATGGAACTTACACAACGTATAATACGTTATGCTGGGGGCCTTCCTCTAGCTTTGGAAGTGCTTGGTTTGGATCTATGTGGTAGAAGTATACATGAATGGGAAAGTGCTTTGGAAGAGTACAAAAGAATTCCTCACCAGAAGATTCAAAAAATACTTAGAATGAGCTATGATAGTTTGCGTGAAAGTGAGAAGAAGATTTTTCTTGACATTGCATGTTTCTTCAAGGGAGAGAAAGTAGATTATGTTGTGAAAATATTAGATAGTTGTGGTTTAAGTCCAAATATTGGAATAAAAAAACTGATGGATAAGTCTCTCATTACCATTGATTGTAATAAATTTGAGATGCATGACTTGGTACAAGATATGGGTAGAGAAATTGTTCGAGAAGAATCACCAAAAGAGCCCGGTGGACGCAGTAGATTGTGGTTTCATGAAGATATTCGACATGTACTTGAAGAAAATACGGTAAGAATAACTTTCAAAAATGATTTTAGTTTATGCATGTTTGGTAACTTACAAGAAAATACGAATTTTTTGCAACCAAAAACTTTGTCCACAAAAGTCATTTATGTTGCAGTGGAACCAATTATAAAAATGTAGATTTTTCTTATAACTATTTTCGAGTAAATGGTGATGAAGAAATGCATTTGTAAGTGCCTATATATACTGGCTGTCCATTGAACTATATATTATAATTCTAGCAGTTACCAAACTATTATATAGAGGATTTAATGCTTTACTATATTGTCTCACCATGCAGGGAACAAACCAAATTGAAGGCATGCTGATAGATTTACCTAAAAATGACATGATATGCTTGAGTTCGGAAGCATTCATGAAGATGAAAAACCTAAGATATTTCATTAATCATAATGCACGCTTCTCTAGAAGTCCTAGTTATCTTTCTAACGAGTTAAGAGTGCTTAATTGGGTGGAATATCCTTCACAATCATTGCCATATAATTTCCATGGAAGGAAGCTAGTTGATCTTAGAATAAGTGATAGCCTCTTCAAGGAATTGGGAGTGGGATTCCAGGTACAACCACTATCATAAATATTTTCTTCTCCTTTTAATTATGTTGTAATCATATTTGAAGTGAACTTTATCTCCAATTTTGCTTTACAGAATTTCCAAAACTTGGCCAGGATGGACTTCTCTCATTGTGAATTTCTGACAAAAATCCCCGATCTTTCTCAGATTCCGAATTTAGAGTGGTTGGATGTTGCTGATTGTACAAATTTAATTGAGGTTCATGCTTCTGTAGGATCCCTTGATAAGCTTGAGCATCTCTCATTTGCCCGTTGCACTAAGCTTATCGGTTTGCCAACTAAGCTCAAGTTTAGGTATCTTAAATGCCTCCGGGTTGATGGTTGCTTAAGCCTTCAGAATTTCCCTGAAATCGAGTTTGAAAGGGAATGTTTAAGGCATCTTAGTTTAGCAAACACCGATATAAAAGAATTGCCTTTATCCATTGGGCACCTCTCTGGGCTTGAAATATTGCATCTAAGAGGTTGCAAAAATCTTGTGCATCTCCCCACTGGAATTCTTCGATTTCGACGTCTGAAGTATCTTAGTCTAGCTGGCTGTTCAAAACTTGTTTTTATTCCAAACATCTTGAAGGATGATTGTTGCTCAATAGACCTTCCGGCACTGGAACATTTGGATCTTGAAAATTGTCACCTGCCAGACCCTGATATCCTGATGAGACTCAATCGCTATTTTACTCTACAGTATTTAATTCTATCAGGGAGTGATATTATTAGGCTTCCAGAAGGCATTACCATGTTTTTGGACATAATGTACATTGAGTTGATAGATTGCAAGAAACTTCAAGAAATTTCTGCACTGCCTCCAAATATACAAATCGTAGATATAACTGGATGCATGTCATTGGAAAGATTTTCAGATGGATTAAAAGTACCGCTCCTCTTTACAAGTCAAACGCGAGACCAACAATGGATTGACTCGTCCTTATGCCTCAAAATTCGTATGAATATAGATGGGTTTTGGGTATCTATCTTGCTCGTTCGTCTCTTTCTTACTCGTGCTTGTGTGAGCATTGGTTTATTGGTTGTTTTATTGAAATTTATTGATATATTTTTGTTTTACAGGAATACTTCAGAAACCATTCAGGCAACATTATATTTCCAGGGAGTAGGATTCCAGAATGGTTTAGCCATACGAAGCAAAATTCCAAAAATTGGATCCTAGACCAATTCGACGATCTTGGGCCGTCTTCAGCAAATATGAATCAAGATTGCAGCTATTTTAAGCGGACTCTATATGGTAGTTCTTGTCGAATAACAATAAATGGGCTGAAAACTTTGGAAAATATAAGAGGAGTTGCTATATGTGTCGTTCTCGAACCCATTCTGAAGATCTACCCCCGAAAAGGTACTACTCTTACAGTCAAGACCAGAAGGGATGTTTTCCCTTATATTGAGTATTTGTCAGGACATCATGTTGATTTAAGGGGTTCAGATGCTCATGTATGGTTGAATTACACCGTTTTAGATGATCATATGAACCCATCAAATCTGGAATTTAATGTTGGTAGTGCACATAAACCGGTGTTCTTCAAAAGCTGCGGAGTCCATCTGATATTCAAGAATGAAAAGGAAGGGGAAGATCATCCAGGTTTTCTGCATTTAATGGATGGTATTGGAGGTTCGAAGAGGAGGCGTGTCGATGATGACTGCTACTTGGAATCCACTTCGTGCCCACAACCGAACAGGGGTTCCTCAACCTTGGCCATCAATTTTGAATTTCGAGGATTCTCTGAACAGTTTGGAGAAGGAACTTACAAATAATTTGCATCTTGAATTGTCCCCTTAATTGCGGATTAGGTTTTCTTGATTAGGAACTGATCATCGTAATCTGGTGTTTTGGTTTGAAAGTCTCTAGTATATGAATCTTATCATCCCTATTAGACTGTTTGTGTAACCGTGATCTGTGTACATTTTTTTTTAATCTTTCTTCTTTAGTTTCCAATTTCCTACACTGTGACCCACACGTAAATTTTTTCGGTCTTCCTTATCTTTTGCCATAAACCACGTGAATCTTCCTTCTCCTCTATTTTTCTCTCCCGACAGCTCTCACCAACTCTGCCTCTCTTGCCCAATATTTTTTCTCCCGCATATAGAAGTGCTGCAACTTGAGCGTTATGTGAACCATCTTCTCCACATAACTGCCGTTAGCCATTTCCCCACTAACCACCGAGATCATGTTAGGACCCTGTGGGTTATGCTACTGTGAATTGGAATGTAATAAGGGATACAAGTAATTGGAGCTGAGACGTTGCAGGAGTGAAATCAAAATTGCATATGAGATGTTTGTGATAATGCCTCATAGGGCCAAACGTTTACTGATGAGGGAAACTTCGAGGGTTGCCAAACCCCCTTACAATATTCAAGCTAAAATCCAAATTCTAAGATAACTCCCATTTTCTCTCTTGTTCCCCTATATTCCCATGCCTCACCTCACAGTACAATTCACTTTTAACAGAATTACAAAAAGGATAGAATGACAAGCTAATACTCTGGCTACATGATAGTCACTTGAATGCATAACATAACTGAAAACGCAAAGCATAAGTAAATAACAACACATGCACACAGTAGCTTAAACGCATCACTTCGTGGTCCCAAAATGAGCAGCTCCAGTAATAGCTAAAACCACAGTTTCGGCAATAGCAACTAGGGGTGTGCAAAATTCTGACCCCTCTGATTCTAACCGATTCCTGCTTCGATTTCGACTCTGATGACATTGGAGTGTTCAGAAATCGAGGTCAGAATCAAAGTAATTCTGACTCCGACTTTCAATTTTTGAAAAAAAAAAATATCCAAATGCAAAACGACGCATCTGGATTCTTTCTAATTGAGTATTGGAACGAGGCCGTTCCATTTAAATAGAAACGACACCGTTTTGCACACGACCAACCTAGTATGTTCTTCTTCCTTATTCCTTCATTCCTACTTCCCTTCATTTGTCAGTTCCTCACTCCTCAATTCCTCTCACATTGCACGACGCCACGACCCACGACCAAGCACGATTCTGCCATAGATTGCTTCACACCACCGTCACCGCAATGCCTTTTTCATGTCGTTTGTGCCAATTGGTAATTTTAATTTTTAAGGTTTTAAATTTAGGAATTTGCTCTGAATTCTAGTTTATTATTTCTTATTCAAATTGGAAATTGGATTGTGTAGATTATATAATTGTGTGAATGAATGTATTGGGGAAATGGTTGTGATGTTTCTTTTGTTGAAGTTCTTGATTTTGGACTGTGAACATAAGTTGTTTGTGGAAATGTCACAAACAAAAAATAGTTGTGTTTGTCTCTTTATACTTCCCCTCACACATGGATACTTTAGAAACAAATTAGATGAGGGAGATGGGAGATCCGATCCTAATTTCTGGGGTCATTGGTTGATCTAGCAATCCTTGTGTGAAAAAAAAGTGTTTCTTGAATTATGGTTCCTCGATTATTGGGGGGACTAGGGATCAGGGACTTAAAAAAGCCATGGGCAGGGAAAAGGTGTAGTAGTAGTGGGGAAAAGTATATTTTATTTTATTATTATCTTTATTTTCACTTGTGAATTAGGAACCAACTACAAAGCAACCCCATTTTGATAATGATGCTAAAAAGTAAACATAATCTAGAGAATTCAGATTTTCAAAACACAGGGAATTAGAAGAAGTAGAATGATTATTGAAACAGACTCTATTTTAGTAGTAAACTGGTTTAAATAGGGAACCTCCTTCAAAAGTTTTTGAACAATGGCATGATATCCTCACCTTTCATTCACTCATGCATTTTGAAATTGTTCATAAACTAGCTAACCTAGGAGTAGCTGTGCACAAATTTATCCTTTTGATCACCCATAAACAACTACCCTCATATATGGCTGTTGGGCATATACAACTTGGATAGGATGGGAATGCCTTGATTTCGATTGCTAGTGGGCATATAAAAGGTTACGCTATTATGCATATTGAGTCCAGCTTTCAGTTTTGGATTCTGTCAGATTAATTAATGTGACATATTTTAAATGATTTTATATGTCATTACTTCAATCATGAAAAGCTAGTTAAAATGTGAAACACAGTTGCATCTCCAAGATCTTAATTCGATGGGTGCAAAAATAAATTGATGGCGCTATGCTTTTAAAAGGAAAATTTTACTTCCATATATAGAAAAAATAAACCATTATTTAACTTAGAATGAATGATAAAATCCAATGTATTTTAGAGAAGTCAAAACACTTTGGGGACCAATAAGCATTGCTTTCTCCAGTTTTTTCAAAACTCCTATTAAGCTGAAAATAGGATCAGATACTTGGGTTTAGAAGCATAACTCAAATGGCATTTTTACTTCTTCTTCAGCTTGGCATGATCAGTTTATTTGGAACTCTAATATTTAAATATGTGTGTATGTATATGTATATGAATATGTATATGTATGCATGCATGCATGTGTTTATGTGTGCTTTGATTAGCTAGGTCTCATACGGCTGATCATGATGAATCAAAGCCGAAAGTTGTAAGTTCCATCAGAGCTGAAAGCTGAACTTTCCTATTAATTATTTGTTGCTTTTTCTTAATTATTTTTGTTTTTTTTATTACCGTTTATACTTTTTGGATATTTTATATATGCATAGTACATGTCAGTTATTCTATAGGCCTTTATATATGGATGCAGCAACGGAGCCATTGCACGGGTTTTGGATTGGTGCACCCAGACAACCTAGCAATTGATTCCAAGAAATTGAGTATGAGACTTTTCTCGCCTTTTGTGTTTCCTGTAATATGCAGGGTCATAACAAGAAAACGTGCAGAAGAAATCTGGTAAAAAAGAAAGGGGATGTTGGTAAAGGTGAAGGGGAGAGGAAAGAAATGAAGTTGGGTAAAAAAAATTCAACGGAGAAACTGAATGTAGTGGAGCCTGAGAATGTGCCCGAGAATGATGTGAGGAAAGGTGTACTAGTTGTTGAGGAAGGCGTGGAGAATCAAGAAGATGCCAATCTTGGTGCTACATTAGAGAGAACCACGACTAAGGAGGGGATGGCTATCATGGAGGAAGTGGTTGAGGAGGAGGAGATAACTGGGGACCTTGTGAAGCATAACAAGGCTGCTGAAGAACAGGCCCCTGCTTTTGGGGTCTCTGCCTATAGTCTTGTTGAAACAAAGGAGAGGGAAGACATTGAAATAGTGTTAGTGGTGGATCATGTTAAGGAGGTTGCATATCCTGATGCATATGGTCTGGAGGATCCTGTGAGTTTTGCTCGGGCAGATGGGAATACCCACAGGGCTCTATCCGATGGTGAGGGATTTGAGGAAGAGGCGCATATTCAAAAAGAAAAGGAAATTGTATCGAATCCAGAGGAAAACAAATCGATGTGTGGTAAAACGATGAGACCTAAGTTGAGGAGCTCTTTTTGGGCCAAAAGGAGGCCTGAGTGTCTAAATCTGTGATGTGTTCCATCTTATTTTGGAATATCAGAGGTATTAGTACCTCTAGACAATGATTGGTGAAGTTAATGAAGATGAAGAAACCTACTCTTGTTGTCTTAGCAGAACCGTTTGGTGATTCTCAACAGTTACATAGTTTGCAAAATAAATTTTCCTTTGAAGGTGTGTCGAATATGGAGGAGGGTGGAAAGTTGTGGATATTGTAGAAAAAATAGGTTAAGATTTTTGTGATGAATGCTTTAACCAAAGTATTACCTTGTCTCTGGAGGTGAATGGTACTTAGAGATGGATATCATTTATGTATGCTAAGTGCAGGTATGGGGAGCGATCTTTATGGGAGTCGCTTCAATGAGTGAATCCTGGGAATATCTCGTGGATGATCCTTGGCAATTTTAACATCATGGAGCAATTTAATTTGAAAGGAGAGGAGGAAGGCCTCGCCCTCACATTGCTATGGAGGAATTTAATTTCTTTATAGATGATATTGGGTTATCAGAGTTGAACTTTGCTGGAAATTCTATGAGCTGGGGTAACGTGCATTTTGGTATCACAAGGAGTTGGTCTTGCCTAGATAGGGCGTTGATTAATTCCAATTGGTTGCTGGGTTGTCCAGCAAGACATGGACTTTATCTTCCAAGGCTGAGTTCAAATCATGCTCCGATGTTGGTACTGCTAGAAGCTGAAGTTCGAAAGTATGGTTTTAGTCCTTTTAGGTTCCAACAAATGTGGACTAGTCATCAGCTTTTTATGAGCCGTGTAATAGATGTGTGGAGAGTAGATCCTCTTACTGTAGGGATGGTGGGTCTTGCCAGGAAACTAAAGAAATTGAGAAGCGTTCCTCGGAGCTGGAACAGAGAGGTGTTTGGGTGGACTACCAACCACATTCGGGAGTTGGAAGAGAGAATCACGCTGCTGCAGGAACAATTGCAGGTGGGTTTCTTGGAGGACCTAGAGTTGGACTTATTAGCTACAAAGGTAGAGTTGTCTACTTCGAGTAGCAGGGAGGAAATGTGTTTGGTGCAACAAGCAAAACAAACGTGGTTGGAGAAAGGGGAAGCTGACTCTACCTTCTTTCGGATTATGGCTACAAAAAATTCAAAAAATATTAAAGAGATTAGGATTAATTAGGAGACTATGTTGAGAACGCCAGAGGAAATTCATTGGGGGGCAGTAGAATATTTTCAAAAGTTTTTGGCCTCTAACCATCAGCCATTATTACCTAGTCTAGCACCTTGGGTGGATCCAATGGTACGTGATGAAGAAAACGTGGCCATTTTAGAGCTTCCTTCAATCCAAGAGGTAAAAGATGCTATATTCTCCATTCCTACTGATAGTAGTCTGGGGCCAGATGGTTTTGGTTCTGGGTTTTAAAAAGCTTGCTAGGAGGTTGTTGGAGATGATGTGCTTATAGCTGTGCATGATTTTTTCAGAGGGGGTGTCATTCCTAGAGAGTTCACAGCTTCCTTCCTAGTTCTCATTTCGAAGGTAGATAATCCTACAGGCTTCAATAAATTTTGGCCTATCAATTGTGTTCGGTGTTCTATAAAGTGTGCTCGAAAATTCTTGTGAGTCGATTATCTCCTTTGTTTTCTCGGTTTATTTCTGAGGAATAAGGTGCTTTTATTCCAGGCCGAAATATCTTTGAAAATGTGAGTTTGACACAAGAGTTGATCCAGAGTCTCCATAAGCCTACTCATGGGGGTAATGTTGTACTAAAAGTAGATATGGCGAAAGCATATGATAGTATTGAATTGGGATTTCTGATTCATGTCATGGTGGCCCTTGGTTTTTCTACAACTGTTCATAATTTAGTGAGGCAATGTATTTCTTCTCTATGGTACTCAGTGGTGATGAATGGAGTGCCTAAAGGTTTCTTTCAAGGTGCTCGGGGTTTGCGATAAGGAAACCCAATCTCTCCCTATTTGTTTATAATGTGGAAGGAAATTTTTTCTTGCATTTCGAAAAAGAATTATCAGGAGGGTCTGATTGGTGCTTTTTCTCATCCTCAAGGTGCACCAATCATCTCCCATTTGCTATACACTAATGATATTGTCATTTTCTCAAATGGTAGCAAAACCTCTCTTAAGGCAATATCGGCTTCTCTTGCGCTTTATGAAACATGGTCTAGACAGAAAGTGAGTAAGGAAAAGTCATCTTTGATTTTTTCTAAGCACATATCTAATGTAAGGAGACGACAACTCCTAAGGCTGACTAGCTTCTCTTAAGGGGTGCTTTCTTTTAAATACTTAGGAGCGCCTGTGGTGTTTGGAAGACTTCAAGCCATTCATTTTGATGATTTATTGGGGAGGATTAAGGAGAGAATAGGTAGATGGAAGTCTCGGCTGCTTTCTAGTGGAGCAAGGTTGTTATTACTGAAACATGTGCTAAGTGGAATGCCGGTTCATCTTTTATCAATCCTACAAGTTCCTAAGTCGGTGATGGTGGTTGCTCTTAGAAGATCTTTTAGTAATTTCTTTTGGGGGAATAAGGATGGTAAGCCCAACAAACATTGGAAAGATTGGGACTCGATGAGTCTACCCACGACTGAGGGGGTATTGGTCTTCGGAATGTTCAAGATGTCCAAAAATCATTACATATGAAGTTGGCCTAGAAGTTATTAACAGTTGACTCGTTATGGTCTCGGTTCTTTAAAGTCAAGTATGTTAAGGCTGATCATATCTTGCTTTCACCCCTTAATGAAGGATCTCGGTTTTGGAAGACGTTGATGAGTTGTATTCATAGTATCTATGAACATTCAAAATGGAAGCCTAAGGAGGGGGACATTTCCTTTTGGTTTGATAAATGGTTGGGAGAGGAAGCTCTTGCTGATAGTGTTCCTATTTCTATGCCTCGATGGAAAGTGAAAGAATGCCTGGTTGGATGAGGGTTGGGATGTGGATTTAAAATTCCAGCTAGTTGGTTCTCAAAAGGCTCAATATATTGTGACCTCTATGTGTGGGCCTACGGATGGTGTAGATAGGCTGGTGTGGTTGCCGAAGGAGGATGGTAATTTTAGTACTTCAGGGGCTTGGGAATGTATAAGAATAAGAGCTCCAAAAATCAGATGGGAAAAATGGATATGGCATCCGTGTATTCCAAAAAAGATGACCATTATTTTGTGGAAGTGTTTTAATAATGCACTAAGTGTGGATGATAGGCATTCCGCTAGTATCTAAGTGTGATTGTTGTATAAAAGGGGCTTCTGAAGATCTGAACCATGTACTAGTTTTAGGGGAGGTGGCTAAATCCATTTGGAGGAGATGTGCTAGTCAAGTGGGAATGTTGTGTTCTGAATTTGGGTCCTGGGTTGAGATGGTGGCTACATGGTATCACAGAGCTTCAAAGCGGTCAACCTGTAGTCTGTTATTTGGCATAATTCCAGCCATTGTCACCTAGGTTCTATGGACTAGGAGGTGTAGTGCTAGGATGGAAGGTACAGTAGAGTTGGTGGAAGAGATGTGGCGTAAAGTTAAATTTTGGATTGCAAAAATTAGTGAGAAGGCTCTTGGACACCAGGCGTTATCTTGTCAAGATGAGAGGCTGCTATTTGATTTAAATATCATTCGGAGACCTGTATATAGGAAGCAGATGACATCTGTTTATTGGCGTCGACCAAAGCAAGGATGGATTAAACTAAATACGGATGGCAGTAATAGGGGCAACCCAGGGAGAGCTAGTGCATGGATGTTTTAAGGGATGAAAATGGCAAGTTGATAAAAGCTTTTTCTACTCCACTTGATAATGGGACAAACAATTATGCAGAACTGATGGGTTTGCTCATAGGGGTGAGAACTTTTTGTTTACTTGGGTTGAATTATGTGGAAATAGAGTTGGACTCAAAGATAGTAGTAAATTGGCTGCGGCTGGCTAAGTGCCAGGTATGGTACCTGGAGGACTATTGGGATGAGCTGATGTGATTGCTCAGAGGAAAATGCTTTACTATCTGCCACGTTTATAAGCAAGGTAATGCGTTGGCAGATTATTTGGCTCGACTTGCATCAGAGGATGGGGCTATAATGTCTTCATGGAGTAATTGGGAATTGGTTCCTCCTATGTTGAGAGGACTTCTAAGAACCGATAAAGTTGGTCTTCCTTACATAAGATAGTACTATTTTTCTATAGTGGGATGTGGTTTGCATTGTTGATTTTTTGCTTGGAAGTTGATTTGTTTTTTTTTTTTTTTTTTGAAATAATGCCTCAGTACTTTTCATTAATCTTCTCTTCTTACATCTTTGTCACTCTTCAGACATCCCTCTATACAAACTGGGACATCCTCAATCCATACAGTTTCTTCCTCTATAGTTAGAGCTTTTTTTGCTAAAGTATATGCTATTGTGTTCTTTTTCCTAGTTACAAATTGTATACTCCACTCAGACTTGTTCCTAAAATGAAATCTAATGATCTCAACAATAGGACTGAAAGATGGTAGGTCTTCTTCAGCTTCCTGCACAGCCTTCACGACTACTTTTGCATCACCTTCGAAAATTGCTTTCCGAATGTTTAAATCTGTGCAAAGTTCCATTGCCTTCCTTAGTGCTACACATTCTGCCACAGCTGCATCCATCACATTTTCTCTCTTGTCACACACTGCAACCAAAGCCTCCCCATGTTCATCTCGAATAATGATCCATATACCCATTCTGTGCTGTTTTATATCCATAGATGCATCCCAATTAACCTTAACATAGTCTTTTGCTGGTTTTTCCCACTTCAAGCTTTCTGTCAAAACAGATTGAACTGCTACCTGCTTAGAATTAGTAGCTTGTACATCTTTGAACTCTTGTAAAGCTGCCCTTGTGGAAATTATCTCTTTTCTTGGGCAGGCTTTCCTTTCCTCAAAGAGCCCATCATTTCTTCTAAGCCATACCTTTATGAACAACACAGCTACTTCCTCCAATTGGTTCTTTGGAATTCTGTTCATAAGCTTTCCCCACATGCTCATGAAGTCCTTCTCGGATCTATCCCATTTCTTAACACCACTTTCATCATGCCCCCATATATCATTTGCTGCAAGACACTCCCACAGCACATGAATTATGGACTCCACTTCTATTCCACAAATAGGACACCCCATATCCTTTGTCACCTTTCTTTTATGCAGGTTTTCTTTTGTTGGTAACAGGTTACTAGCAGCTTTCCAGAGAAACAGTTTTGTAGCATTTGGTACCTCAAGGTCCCATATGCTCCTCCACCTTTCATCTGTCTTCTTCTCAATAGAACCTTCACCTTTGTTTCTCTCTTTTATCTCCAGATCCAGGAAATAGGCACTACGAACTGAAAAAACACCTATTTTGGAAGGACCCCATATCAACTTATCCTTCATGTTGCCTCTACTTAGAGGGATACTTAGAATTAGCTCAGCTTCATCTTCTATAAAAAGATTTTGAATTTTTACTTCATCTCACTCCCCTTCCTGAGTGTTAATAAGTTCTTCTACTTTAGAGTCTTTCATCATCTGGTTTACTGGAGATTGGACAGCATAAGATATTGGTTTAGGTATCCATTTTGACCCCCATATTTTAATTTCCTTCCCATCCCCCACTTTCCATCTCAAACCTTCTTTCAACAGATTTCTAGCATACCAAATACTCCTCCACACTAATGAAGGCTGAGCTCCTAGTTTTGCCTCCAAGAAACTTATGTTTCTGAAATATTTCTCTCTATACAACACTGCTGCCAATGAGGATGGGTATTTGATCAACCTCCAGCCTTGTTTAGCAAGGAGGGCTGTATTAAAGCTCTCTATGTCTCTGAACCCCATTCCTCCATTTCTTTTCTGCACACTCAAACCTTCCCACTTCCTCCAAACTATTCCCTTCCCTTCCTTCTGCTTCCCCTACCAGAATTTTGAAAACATCACATTAATCTCCTTGCATAATCTGTTGGGTAACTTGAACACTCCCATAGTGTAGGTGGGGATGGCTTGAAGAACAGCCTTGATTAACACTTCTTTCCCAGCCTGAGATAAGAAAGTATTCTTCCAATTAAGCATTTTCTTCCAAATCCTCTCTTTTATGCTTCTAAAGGTATTAAACTTTGACCTCCCTACCATAGCAGGAAGGCCCAAGTACCTCTCATATGTTCCACACACAAAAGATTGGCCAGCTTCTTGAATAGCCTGCTTATCTGCATACATAGTGTTGCTATTGAAAAACACAGATGTTTTCTCTTTATTGAGGAATTGCCTTGATGCTCTCTCATAAACCTGTAAAACTTCTTGAATCTTCCTCCATTCCTCAATCTTTGCTCTTCCAAACAAGATACAATCATCCGCAAAGAGCAGATGATTTATGCTAGTTCCCCTTCTAGCAACTTGGACCCCTTTTGTAAAGGCTCTCTTCTCATAATATTCAACTAGACTACTTAATCCTTCAGCATACACAAGGAACAGATATGGTGATAGGGGGTCACCTTGTCTCAACCCCCTTTGAGGCCAGAATTTACAACCAGGCACCCCATTTATTAACACTGAATTAGAAACAATTTTAACACATTTCATCACTAACTCCACTCATTTTGCACAGAAACCCAGTTTTATCATCACTGCCTCCAAGAAACTCCATTCCACTCAATTATAGGCCTTAGACATATCTAATTTTAGAGCCATACTCCCCCCTTTCCCCTTTTTCCTCTTCCTCATAGAGTGCAACAACTCGTATGCCACCATAATGTTATCATTAATCAATCTTCCAGGCAAGAAGGCACTTTGAGTAGGTGATATTATCTCAGCTAAAACATGCTTAAATCTGTTGGTAATGGCTTTTGTTGCCCAGATGACTAACACAAGAGGGGGGGTAAATTGAGTTGTATTAAAAAAAATAACAATTATAAATCAAATATATAATATAAAATATAAACAAAATATGAAATAACAATAAATATTAAGAGTAAGGGTAAGAGAGAAGCAAACTCAGTATGTTAATGAGGTTCGGCCCCACTGCCTACGTCCTCGCCTCAAGCTACCCCTTGAGGATTCCCAAATTCACTATTCAACCTCCTTCAGGTGGAGATAGAAACCTATTACACCTTTGAACAACACCGCTACAAAGGATCCGTGTAGAACACCCTCTACACTTGCAATCACCTTACACGTGGTGATTCAACTATTCCCCGTGTAGAATACTTTCTACACACACAAGGGTTATACACACCCTTTTTCTGATACAAAAGCTGATAGTGGGTAGGTTATCAGAAAACACTCCTCAATGAGTGAAATAAGAACAATACAACGCAAACTATATCTCTCAAAATGAACAAGGATTAAGGCTCAATGTTTAGAGAAGAGAGAATGAAAGCTTTGAATGAATGTTGTATGCTCTTGGTGTTGTAAATGTGAAGCTCTCAAATGATCTATTTATAGGCATATGAGACTTCATATTCAAATTTAAAAAGATTCACATGTCAAAGACAACATCATTCACTTTTTCAAAAAATTCAAATAAAAGGTTCTTCTTTTTCAATTGTCAAAGACAACATCATTCACTTTTTCAAAGAATTCAAATAAAAGGTTCTTCTTTTTCAATTGTCAAAGACAACATCATTCACTTTTTCAAAAAAATCAAACCTAATCTTTTACTTTTGGCATATGACAAAAGGAGCACACTTTCATTTTCAAAAAATTCAAACCTAATCTTTTACTTTTTGTATAAGTCTAAAAAAACATCAATCACTTTTGAAAATATTCAAATAAAACATGCACATGTGAAAGATGACAATCAATCATCTTTAATATTTTCAAAGTTCAACCCTTTAATCAAGGCATGCACATGCAAAAGATGACAATCAATCATCTTTCAAAATTTTCAAATTTAATTTTCAAAAATATTCATGCACATGTGGAAAATGTATTTTAATGCTTTATGATAAAATATTAATTTTGAGCATTAATCCTAAATTCTAATTTTGAAGAGATTTACAACATTACTCTATAATTTTAATGTGAATTTGTTCCCTTCTTACTCATGCTTGTTTCCTTGATGTGCTTGACTCCATTGTATAGACAACCTGAGCTTGAGACTTCTTTATTCTTTGAATTCATTTGTTATCATCAAAATCCATGTGTAAATATATAATTACACAAAACTTGAAATCTTGGGATTCTCCAGCAGGAGATCTAGTAATTTCCATATATATTAGGAAGTTGTCAAAGTATTTTCTAACAACTTTCTTCCACAAATTCGTATTCTTTCTGTAATGTTGACCATTGACTTGGATTAGTTTTCTATTCAGGAAAGTTTCTCATCATTAATATGTAAATTTCATCTAAATTGATATAATACCTAATAATCTATTTAAAATAAAATGAATTAATATAAAAAAAAATTTCATGATAATTTGTAAACTTTACTATATTAATGAGATTTATATGTGAACTAATTTTTTTGTTTTTAACTTTCTGTTCTAATAAAAAGTTTGTTTTACATGGTATTTTGCGTAGTAACAAAAAATAATACAGAAATAATTTAATTTTAATCAAGGAATAATTTGAATTTTGTTATGTCATGTTATATGTGTTGATGTTGTATATTTTAAGTGATTATTGATTTAATTAAGAATATATATGATTGGAAATGATCAAAATTAAAAGTAATATATTTTTTTTTAAATTAAATGTCTTCTACACCGTTTAATAGATAAATAATAAGAAAAATGCTATGTATAACTGGGTTATAACCCCACCGCAGCCTCGTATCCTACCTGGCTTAAAAATAATACAACGTCGTATTCTCTTTTGTAATTCAGTACTTTTATATACCACAGGGGTTGTACTCCCACCGCGTCCCCGGCACGTCAGCTGACTTAATTGTTTTTTGAAAAAAAAAAAAAAAAAGAAACAGGAGAAGCAAAATGGAGGAAAACGATTTTGAGCGACATCTCCGAGCATTTTGGACTGGAGAAGAAAAAGCAGCAGAGAGGAGATCTGAGCATTTTGTGGGTTCGGTCGCCATCGTTCATTCCGTACTCGCCATCCCAGCTTCCAGATCTCTGAGTCGCGTAAGTAGCTTAGCACCTTCATTCCGTACTATCGGGCTTCTTTCTTTTGGGTTGTCGGCAGCAATCTGTGCTTGCCTTTGGTTTTGTTCTGGTGATTCAGGGCCATTTGGGTTCAGTTTTAGCTTTTCCTCTTAAGTTTGTGTGCTTGCCTTTGGTTTTGTTCTGGCGATTTGGTTTTGTTTAGCTATGATGACTCGTAAGGTGCTGCAGACTCACTAGATGTCGTCTGTAAAGTGATAGGTTCATTATGAATAGATTGCAAGAATTCTGATTTGGGATCTTTTGTGGATGGTGTGTGTGTCTGTTTGTGGTTTTGGAGCCTGCCTACGTTCAAGCTGCTGGTGTTGTTTTTTTTATATTATATATATGGGATAGATAGATAGGTGCTGTTCAGATGAAAGATATGATGATGATTTCAAAAAAACTTACTCTTAGAGCTTTCTTCTTGAATTTATTCATCAAGCAGAATTGCTTGATCTTTATTCTGACATTATCTCCCAAAGAAACATTACGAACATGATTTTTATTTTTAATCCAAGTAGTATGTTCTTCATCATCGTGTACATAACAGAGAAAAAAAGGACAATGATTAGTTCATTTATTATATCACTCAAATATTTCTATTGTATATTTGAAGTACGAGTATGCACATGACAAATGCTAGAAAAGCAAGCAGACATTCTGTATTAATAATGGTCAAAGGAGCATTTATCAATGCATGCCTTGAAACTCATTCAGAAAACAAGATCAAGATTTATGATCAATTAAGAAGCTCATATCACAAATTCACAGAACGCAAATTTTGAAAATAACTTCAACTATATTTGGGTTTTAAGGATATTCTAGTCATAACTGTCAAGAGAATGACAATGATCTTAGGTGGATGCAGTAAATAGTAAATACCACAAAAATGGAGTGAAATCTCTTTGCCCCTGTTGACATATTGTTTAACATTCCAAGGATGCCTGTTTGTTCTTGGTATTCACTTTATCTAGGTCTTATGTCAATGATTCGATCCTTCAATTAAGTGGTTAATTTGTCATCTTATCTGTCAACTACCAACCACATAATCCTCAGCAAGTGGAAGATATAATATAAGACAACTGTGATGTACCCATGTTGCAAATCCCTCATTAAGCTATAAATGAGTCCACCACTCCATTGTTACCAGATTGCCAAACCAATGATGGGCCATAAAGATGATGATTTAAAGAGCATACACAAGTATTAAAGAGATAAATAAAGAATTATTCTTCTTACTTTTATGGTTTTATTGAAATAGATCCCTTGGTTTCCAGATTCTTTTCTTATTGCCTTTGCTCCATAATGGCCGAGTCAAGCAATCATCAATATGTTCTGATCTAGAAAAGGGGAACAAGATCAGCTTGCCCTTGTAGTATTTTGTGCCATACCACCCTTTTCCCACCCTTTTCCCCTGCATTGCACAGTATGCATGTGAATTTCTTTGCTGCTCGTAAGAGATATATTGACAACTGCTGTGTCTTCTTTTTAGCATGGGAAATGGGAAAGAACAATCATCTACACTAACACCAGGCAGCTAATAATTGGGTTTTATTTTTTACAGATGCACTTTGGATTGGATGGTTCACAACCGCTTGATTGATATGGATGGATTTAATGTATTTTTCCAGCTTGAATGTAAATACACTAAAAAATACAGGTTGAATGTAAACCAGTAATTATTTAGTGGGTTTAATGCATTTTTCCAGCTTGGATGTAATCCAGTAATTATTTAGTGGATTTAATGTATTTTTCAGCTTGTATGTAATCTAGAAATTTTTTTGACACCATTTAATATATTTTTCCAGGTGGATACAATCCAGGTTTAATTTTGCTTGATTTAATGTATTATTTAGTGGCTTGAATGTAGTCCTGACATTGAATTTGCATTGGTTGAAATTAACAAGAGCAGCATCAAAAAGAGAGTATTTTCGGTTCTCAGGTTGTATTAAGACCTGGTTTCGGTTCATTTAGGTGTCCAAAGAGAGTATTTTCATCTTGAGGAAAAAGAGCTTCCAGGAATATTTGGTAAGAGACTTGTCACCTAAAACCTTTGGTGTTCATTTGGAAACACCACTGCCGACCAGTTTGCAACAAATCTCATAGCAATGCATTTGGAATTTTTTCCACAATTTACGTACTACAAACAACTCCTTTTATACACCAAAGAAACCTTTTTTCTACAATAACTTCAAACTATTCAATTATCCACAATAACTTCAAACTCTACAATTTTCCACAATAACTTCAAAATGTTCAATGCTTAATACAAATGTACAAGTCCAATACCTAATCACAAATTACTTATATAACAATACAGCTTGTATAGATTACCAACAGATTGCTTGCACAATTTACCTATTACTAACAACAATCCCAAATTATTTATATAACAGTATGAAAAACGCATTTACAAATGCAAAACAACAATAAATCTGAAGTAGTGTGCCTAAACGCCTTAGTTGAGCTTTTGTCCGTTAAGCACCAACTCCTTTTGCATAACCTCGTCGCTTTTATTGGATAGCACTATCTGTTCCCTCTCGATCTGATCCACTATCTTATGCAGCTTCGACACCCTCTTTTCAAGAAGCTCGAGAATCTTCTCAACCTCTCTCTTTATTGAATAGTTCATCCATCTCTTCTCGAAGTTGTATATCAATTGCTTCATTACTATCCACCCACTTGAAAAACTTACAGTATGGTAAGCCTTGCTCATATCAATGCATATATTAGAGATGTACATCATATTAATCGTTATATATAAAAAAGAAACCATATATATATATATATATATATTTTATAGGTATACGTGGGTTATTCATATTAACAATGTGGAACTGAGGTGTTACAATAACTTTTGAAACATCATCCCTCTTTGTAATGGCATCGCGTTAGTAAGAATCTAATGTTTGATGCTATAATGCTATGACTGAAGCAATTAGATCTACAAAAAAAAAATATTATACATAGAAAACCTAGCTTACCTTCTGAATTTCCATTTCGCTGCTGCAGGGACTTTAACTGGTGGCAATGCTTCCTACTTCCAGCCATTTAGAGCATCAAATGAATTAAAATGAATTTTAATGCCACTCTTCAGATGTTTAAGAACCAAAGAACTCTCACCAAAAACCATTTCTGGCAAGTGAGAAGTCTTAAGCTTCTCTTCCCACCTGAAAGCACAACATAAAGCATCAATACCTAATACCTACTTGGAAACTTAGGAGTCATATACTACTAACATATTAAGTTTCAAAACGCCTCCGGAAACAAGAGTCCAATAAATAACACCAGTATGTTTATATGCCAAAAAAAAAAAAATCCTTTTTGTTCTGATGACTGCCGAATCAACGCTCTAACCCTTGGTAAAGGCAGAGGACTCGATGCTTGGTCTCTGTCACAATACCAAAGATGTTACCAGCTGAGCTAAGCGTCCCCTTCAATTTCCACATAACTAATTAAATTTCCCCCAAACATTTTAATCACATTAGGAAATTTGATAGATAACTGCTATTGGATGAATTGAAAAAAACAAAATTGCCTACACTTAAAGGAGAAAATATATGTTTAGTACCGATTTAAAGTATATATTTTACATAAATTGGCACAAAATGGTTCTGAAAAATAGTTCTACAGCGTAATATCTACAAAAACAGATATTCAAAAGTAAGAGTTGCGAATTTGAAACTTTTTTTAACAAAATTTCACTCACAGCTGGAGGCTGGAGCACTTGCTAGACTCAATCTCCTAGCCATAGATGCACAGGCTAAAGCGATCGTCTGGCAGGGGCATGGCCCCGACGGCTTGGAGGTTTGGGGGAGAGGGAGAACAACGGGGATGGAGTTTCGCGAGTTTCATGGAGAAGAGAGAAGAAGACGGGCTTCGCAGATTTGAGGGATGAGAAAGGGTAATTCGAAGGAGAGAGAGAGAGAGAGAGGTCTGAGACTCTGAAGGAAGCACGAAGGCACGATTTCAAAACATGGAGAGAATTACAAAAGAGAAAACGACGTTATATTATTTTTAAGCCATGTAGGATACGAGGCCGCGGCGGGGTTATAACCTGGTTGTACATAGTATTTTTCTATTAAATTAGTGCTTGCTAAATATGTTATAATTATAATGTATAAGATATGAGCAATTATTTAGTAATTGGTGATTTGTATTTAATTAAACTTTCTAACATTGTAATCCGTTCTTGTCGAGAAGAGGACCACATGCACCATGTGTAAAAAGGAAGTTTGTGGCCAAAGCATACGCTTTCTGTAAAGAATTAGCTGTCACGCACCATGATTGTGCTTGGACTTCAATTCGCTTTAATGCAATGAAGGAAGTTGCCCATCATATTCTTTCACCAAAATCTCTGTCCAAAAAAAATATTTTTGTGATAAAAATATATAAAAATAATTAAAATATTATAATATAATTATTAAATTTAAAACTAAAGGGAAGCTACCGAAGATGTTTGCCGCCA
This sequence comes from Carya illinoinensis, assembly GCF_018687715.1. Classification (NCBI taxonomy): domain Eukaryota; kingdom Viridiplantae; phylum Streptophyta; class Magnoliopsida; order Fagales; family Juglandaceae; genus Carya; species Carya illinoinensis. Next base: position 32,842,171 of record NC_056766.1, read on the forward strand.
ACTCATAAGCTTTTCGTAAAGCTGTCACAGGTTGTTATTAGAGTATTTTCAATATTTTCTTTATCTTGTATTTTTATCAAAATTTATTTATTTTTTATTTTACATATTTACTTTTATAATATATCATATATCAAGTTATCTAATTTTTCTTTATATTATTTAAATATTATACTATTTAGTATTTTTTATTCATTTTAAATATTTTCTAACTACTAATGATATTTTCATTTTTTGATATTTGCAATATCTTCTCATATATAATGTCATATAATTATATTGTATTCCATATTAATCCAAATTTATAAATTAAACTAAAATATAAATTGATTAAAAAAAGATTATAATTATGAGAATATTCTCAAAGTATATTATGAAAACAGGAAAGACAATACACAAAACAACCCTTCTACCGTATACCCACCCTCTCATCCTAATAAGAAAAAAACACTAGTTATACAATGTAACTATACTCGAAGGTGCAGGATTTTATTTTTTATTTTTACAATAATGCCATGAAATCTTAAGTATTATGATACTTTATTCTGAAAGTGTAATAAAAAGATCCAAAGAGAGACCTTTGATGAGCTGGATAATCGGTAGATGCACCCATGAAACTCAAAGCTTCTTCGGCATCAAACACAGAAAACGTGCATGAATGAGAGAGAGGGGCTAAAATGAAAATATGATAACTGGAAAAGAACTTAGAGGAGCGAGAAATTAATTCAAAATATTCTAGAGCTGTGAATGGTATCCTCTACATGATCTAACGAGATTACTGTTGCAAAGTGTATAGTAAAAATGAAATACAAAATTCATTATAATGAACTTCTGAGCAACCTTCTTTATATTAATTTAATAAAAAATTATATTTTACAAAAGTTATTGTGGATGCTCTTAATTTCCACCGCTCCACCCAAAAATGAATACTCATATTTCTCTATGGAAGAAATATCCCTTGAGAGGGTGATCTAAATGGGATTCATCTATAGTAAGAACATTCTCATTGGATTATCCAAATACAAATGTACAATTTGCATAATATGATATGATTTTACATTTAGTTATTTCATTCAAAACTTATTTCCACGTTAGATTCTCTATTTATTAGTCAAAATAATAATAAAATATTATAAATTTAATAATTTTTTTAAAAATTATATTCTATTAATTTTTTTTCTAAATTAAGAGCTTATATGAAAATACATTATTATTTTTTATTAAATAATATAGAGAAATAATGTAGGAGAAAGAATGAGAATGAGGAGGGAGAATAGAGGGAAGAGAGAGAGTGTATAAAGATATTATTATTTATTTATTTAGATGTGAAATAGTAATAATCAAATTTGGTTGTAAACCTTAATTTTACTGTAGCTAAAAGTAAAAAATTTTGAAATTAGATAATCCAATGTAGAGTATTTTTAAGTCCTATTAGCTAAATTTCTCATTGAATTTACATTTGCATAATCCAATGAGAATGCTTTAAGGGTAGAAGGACTTCTACTGCTACTCGAGATGAAAAATTTTGTTTGTAATCCTCCTATTTATGATTTTAAATCACTCATAAAATGAGTGGTCAACCTGCTTTTCTTCCTTCACTAACCAAAATGCATTTTTCATGAATTTTCACATCACACCCCCAACATTGTATCGTTTGTTTTCAGAGATGAAATAAGATGAATTGAGATTAAAATTAAAAGTTAAATAAAAAATTATTTTAATATTATTTTTGTATTGAGATTTGAAAAAGTTGAATTATTTTTTTTTATTTTGTGTAAAAATTTTAAAAAGTTGTAATGATTATATGAGATGAGATGAAAATTATTGTAAAAGTGAACTAAGCAAATCTACAAGCTGGTGTACAAAAGAGTATATTTTTTTTATTTCAATTTTTTTGTGAAAAAAGAGTATATTTTGATTCTCTCAGAAAGTTGCCAAGAAGGGGCCTTAATTATTCTTTGCCGTATACGAGAATCGATGCCTAACAGCAAAGTTTACCAGCACAAGTGGCTTTTTCTTCTTGATAATATCTGGACGTTATTGATTACTTTGTTTTGGGACACATTCTTCTTGTATGTTTTGCCTCACTTGACAAGCTACGACAATATCAGTTAGTTTTAAAAGCAATCTGTTGAAGATGTGCCAAGTTTTTATTTTCTCAAATGACTTGCCGTTTGCTTTTCCGTGTATTTCATTAATGACATGCTTTGTAATATTGGGTAAGTGGCAATTATGTAATTACCTAGTTATATATATATATAAAGGCATGTGAGCCTTACTAGTTGAAAGCAGAGTCAAAATTTCCTTCCTTCCTCTTCATGAAGCCACCGTCTGAGGAATACAGAGGGTGAAACCCTAGTTTTTCATCAAGATCAAATCAGCACTTTGAGGAGAAGATCAAGTGCAAGAAAGGTGTGGTTTCGTTAGAGAATGATATGAGGAAGCCACCTTCTATTTTTGTGCGATGAGAAATGGTTGTAAGTGATTGTAAACTCTATTCTGAAGCATTCTTCAATAATAAAGACTCCTAGGCTATTCCTGCCGTGGATGTAGACCATTAGGGTCGAACCACGTAATTTCTTGTGTTGATTTTGCATTTCTTTTATTATTCTTGCATTTATTTTTGATCTTGCATGAATATATATTGTGATTTCAGATTTCTAATTTGTTTAAAATAGAAAACTAAACTGATTACGTTCATCATTTAATTTTCTTGGAATTTTGGTTGTCCTTTGTTTAAATTAATTGCATATTACAACTAGTTACATTAATTTGGTTATTTGAGTATTTGTTGTGAGAGGGCTGAAAATATAACAAGTGGTATCAAGAGCTTGGTTCGATGGGGACTGCAAGGTTCGATATTGAAAAGTTTGATAGAAAGAATGACTTTGGGCTGTGGAGGATCAAGATGAAAGCCCTTCTCACTCAACAGGGTCTCCAAGAAGCTCTTCTTGGAGAAAAGAAAATGGAAACTGTTGAAGAGAAGGATAAGAAAGAAATCTTGAGGAAGGCTCACAGCGCACTCATTCTTTCTCTCGGAGACAAAGTTCTGAGAGAGGTAGCCAACGAAGACACCGCTGCTGGAATTTGGTTGAAATTAGAGAGCCTCTACTTGACAAAATCTCTGGCCAACCGACTGTACAAGAAAATAAAGCTCTACACATTCAAGATGTCTGCAGGTATATCGATTTCTGACCATCTCGATTCTTTTAATAAAATTATTTTAGATTTGGCTAATATTGATATTAAAATTGATGATGAAGATCAAGCAATTTTATTGTTGAGTTCTCTGGATAATACTTATGCTATTTTGAAAGAGACCATGATGTATGGGAGGGAAACACTAACCTTAGATGAGGTTCAGGCCGTATTACACTCCAGAGAATTACAAGCTATGTCTGAAATAAAATCTGAAGCTAGGGAGGGCTTGACTGTGAGGGGGAGAGCTGAAAAAAGAGGTTAAAAGGGAAAGAATAATAAAATCAATGTAAGGGGTAGGTCCAAGTCTAAAGGGAAGCAATTAAAATGCTTATTGTGTCACAAAGAGGGGCATTTCAAAAGAGATTTCCCTGATAAGAGATCTAACAATGGAAATGGGTCTAAGGAGGAGGGGGATGCCTCGGTTGTGAGTGATGGGTATGAGAGTGCCGAGGTTCTAAATGTGTCTGATGTTGATTCAGGAAAAGAATGGATCCTTGATTCAGGATGTTCTTTTCATATGTGTCCTAATAAAACATGGTTTGAAACCTTCACTAGTTTAGATGGGGGGTTTGTGATGCTTGATAACAATAAGTCTTGTAAAATCTAGGGTATAGGGTCGGTGAGACTAAGGCTTCATGATGGTATTGAAAGACTCTTAACTGAGGTTAGATACATACCTGAATTAAAAAGGAACCTAATCTCACTAGGTGTGTTAGACCTATCTGGGTACACTTTTAGATCTGAATCTGGATCTTTGAGGGTTACTAAGGGTTCACTTATTGTGATGAAAGGAGTCATTAAAAATGGCTTGTATACCCTCATTGGGAAAACTGTTATAGGTGAGGTTTCTTCTATCCTAGAGAAAGGTGAGGATAGGGTAATTCTATGGCACAAAAGGTTAGGTCACGTGAGTCACAAGGGATTGTTAGAACTCCATAAAAAAGGGTTGTTAGGTGAGAAAAAACTGGAAAATTTACCTTTTTGTGAGGATTGCATCCTTGGGAAAGCTAAAAGGGTAAGCTTTAAAACAACCACTCACACTACAAAACAAACCCTGGATTATGTGCACTCGGACCTTTGGGGTCCAGCATGGGTCAGTTCACATGGAAGGGGAAGTTATTTCCTCTCTATAATTGATGAATATTCCAAAAAAGTGTGGTTGTACATTCTTAAAAATAAGAGTGACACTTTTGAGAAATTCAAGGAATGGAAGAAATTGGTAGAAACTCAAGTAGGAAGGAAGGTTAAGAAATTAAGAACTGATAATGGGCTTGAGTATCTCTCAAGTGAATTCGATCAGTTCTGTAAGAAAGAGGGTATGGCTAGGCATAAAACAGTAAGGGAAACCCCTCAACAGAATGGTCTAGTCGAAAGAATGAATAGGACCATATTGGAGAGAGTTAGATGCTTACTGTCAAACTCGGGACTCCCTAGGTCCTTTTGGGCTGAAGCTGCGACAACTACAGTCCATTTAATTAATAGAAGTCCTTCATCAGCCATAGGGTTTAAGACTCCTCAAGAAATGTGGACTGAAAAACCTTCTAACTATGACTACTTGAGGGTGTTTGGGTGTGTTGCATATGCTCATACCCGAACTGACAAACTGGAACCAAGAGCTATGAAATGTATCTTTGTAGGGTACCCTGAGAGAGTAAAAGGGTACAAATTATGGATTGATAAGCCAGGAATACAAAAATGTATCATTAGTAGAGACGTGGTCTTTAATGAACATGAAATGGCTCGGGTTAAAACTAAAAGACCTGAACCCACTCAGGATACTAACCCAGAGAAGATACATCTTGAGGTAGAGCAACCTAAGAATAATTTGAAGAAATTAGAAGGCCAGGATGTTGAGGCTCAAACTTCCACTTTAGGTGATGAGGACCAAGGTGGAGTTAGTTCATACAACTTGGTCAGGGATAGAAAGAGGAGGGTTATAAAACCTCCCATCAGGTATGGTCAAGCTGAGTTGACTGCTTTTGCTTTGACCGTAGCAGATGAAGTTGTAGAAATGGATCCTAGATCCTACAAGGAAGCCATGGAAAGTATTGAGTCTCAGAAATGGGTACAGGCCATGGATGAGGAAATGGATTCTTTAAAAAAGAATCATACTTGGGAAATGGTTGTTAAGCCTGAAAAGGCTAAGCTGGTAGGGTCTAAATGGATCTACAAAAGGAAAGAGGGCATACCTAGAGTTGAGGGTCCTAGGTATAAGGATAGGTTGGTAGCAAAGGGATTTACTCAAAGGGAAGGGATAGATTTTAATGAAATTTTTTCACCTGTTGTTAAACATAGTTCAATAAGGTTAATTCTATCTTATACTGCTTATGAAGATTTACACTTGGAGCAATTAGATGTAAAAATGGCTTTCTTGCACGGTGAACTAGATGAGACTATTTACATGCAACCCCCTGAGGGTTATGTAAATAAGTCCAACACTGATAATGTATGTTTACTTAAAAAATCATTGTATGGACTTAAACAGTCCCCAAGGCAATGGTATAAAAAATTTGACTCTCATATGTTGGACAATGGGTTTAAAAGGAGTCATTATGATAGCTGTGTGTATTTTAGGCATTCCGGGAACCACATTATCTACCTACTCTTGTATGTAGATAACATGCTTATAGCATGTAGGGATGCCGAGCTAATTGAAGAAGTCAAGTGTATATTGAAAACAGAATTTGAGATGAAGGAACTTGGGCCAGCTAAGATGATATTAGGTATGGAAATAGTTAGAGATATGAAAAGAAGACTTCTCTATCTATCTTAGAAAAACTATATCACCAAGATCCTCAACAGGTTTGGTATGTTTAATTTAAAACCTGTTAGCACACCAACAGGACAACATTCAAAACTGTCCATAAGTCAAGCCCCTAAAACCGAGGAAGACATTAGACTTATGCAAGGTATACCCTATGCAAGCATGGTGGGAAGCATCATGTATGCTATGGTGTGCTCTAGACCTGACTTAACCTATGCTGTTAGCATGGTAAGTAGGTTTATGAGTAACCCTGGGAAGCCACATTGGCATGCTATAAAGTGGGTATTACAGTACTTAATTGGAACACAGTGTCTAGGTTTGAGGTTTGGAGGGGATGTGCAGCAGGGGAGTGAGTTAGAGGGATTTGTGGATTCTGACTATGCTGGTAATTTGGATACCAGAAAGTCTTTATCTGGGTATGTATTTACAGCATTTGGAGGGGCTATTAGTTGGAAAGCTAATTTACAATCTGTAGTTGCTTTATTAGCAACTAAAGCTGAATATATTGCTATGACAGAAGCAATAAAAGAGGCTCTGTGGTTAAATGGTTTTTCACATGAGTTAGGCATATTAAAGGGGTTATCACAGTTCACTGTGATAACCAAAGCACTATACATATTGCCAAGAATTCAGTATACCACGAAAGGTCTAAACATATAGACATTCGACTTCATTTTGTAAGGGATGTAATAGCATCTGGAGAGGTTAAAGTAGAAAAAATTTCAACTGAGGAAAACCCTTCTGATATGATGACAAAATCCCTACTAGCTACCAAGTTTAGGCATTGCCTAAGTTTGATTAATATGAGAAGTTATTAGAGCTCGGATTACTTTGCAGGAGCAGTCTAGAGCAAGAAGAAGATCACTTTGCAAGGATAAAAGACTTGAAAAGGTGGAGATTTGTTGAAGATGTGCCAAGTTTTTATTTTCTCCAACGACTTGCCGTTTGCTTTTCCGTGTATTTCATTAATGGCATGCTTTGTAATATTGGGTAAGTGGCAATTATGTAATTACCTAGTTATATATATATATAAAGGCATGTGAGCCTTACGGGTTAAAAGTATAGTCAAAATTTCCTTCCTTCCTCTTCGTGAAGCCGCCGTCTGAGAGATACAGAGGGTGAAACCCTAGTTTTTCATCAAGATTAAATCAACACTTTGAGGAGAAGATCAAGTGCAAGAAAGGTGTGATTTCGTTAGAGAATAATACGAGGAAGCCACCTTCTATTTTTGTGTGATGAGAAATGGTTGTAAGTGATTGTAAACTCTATTCTGAAGCATTCTTCAATAATAAAGACTCCTAGATTGTTCCTGTCGTGGATGTAGACCATTAGGGTCGAACTACGTAATTTTTTGTGTTGATTTTGCATTTCTTTTATTATTCTTGCATTTATTTTTGATCTTGCATGAATATATATTGTGATTTCAGATTTCTAATTTGTTTAAAATAGAAAACTAAACTGATTACGTTCATCATTTAATTTTCTTGGAATTTTAGTTGTCCTTTGTTCAAATTAATTGCATATTACAACTAGTTACATTAATTTGGTTATTTGAGTATTTGTTGTGAGAGGGCTGAAAATATAACACAATCTAATTTCCAATGAAAATGCAACCCCTTGTTCTAAAATTGCAACATCATTTCTAACAAAATATAGTCAATTACACAAAAGGTAAAATAATAATAATAATAATAATAATAATCAAACAAAACCCAGCAATAATAAAAACCAAAAACACATTGATCTGGAACTATTTATTTAGAGAAAATAATATTCTATTTATTATTTAATATAATTACTCTATTCTCTATTCCTTTCTATTCCACTCCTTCCTAAACTCCCAAACGAAGTATATATATATATATATATATATCATCATTTAATTTCAACAATATGGTTTTGTGTCTAAACATCAATCATTACTAATCTATTTCGAAATTTTCTAATAAAAGAAATCTCATCGTTTATAAACTAACGTAACTTAATGTGAACATTCACTAGAATTTTTTAAAATGTAAGTAAAGTAAAGGAAACTATAATATACAATAAGAAATCAAATTAATTAATTTGTAAATTTTACTATTAGGAGATCTCTCCGTAGCCTAAAAATGTCTTCTTCTTTTTTTTCAATTAGAAAATTAGAATAAAAAATTTCTTTTACTTTATGTACATGGTATATATCTTGCGGTAGCATCGAAAAGCGTTAAGAAAATAATTTAATTTTGATCCCGTCTTTGCATTTGATCAGTAATTATTCACTTAACAAGAAACATATATGATTAGAAAAGATAAAAAGTTAAAGGGACAACAGTATTTCTTTCATTTGGTTATACAAACCAACTCGAAATCATTACAACTTTTTCAAACTATCACACAAAAAATATAATAAATAATTCAATTTTTTTAAATCTCAAAAATAAAAATAATATTAAAAAATAATATTCTTACAATAGTTTATTCAACTTTTGTCATTTAATCTCATCTCATCTAATTATTATAACTTTTCCAGACTTCTATAAAAAATACAATAAATAATTCAATCTTTTCAAATTCTAAAATAAAAATAATAATAAAAAATTATATTAGAATAATATTTTATTCAACTTTCATCTCGTCTTATCTCATATAGCCATAGCCAAATCAGGACTAAATTTAAAACGTCGTAATTTATGGTATTAAATTGTTAAAAATAGGGTGGCACTACAGCCACCAATTTCAGGGACCAATTTGGACGCGGATAAGTATATTTCATCTTTTTTCTTTTCTTTTTTTCTCATGCATTTTTTTAATACCTTCAAATATTTTTTATTTAAAAATTCACATCATCATTAATAAAATAATTTCTTTAATTATTATGTTAAGAAAAACGTCAGGATGCATTATTGGAACCACTATAGTCTATGGGTGGGTTTAGAATTTCTATTAAAAATAATAAAGGAATGGTTAGGCTGGAGAAGAATGAGGCCGCCGCCCAACGCAATGACCAATGCATTGGACAACCTTTTATTCTCATCTTTTCTTTTCTATACATTCCATACGATGCAATGCGGAAGTTGCCAAGAAGTTCCTCCTCATGCAACGAGACTTATATAAGGAGCTCCATCATCTTCGCCAATCCATCTCCAATTAATTCTACTTTGCATTCGTAATGACTTCTACCATCGCATTCCCGGGAGTCCTTTCCTCTCCTTCCTCCTCTAATTCCCCCTTTTTAACCTTGCAATCAAATCACAATGTATTCTTAAGCTTTCGAGGAGATGATACTCGCAATAATTTTACTGTTGATCTTTACCAAGCTTTTGTTCGAAATGGAATCAACACTTTTAAAGATGACAAGGAGCTGAGAAAAGGTGAAGAAATTTTACCGGCACTTTTAAAGGCCATTGAAGAGTCAAAGGTTTCGAACATTATATTTTCTGAAAACTATGCATCATCTACGTGGTGTTTGGATGAGCTGTTGAAAATCCTAAGATGTAAAGAATCAAAGCAACAGAAGGTTTCTAGCCGTTTATTACAAAGTCGAGCCATCGATAGTACGACACCAAAATGGAAGTTTTAAAGAAGCGTTTGCTAAACATGAAGAAAAGTTCGATGATGCTAAAGTTCAAAGGTGGAAGACTGCCTTAAATCAAACGGCCGGGCTATGCAGTTTTCATTTGAAGATCAACGAGTAATTTCAACTACTTTTATCCCTCTCTATTCATATATTTTTTTAGTTTTGATCTAATTACATCCTTTGACAATATATAATATAATATATATATATATATTGAGAAGCTGTAATTTAGTAAAAAGGGAGAGAAATTTCCAGCACACATTCACAAGTCGTAAATCCATACCATAATAAGAAATGCCAATACTCCTGACTAAACAACAGTGTGAATGAGAAAAAAAATCCCCTCAATAAGACATGACAATAACAAGATTTATAGAAAACACCACAACACTTATGAAGCAAAATGAACAATTGGACAGAATTCTTCCAACACTCCACGAGGCACTTGCCCACATAATTTACACAATTCATTCAAATACTTCAAAAAAAATTAAAAATTAAAAGAAGAGTGATGTGTGGTAATTGGAGATGATAAGTGATGAATTATTCGAATTTCACTTATCACAATTCACAATTTACATAAAAAATTATATTCATCGTTGGTCCAAGAGCCACTTACACACGAAGGGGAGAATCTCTGGATGATCACAGGCATCCTGAGCTCTGCTGCTTCCTGTGGTCATTCCCGTCCCGTCAGCTGAAGGCGTAGTGGTCTCTTGAATGGGTATGGTGGGTCTCAGGTAGAAAGAAATAGATTATGTGTTGTGGAGCTAGAGAGGGAGAGAGAGAGAGGAGAATCTGAGAGGGTGAGACATAGAGTGAGGGATGGCGGAGGTGGGTAGTCGTCCGCGTGAGAGAGTGTGATGGAGACAGAGAGAGTGATAGGGACAAAGAGTGACGGAGATAGAGGCGGAAGGAGGGAAAGTTAGAGATGGCAGAAGGAGGAGAAATACGTTGGTGAGAGGTAGTGGGGTACTAGTCGATGGGTGGAAAATTTTAGAGAGAGAGACAGAGAGGCAGAGACAGAAAGAGGGTGAGTGAGTGTGAAAACACAAAGAGTAAGGGCTCACCATGGCCGGCATCTAGCGGACATGGCATGGCGAGGTGGCAGCAGCTAGGGTGTTCGAACTCGGGTTTTGTGTTATAGAGAGAGAGACAGAGAGAGCAACAATCGAGAGAGATGGAGAGAGAGAGATGCGGTGTCGAGGCATGGAGGATGGTGACAGCAGACAACACAAAATAGAGAGAGAAGAGAAATCTGAAGGAGGGAGAGTGAGACCGAGAGATGAGAGGGAAATAGAGAGTAAACGAGAAGTCGAGGGAGGAAAGAGAGAGGTGGTCGGAGGGGGAGGTGGCTCACGCTAGTTATAAAACTAGAAACCACTTCACGAGCAACATAGTTCTCGTTTGTGATTGATGGAGGTGGACAGCAGCTAGGGGTGGCAGAGAAAGGATGACACTCAGCTACATGTGTGTTTGTGGATGTGGTTGGTAGGCAGAGCGGTGCATAGAGGTCACGAGAGGGGGAGGAAGGTGACAGGGGATGAGGGGGAAGAGATTAGCGAGAACAAGAAAGGGGGGGACTGGGGAAGGAGGGAGGGATAAGAGTTTGTGTGAAATGGGGCAAAACGAGGCCGTTTTGAGGGGATGGGCTGGCCTTCTCCTAAGGTTTTGGGGCCTTAGTTGTGGTTTGGGCTTGGCTTTTTGGGGCTGGCTTCACATAATGTATGCCAAAATGGAGAAGCCCATATGGATGGACTGATAAAAACGCATCCCAGGTTTTCCATCCAAACCAGTCCACATGTGCTGGAAGCTCCTCATTTTCTATGTTACTGAATATACCTTTGTGCTTCTCCAATATCTTTATAGAGCCTTTAATTAAGGTAAATGGGTTGTCCCTGGATTTATAAAAATTGTTCCCTAGATCTTACAATTCCTCTCCACAAGATTCATTTCTCTTCCTCTATCAAAGGGCCAAAAAACTACCATAAGGGGCAAAATATCAAGCAACCGGGGAGCAAAAAATTTCTTACCCATAAGTTTCTCAGCAAACTTAACCACGCGACCTACTTCATCAATCTTCCTTGACCCACATGCGGTGGCATGCTTTTCAACCATGAGAAGTGCGGTCACAAACAGCCTCAAATACTGTCCTACAACATCAACTTGCCAAAGAGCACCATCATCTTTATTGCCAGAAACATAATCTTCACGGGCAAACACATTGATAGCATGCTAAAAAATAAAGGTAACCTCTTCCCCCATTTGTAGCACATGAATAGAAAAATTGTAATCTATGTGGCTGGCAATAAGAAGATGGTGACGCTGCACTTTATCTACATTAATTTTGTAGAATGGAGTTAGAACTTCTCCAATTTGTGGAACTCGTGCATGTTCAAGGAAGTGGTCAATTTTCATGAACCACTGCTCGAGTTCTTCCGAGTGAAGCTAGAATTATTGGTTTCCCTTCCCTTCAAATCTATTAGAGCATGTGTACTTGCCTTAGAGGATAACACCTCACAAGCCACATCCGCTGCATGCCCTCAATAGAATGCCACCTCCATTTCATCTGATGATCGTTCTCAAAAGCATGATATAACCGACTCTGCTCCATATGGGATATTATAGATCCTTCTACATTGATTCTCTTGTAAATGATACATTTCTGCTATAAATATGAGTGCTACTGTACTGAGGAAAACAATATAGACGAGGAATACTTTTATTCAAATAATCTTTCTTTGACGTATTCTTACAAACTCCTGTCCTACACTTATTTTCCTACTAGTTTCAACAGGTATCAAGAGCCTAATAGGGCCAACGCCCACTTTTTCTTTCTCTGATCATCATGGCACCACCCAAACCCCCTTCCTTGAATCCCTCCATGATCAATTCAGCCACACAACTCATCACCATCAAACTTTCTACAGAAAAATATCTACTCTGGCACACTCAAATCACCACTTTCCTCTGCGGCAACCAACTGTTTGCCTATGTCGACGGATCCACTCCCATGCCTCCCTCCATCATTGACAATGTTCCCAAGCCAAACTATACCTCTTGGCTTACTCAAGATCAACTCATCATGTCGGCCATTTACTTCTCCCTCACCGAGACAGTCCTCTCTCATGTTCTTGATTGCTCCACTTCCCATAAAATATGGGAAGCTCTTTAAAATCTTTACTCTGCTCAGTCCATAGCCCACCTCATGCACACGAAATTTTAGCTTGCAACTCACAAAAAAGGATCTGATTCAATCTCTACCTATTTTCACAAAGCCAAGGCACTCTCTGCATCTCTCAATGTCGCAGGCCATCCTCTCCCTGAGTTTGAGTTCATCATCTATTTTTTGACTGGTTTAGGATCTGATTTCGAGTCTGTAGTGTCTTCCATCACTATGCATCCCGATCCTCTCTCCATTTCTCAAATATATAGTTTTCATGTAAATCATGAATCACATCTGTCACATCAAACATTGTCTCTTCTTTCCAACAATTCCTTCAATGCCAACTCCACCACTACATGTGGCTCTTTTACTCCTATTAACCGAAGCCGTGGCCTTGGATTTCGACGTGGACGGGGTGGTCAAAATTTTTCTCCATCTCCCTCTAATTTCTTTTCCTCTTCTCAGACCAATCGACCTACCTATCAATTCTGTAATCGTGTTGGTCATTTATTTCCTGTTGTCATCGGTTTGATCATGCATATCAGTCTCCTCCTCCTTCTTCTCTCTTAGCTAATTTCACCAATTTTCTGAATACGTCCACTCCATCCACTAATTGGTTTCCTGATACTACTACTTTGACTCACTTCACCTCTGACTTTTCCAAACTTAACCTGGAGCCCACAAGAGATGGATCATCGCTTGCTATTCAAAAGTTTGGCTCTAGCTTACTTCCAACACCTTTTGGCAATTTTCTTCTCCGTCAATTACTTCAAGTTCCTTTAATTTCTTGAAATTTATTATCTGTTAGATAATTTTGTTTGGATCATTCAGTTTTCTTTGAATTTAATTCTTCTGGTTTTTTTTTTTTTTTTTGTGAAGGATTTACATTTCCAGGAAGTACTTCTTTAGGGCCCTATTAAGAATGGCTTGTACGTCCTTCCAACTGATGATAAGGCTGTCACTCTTCCCTCACGGCATGCTCTCATTGGTGAATGGACCTCATCAAATACATGGCATGCTCGTCTTGGTTACCCCTCTCCTCGGATCACCTCCTTTATCATATGTGTTGAACCCAAGGTTTCAAGTTTCATGTGATTATAAATCTACACATGGATTTTGATGATAACAAATGAATTCAAAGAATAAAGGAGTTTCAAGCTCAAGTTGTTCACACAATGGAATCAAGCACATCAAAGAACCAAGGAGCAAGAAGGAAACAAGTTCACATTAAAGTCATAGAGTAATGTTGTAAATCTCTTAAAATTCAAAATTAGGATTAATACTCAAAATTAATATTTTGTCATAAAGTATTAAAATATATTTTCTACATGTGCATGAATATTTTTGAAAATTTTGAAAGATGATTGATTGTCATCTTTTGCATGTGCATGCCTTGATTAAAGGGTTGAACTTACTAAATATTAAAGATGATTGGTTGTCATCTTTCACATGTGCATGTTTTATTTGAATATTTTCAAAAGTGATTGATACTTTTTTAGACTTATACAAAAGGTAGATGATTTTGTTTGAAAAATTTGAAAAGTAAAGTGTGCTCATTTTGTCATATACAAAAAGTAAAAGATTATGTTTGAATTTTTTGAAAAGGAAAGTGTGCTCCTTTTGTCATATGCAAAAAGTAAAAGATTAGGTTTGAATTTTTTGAAAAAGGAAAGTGTGCTCATTTTTTCATATGCCAAAAGTAAAAGATTAGGTTTGATTTTTTTGAAAAAGTGAATGATGTTGTCTTTGGCAATTGAAAAAGAAGAACATTTTATTTAAATTTTTTGAAAAAGTGAATGATGTTGTCTTTGACATGTGAATCTTTTTAAATTTGAATATGAAGTCTCATATGCCTATAAATAGATCATTTGAGAGCTTCACATTTACAAGATCCAGAGCATACAACATTCATTCAAAACTTTCATTCTCTCTTCTCTAGGCATTGAGCCTTAATCCTTGTTCATTTTAAGAGATATAGTTTATGCTGTATTGTTCTTATTTCACTCATTGAGAAGTGTTTTCTGATAACCTACCCACTATCAGCTTTTGTATTAGAAAAAGGGTGTGTATAACCCTTGTGCATGTAGAAAGTATTCTATACGGGGAATAGTTGAATCACCACTTGTAAGGTGATTGCAAGTGTAGAGGGTGTTCTACACGGATCCTTTGTAGCGGTGTTGTTCAAAAGTGTAATATGTTTCTATCTCCACCTGAAGGAGGTTGAATAGTGAATTTGGAAATCCTCAAGGGGTAGCTTGAGGCGAGGACGTAGGCAGTGGGGCCGAACCTTGTTAACATATTGAGTTTGCTTCTCTCTTACCCTTACTCTTTATATTTATTGTTATTTCATATTTTGTTTATATTTTATATTATATATTTGATTTATAATTATTTTTTTTTAATACAACTCAATTCACCCCCCCTCTTGTGTTAGTCATCTGGGCAACAATTTGGTATCAGAGCTAAGAGCTCTATTATAAGATTAACTATCTTTTGAGTTAAAATTTTATGGCTAGCATTGCAGCTTCATTTGGTGAAAGTCAATCTAGCAGTCGGCCTCCACTCTTTTGTGGAGATAATTACTCATTCTGGAAAGTTAGAATGAGAATATTTCTTCAAGCTCAAGGTAGAGAAATCTGGAAATGTATTGTAAATGGACCTTATATTCCAACAAAAGTGGTTGATGAAGTAAAGGTCAAAAAGGAAGAAGAAGAGTTTGATCGTGAAGACGATAGACTTTATACTTTAAATTTAACTGCTATGAATTTATTATATAATGCTCTTAATGGAAATGAGTTTAATAGAATAATGAATTTCGCTACGGCAAAGAAAATTTGGGATAACTTGGAAGTAACTTATGAAAGAACTTCGCAAGTCAAGGAATCAAAAATTTATATTCTTACTCATGAATATGAAATGTTTAAGATGAATGATGATAAATCTATTTCTAGTATGCACACTCGTTTTACTAACATCATAAACAGCTTGACAACTCTTGGCAAAGTTTATTCCAAGGTGGAGATAGTAAGAAAAATTCTCAACTCTTTACCAAAACGTTGGGAATCAAAAGTTACAGCGATTCTTGAAGCTAGAGACCTCAAGAAGCTCGAAGTCAATGAACTCATCGGGTCACTTATCACCCATGAGTACACATTGAAAAGAGGAGAAGAAGAAGGAAATCCAAGGAAGAGCTTAGCACTTAAAGTTGTTCTTCATGAAAGTGAAAGTGATGAAAATGAAGAAAATGACGATAAAGATGAAGAAGTTGCAATGATAACAAGAAGAATTAAGAGGTTCTTGAAGAAAAATAGAACTCCTCCGAGGAAATCCTTCAAAAAGTTTTCCAAGAAAGATTCAGGTAAAAATGACACTTTAATTTGTTATAAATGCAATAAACCTGGTCATATCAAACCAGATTTTCCTCTGCTAAAGAAAGATCGAAACAAGGGCAAGAAAGTAATGAAAACTACATGGGATGATGATTCAAGTAGCTCAAATAGTGAAGCAAGCAATGAAGAATCAGTAAATCTTTGTCTTATGGCTAAAGATGACATTGAGGTAACAAATCTTGATAATATTGAAAATCCTTCATATGAAGAATTGCAAAATGTTTTAGAAGAGGTTTATGAGGAATTTGAAAAATTAGGTATCAAATATACTGCTTTGAAAAAGAAAAATTTTTCTTTAACAAATGAAATTGATATTTTAAGAAAAGAAAATATTATTTTGACAGATGAAAATCTTGAATTGAATAAGAAGAAAACCGATTTAGAAAATATTATTGAAAACTTTACGAATGGAAAAAGAAATTTTGAAAAACTTCTTGGTAGTCAAAGATGTGTTTTTGACAAGGCAGACTTGAGATATATGCCAAAACAAAAATACAAACCTTATAAAAATTTCTTTGATAATCCTTCTATATCAAAGACCAATAATCAAAATTCTTTTCATAAAAATAATTTTGTTAAAAAAAGATATTATTATAATCATTCAAGTTCTTCATATATGTCACATGCTATTTGCAATTTCTGTAATAGAAATGGTCATAATTATCATACTTGTCCTATTAGAAGAAATCATACAATGACTGTTAGGGCCATATGGGTACCTAAAAATATTGTTTCTTATAATACTAATAAATAAAGGACCCAAAGAACTTGGGTACCAAAAAAAATCATTTTAATTGTTTTTATAGATATGCATGAAGTCATCCACAAGCAAAAATAAGTAGTTTTTAGATAGTGGATGTTCAAGACACATGACGGGAGACAAGACTAAGTTCTTTGATCTTAGATCTAAAGAAGAAGGATACGTGACATTTGGAGACAACTCGAAAGGGAAGATCGTGGGAATAGGTAAAATTGGTAATGAATCTTCACTCATAATTGAAGATGTTCTACTTGTTGAAGGTTTAAAACATAATCTTTTGAGCATAAGTTAATTATGTGATAAAGGATTTACAGTTACTTTCAAAATGCATAAATGCATTATTTTGAATGATCATGATTGTAATATTTGTTTTATTACTTTTAAAAACAATAATGTTTATACAATTGATTTTGAAGAAATTACCTCACACGATGCTATTTGCTTTTCAGCTCAAAATGAAACTAGTTGGTTATGGCATAGAAGATTAAGTCATACCAATATGGAACTTATTTCCAAACTTTCAAAAAATGATCTTGTGGGAAGTTTACCAAAAACAAATTTTCTTAAAGACAAAATTTGTGATGCATGTCAATTTGGTAAACAAACAAAAACTTCTTTTAAAACTAAGAAACATATTTCCACTACTAGACCATTGCAACTGATACACATGGATCTTTTTGGACCAAATAGAGTTGCAAGTCTAGGAGGAAAATATTATGCATTTGTTATTGTTGATGATTTCTCTAGATATATTTGGGTCATCTTTCTTGCTCATAAAGATGAGGCACATAATGCCTTTACCAAGTTATGCAAGAGAATTCAAAATGAATAGGGCTATACTATTTCAAGTATCCGAAGTGATAGAGGAAAAGAGTTTGTTAATAAAAATATTGAAACATTTTGTGATGAAAACGGTTTTGTGCATAATTTTTCTGCTCCTCGAACTCCTCAACAAAATGGGATAGTAGAGAGGAAAAATAGATCTCTTCAAGAGATGGCAAGAAAAATGCTCAATGAGAACAACTTGCCTAGTTATTTTTGGGCCGAAGCGGTAAGTACTGCATGTTATGTTAAAAATAGAGTTATGCTAAGGTTTAAGTTAGATAAAACCCCCTATGAGCTTTGGAATAAGAAAAAGCCCAACATTGGTTACTTTCATGTATTTGGATGCAAATGTTTTATTTTGAATGACAGGGATAATTTAGGCAAGTTTGATGCAAAATTTGATGAAGGTATCTTTCTCGGGTATTCTACTAATAGTAAAGCTTATAGAATATTCAATAAAAAGGCTTTGACTGTACAAGAATCTATGTATGTAGTATTTGATGAATCTAATTCTCCACTCTCCAAGAAATCTATTGATGAAGAAACAGGAGGTATAAATAACACGGAAAGTCTCAATCTCAACAAAGAGAAAACAATAGAGGAAGTTCAACATGGAGCCATCAGGAAAGATCATCAAAATTTAATACAAGATGCAACCAAACAGTGGAAATTTGTGAAAGATCATCCAGTGGAACAAATTTTGGGAGAACCTTCACAAGGTGTAAGTACTCGATCATCTCTTAGAAATATTTGCAATCATACTGCTTTTCTATCTCAAATTGAACTCAAAAATATTGATGGCGCACTTCTTGATAAATCTTGGATTCTAGCTATGCAAGAAGAGTTGAATCAATTTGAAAGAAATGATGTTTAGACACTTGTTCCTAGACCCAAAAATCATACTATTATTGGAATAAAATGGGTTTTTAGAAAAAAGAAAGATGAGTCCGGAGTCATTACTAGAAATAAGGCTCGACTTGTAGCCCAAGGTTTTAATCAAGAAGAAGGAATTGATTATGATAAGACATATGCACCTGTCGCAAGATTAGAAGCTATTCGAATGCTACTTGCATATGCTTGTTATAAAGATTTCAAACTTTTTCAAATGGATGTTAAAAGTGCTTTCTTAAATGGTTTTATAAATGAAGAGGTATATGTTGAGCAACCTCCAAGTTTTGAAAATCATATTTCCCCAAATTATGTTTTCAAACTCACAAAAGCACTATATGGACTTAAACAAGTTCCTAGAGCTTGGTTCGAGAGACTCAGTGGTTTCTTGATTGAAAAAGGTTTTTCAAGAGGAAAAATCGACACAACTCTTTTCATTAAATATGAAAATGATGATATTCTTTTGATTCAGATTTATGTTGATGATATAATATTTGGTGCTACTAATGAAAATATGTGTCAAGTTTTTGCTAAGACTATGCAGGAAGAATTTGAGATGAGTATGATGGGAGAACTTACATTCTTTCTCGGATTGCAAATTAAGCAAGCAAAAAGTGGGACATTCATCAATCAATCAAAATATATTAAGGAATTACTGAAGAAGTTTGGGATGAAAAATGCTAAGGAAATTGGAACACCAATGAGCCCATCAACTAAACTTGATAAAGATGAATCCGGTACGCCAGTTGACTCGAAAATATATCGAGATATGATTGGTAGCTTATTATATTTAACAGCCAGTAGACCAGATATTATGTTTAGTGTGTGCTTATGTGCACGCTTTCAATCATCTCCAAAAGAATCACATTTAATTGCAGTTAAGCGCATTTTTAGATATCTTAGTGGTACAATTAACCTAGGGTTATGGTACCCTAAGCACACATCTTTCGATCTAATCAGTTACACAGATGCAGATTATGCTGGCTGTAAAATAGATCGAAAAAGTACTAGTGGAGCATGTCATTTCTTAGGTCATGCACTAGTTTCCTGGTTTAGTAAAAAACAAAATTATGTTGCACTATCTACTGCTGAGGCAGAATATGTTGCTGCGAGTAGTTGTTGTGCTCAAGTTCTCTACATGAAGCAACAACTTGAAGATTTTAAACTCATGTATAATCACATTCCAATCAAATGTGATAATACAAGTGCTATAAATCTTTTAAAGAACCCAATACAACATTCTAGAACTAAGCATATTGAAATAAGTTATCATTTTCTTCGAGATCATGTGCAGAAAGGCGATATAATATTAGAGTTCATAAACACACACGATCAGTTAACAGATATTTTCACAAAACCTTTACCAGAAGATAGATTATGTATGATCAGAAGAGAAATAGGTATGATGCATGCTATGAATATCTCTTAAAACATAGATCAGAGTCAATAAAAATAGAGATAGATTTTTTAAATACTTTTACATGAACTTGAGATTCTTAGCCTCATGTTTGAGACGCTCATTCTCTTCATACAATATCATGTCATTCTTATCCATGAGAACTAGCAAGCGGAATGAAGAATCTAGTAGAGATTTCAACTGTTTATTCTTCTGCCAAATGATTCCTTCCCTTGTGTGAGACTCTTGAACAATTCGTTGAAGTACAATAATTTGTTCTTTAAGCCTTTCAACCTCATGGTTTTTGGCTTGTACTCGCTGGAAAAAAGCAACAATAGAGGATGAGTAGCGAGTCCCAAGACTCACCAAGTCGTAGATAGCATCGGAGTCTGACTTATTAGCCAAACTATTATTCTCTTGCTGCAACATGGCACCAATGGTAGCTGCAGAAAGGACAGGAGGTTGAGGTGCTGAATACCTCATGGATGAATCTAAAGGAATGTTAGAAGAATGAGCTATTGAGAAAAGAATTGAAAACTTAAAGCGAGAATGTTGAAGGAATGCAGATGAGTTATAGAGATGAGAATAAGATTTGATACAAATCGAATGAACTTTACGACTGATTTTATAAAGATAACATAAAGAACAAGACAAATAATTGTCTCTTCAAATCTTATTTAGTCAAAAGAAATACAAGATATGCTGGATACACATTGTCAAAAGTTTTCTTACTAAGCCAACGAGATTAACAGTAGATTGTCCCTATTTTTCTAGTAAACGATGAACCTCTGCTGTTATCTGCCGATGTTGACCTTGTATCTGAACCCTTTCTTGTTCCAGCTCCTCTATTCGTGGTTACAGATCATGAGCATACCAATCTGTAAATTTTTTCAACTCTTTGTTTTCCTGCTTTAGCCTTTTATTTTCTCTATCCTTATTACCAAGTTTCTGTCGTAACTCATATATTTGGATGTTAAGATGATCAATCTCACTCATCCTCGCCATTAACCTCCGAGACATGATCGTAACAGAGGCAGCATATTGACTACTGAGCATTCTTGATTCTGCAATAATCTCAGAATCAGTACTACTAGAAAAACAGTTCTCTACTCCTATCATGGTATTAACGGCCTCATGAGAGAAGATTGATGGTTGATGCGTCAAGGGTTCCTGATTCAAGTCTGAACATTAGTAGAAGAGAATTGTTCGGCCATTCTATCGTTATGGAAAAACAGAACTCAGGTCAAGAAGCGATGTATTTTTTTGGTATCTGATAGGTGAAAATGATCATTTTTTTTTTAGAAACTTAGAGCCTTCAATCCCGTTTGTCAACAACATCAGGCGATTGTTTAAATCTCCAGCCGCACTAAATTCATAGAGTTAGGCCTCGAGACTTTGCAGAATTTGTCGGGTCACGGACAACTCCTTTTTCAACTATCTACAGTGACTATTAAACGCATCATTTTCTTCAGTCCATTTACTTGCTACCGATCCTTTTTAATGATGCCAAAAGGGGGAGAAGTTTTAGACTAGAACATTAATATTGTTTAAATTGCTAAACTTGTTGTATATGCTTGGAATTATATTTATACTTTTGCTTGAAAAACTAACACATATTTTCAGGGGGAGCTTAAGTATTAATACAGGTTTCAAGTTCTATCAAGTATTTGTCATCATCAAAAAGGGGGAGATTGTTGAACCCAAGGTTTCAAGTTTCATGTGATTATAAATCTACACATGGATTTTGATGATAACAAATGAATTCAAAGAATAAAGGAGTTTCAAGCTCAAGTTGTTCACCCAATGGAATCAAGCACATCAAAGAACCAAGCATGAGTAAGAAGGAAACAAGTTCACATTAAAGTCAGAGTAATGTTGTAAATCTCTTAAAATTCGAAATTAGGATTAATGCTCAAAATTAATATTTTATCATAAAGCATTAAAATACATTTTCTACATGTGCATGAATATTTTTGAAAATTAAATTTGAAAATTTTGAAAGATGATTGATTGTCATCTTTTGCATATGCATGCCTTGATTAAAGGGTTGAACTTTGAAAATATTAAAGATGATTGATTGTCATCTTTCACATGTGCATGTTTTATTTGAATATTTTCAAAAGTGATTGATGCTTTTTTAGACTTATACAAAAGGTAGATGATTTTGTTTGAAAATTTTGAAAAGTAAAGTGTGCTCATTTTGTCATATACAAAAAGTAAAAGATTAGGTTTGAATTTTTTGAAAAGGAAAGTGTGCTTTTGTCATATGCAAAAAGTAAAAGATTAGGTTTGAATTTTTTGAAAAAGGAAAGTATGCTCATTTTGTCATATGCCAAAAGTAAAAGATTAGATTTGATTTTTTTGAAAAAGTGAATGATGTTGTCTTTGACAATTGAAAAAGAAGAACCTTTTATTTGAATTTTTGAAAAAGTAAATGATGTTGTCTTTGACATGTGAATCTTTTTAAATTTGAATATGAAATCTCATATGCCTATAAATAGATCATTTGAGAGTTTCACATTTACAACATTCATTCAAAACTTTCATTCTCTCTTCTCTAAGCATTGAGTCTTAATCCTTGTTCATTTTGAGAGATATAGTTTGTGCTGTATTGTTCTTATTTCACTCATTGAGGAGTGTTTTTTGATAACCTATCCACTATCAGCTTTTGTATCAGAAAAAGGGTGTGTATAACCCTTGTGCGTGTAGAAAGTATTCTATACGGGGAATAGTTGAATCACCACTTGTAAGGTGATTGCAAGTGTAGAGGGTGTTCTATATGGATCCTTTGTAGCGGTGTTGTTCAAAGGTGTAATAAGTTTCTATCTCCACCTGAAGGAGGTTGAATAGTGAATTTGGAAATCCTCAAGGGGTAGCTTGAGGCGAGGACGTAGGCAGTGGGGCCGAATCTCGTTAACATACTGAGTTTGCTTCTCTCTTACCCTTACTCTTTATATTTATTGTTATTTCATATTTTGTTTATATTTTATATTATATATTTGATTTATAATTGTTATTTTTTTTAATACAACTTAATTCACCCCCCCTCTTGTGTTAGTCATCTGGACAACAATATGACATCACAATCTTCTAGTCACTACCACGTCCACTTCGTCACCCTGCTCGGCATGTCTTCAAGCCAAGTCTCATGCTCTCCCTCACCCACTCTCACCCTCTCAATCGCACTTTCCTTTTCAGTTATTATTTTTAGATGTCTGGAGACTTGCGCTTGTGCTATCCTTTAGTGGTTTTAGATTTTACTTTTCTATTGTTGATGATTTTACGAAGTATGTTTGGTTCTTTCCTTTGTATGCAAAATTTGATGTTTCTCAAGTTTTTCTAAACTTCCTTAAATTTGTTTGTAATACTTTTTCAAAAAATATTACAGCTGTTCAATTTGACTGGGGTGGTGAGTTCTGTCCCTTTCATGCTATCTTGCAAAATCTTGGCATTTCCCATAGAATTTCATGTCCATACTCTCATGCACAAAATGGTAGCATTGAATGGCGTCATTGTCATATTGTTGAAACTAGACACTCCCTTTTAGCCCAGTCTTCTGCTCCTACCAAATATTGGGTTGATGCTTTTCAAACCACAGTCTTTCTCATAAATAGAATGCCCACACCCATCCTTCATCATTTTTCTCCCTTTTAGTCTCTTTTTCAATCTTCACCTGATTATAATTTTTTACGTGTTTTTGGCTTGGCTTGTTGGCCCAATCTTCACCCTTTTAATTATCACAAATTAGACATGAGATCTAAGCTCTGTGTCTTTTTAGGATACACTCTTGATCACAAAGGGTATAATTATTTGCATATTCCATCTGGTAGAATTTACATTTCATGTGATGTATGCTTTGATGAAACTCATTTCCCATTCGCATCTGCTCAACAATTACCTCCTCAGGCCCCCTCTTCAGCCCAGCCCAGCCCACCCCTCCAAATTCATTTCTCCCTCATTATCAAATCAGGCCCCCTCCTCATATACTCAGCCTTCCGCCTAGCCCAATCCGACCCAACCCACCTCTCCATCTCATCTCAATTCTAATAATTCAGCCCAAGAGCCCACCATCACAAACCCTACTTCAAATTCTTCTCTTTCTCCTGAAAACATCTCCTCTACACCATTTCCTTCAAATCTTTTCCCTGTGACATCCTCTTCAACCCATACCTCCTCTCTACCAAATGATACTCCTTCAACCTCCATCAATATTCACCCCATGACTACTCGGTCCAAAGCCCTCATAACCCATCCCCTTCATCAAAAAGATGGCACCATTTTATGGCCATCACCGAAACACAATGCTTCCCTCACCACATCTCCTTTTGTCCCTGACAAGCCCACCTCTTACACGAAAGCTTCAAAATTTCCTGCCTTGCGTGCTACCATGGCTAGTGAATTTGAAGCTCTCCTTTGAAATAAAACATGGTCTCTCATTTCTCCCCATCCCTCTCAAAATCTTCTTGGTTCAAAATGGGTCCTTAAGACCAAACGACTTGCCGATGGAAACATTGAGCGGCACAAGGCTCGCCTTGTTGCCAAAGGGTTCCATTAACAAGCCGGACTTGACTATTCGAAGACCTTTAGTCCGGTTGTTAAGCCTATTACTATACATCTTTTGATCTCTATTGCAGTGTCTCGGAAATGGCCCCTTCATCGGTTGGATATACATAACGTATTCTTGCACGGGGACTTGGAAGAAGATGTCTTTATGCAGCAACCTACTGAGTTTGTTCATTCTAATTTTCCTCATTTTGTTTGTACATTAAAAAAATATATCTATGGCTTGAGACAAGCCCCTAGGGCTTGGTTTGCAAAGCTTAGTTCAAAATTAATTCCATTCAGTTTTCATGCTTCCAATTCTGACTCATCCCTCTTTATATTTACATCTACTACTGCCTCTGTGTATGTTCTAATTTATGTTGATGACATTGTTGTTACTGCCTCTGATTCTTCTCTCATTACTGATTTTATATCATCTCTGTTTGCATCTTTTCCCGTCAAAGACCTAGGTTCACTTCATTTCTTTTTAGGAATCCATGTCTGTCGCACGACTAAAGGTCTCTTTTTATCTCAGTCTCGTTACATCTCTAACCTATTAAAGAAGACTAATATGCATGAGTAAAAAACTGTTTCAACACCGATGTCAACATATGCTAAACTTTCAGCCCTTGATGAGTCCTCTTTTGAGGATCTTTAGCTTTATCGAAGTGTTGTTGGTAGTCTCCAGTATCTTTCCTTCACTTGTTCAAATATCTCGTTTGCCGTCAATAATGTCTGTCAATACATGCACTGTCCCTGCCATTCTCACTGGCAAGCTGTTAAACACATACTTCATTATCTCAAACTCACCATCTCTCTTGGCCTATTTTTTTCCTCTGTCTCTCCCCTTAAACCAATAGCATTTTTAGATGCTAATTAGGCTGGTTGCCTGAATGACCGGAAATCGACTGATGGTTTTTGTGTCTATTTTGGGTCTCACTTAGTGTCTTGGAGTTCCAAGAAACAACCAACAATAGCTCGATTCTCGATTGAAGCAGAATATAAATTAGTTGTAAATACTGCTTGTGAACTTCTGTGGATACAAGCATTGTTAAAAGAATTGGGAATTTTTATTTCTGAGCTAATATTGTTTTACACTCATGGACTAAACATGTGGATCTAGACTATCATTTTGTACATGACCGTGTTGCTAACAAAACTTAACTGTCTCCTTTGTCTCAAGTATAGAACAAATTGTAGATATTTTCACTAAGCTACTCTCCTCAGTGTGATTTGCACTCCTACATTCAAGCCTCACCATCCTACCGGTGCCACTTGAATTGCAGAGGATATTAGAGCATGTGTACCTGCCTTAGAGGATAACACCTCACAAGCCACGTCCACTGCATTTGTTGCATGCCCTCAACAGAATGCCACCTCCATTTCATCTACTGATCATTCTCAACAGCATGATATAACCAACTTTGCTCCATATGGAATATTATAGATCCTTCTAGATTGATTCTCTTGTAAATGATACATTTTGCTTTAAATATGAGTGCTACTGTACTGAGGAAAACAATGTAGACGAGGAATCCTTTTATTCAAATACAATATTTCTTTGATGCATTCTTACAAACTCCTATCCTACACTTATTTTCCTACTGGTTTCAACAAAATCCGGCACAAAAGAAATTCACAGGGATTGCCTTGGAGTAATTGAGCACACCCATCTTACTTAAAGGTTCCAAATCATTCAAATCTGCATGTATAATAGCCTCACTAATAAATGAGGGGACCATCTAGCCCCCTCGAGAGAAGGATGAGAAAGATCGTGGAAAATGGTTTGTAGAGGAGGTTCCCCTTTGGGATATTGGTTGAATCTGGCTTGTGAAAAAAATGTGAGTGTGAATACCTGGATCAAAGATTCACAATCCAGCACAAGAAACCTGAGTATTTCAGAAAAAAATCCCTATGGGAAGATCTCGATGGACATCACCCCTGGCTTCACGCTTAATAATTTCCCCATTAGGAAGCAGCCGCGATGCTCAATCTTCTGAGAGTTGAAAAATTAATTTTGGTTCTAGACTTCTAAGGAAAGATGGAAGAGAGATTTCTTTTGAAATAGCTTCTGTGGGCATCGTAGCAAACTCCTCCACCTTCGCTTCCCTTTTTATGCCCTCTTCCACAGCTTGGTCTTCTTAGGCCAAGCACTCTTCAGTGGACACCACCATTGGCTCTTTCACCTCTACTGCACTTTCTTTTTCTTCCTGCATAGTTTGGTCATCATCCGTTGTTCTATTTTCTTCAAGCACTACTGATTGTTGTGTTTCTTCGGTTGAATCTGTATCTCCCAAGTTCTCTTCAGCAGCTTCCTGGTCTTCAACAACTAAGAGCTTTTGCTTCCTAACCTTTAATCTCACTAATTTTCAAATAACATCATACCGATTAGATATATTGTTCTACTTTACCACCCAATGAAGCATCATATATATCAAGTCATTCAAGCTGTTATACTCTTTTCATTAGCATCTACCCGCCACTATAAGGCCTCCATGGATCGCCAGCTCTAGATACCACTTGTTTGGACCCTGTGGGTTATGCTACTATGAATTGGAATGTAATAAGGGATACATGTAATGGAAAATGAGACGTTGTAGGAGTGAAATCAGAATTGCATATGAGATGTTTGTGATAATGCCTCGTAGCGCCATATGTTAACTGATAAGGGAAACTTCAAGGGTTGCTAAACCTCTTTACAATATTTAAGCTAAAATCTAGATTATAAGATAACTCCCATTTGGGTAATGATACCCTTCACTCCCATTTACAATTTGTTTACAATTAGTCGATGTGGTAGCTTTTTTTGCTTTTAAAATCGCTTCTCAGCAACAAAATCTGTCAAGATATTTCAAATTCAAAAATAAATTTAGTCCCCCTCACACTCTTCCCCCCTACATCCTCTCTTTAACAGCTCTGTCCATTAACACCGTTCGGCACCACCATCTCAGGTGAATCTCTCTCCCTCCATCTATTCTCTGCCCCTCCCCGACTCTCTCCCTCCCTCTCTCTCTACGATTTTGACCAAAAATGGTTAATGTTTATTGGTTACAACCTTCATTGCTGCCATACACACTGCCTAAGACACCCTTCTCATGCCTCTAGGTAGGTCCCAAGTCATTCTTCCCCTTGATTTGGTCAAGCTCAGTTCTGATTTATTCAATATAGGTCCATTTTTTCCCCTAATTTGGTTGTGATTACTGTGTATTTGGTGGCCGATTGTGATTGCAAAGTATTTTTCTCCTTGAGTTGATTGCATATTTAGCCCTCAACCTCTTCACAATTGAAGCTTTCAACGGAATCCATTTCCATAAATAAATCTAACTGACCAAATAAACTATAGCTTTGGATTAAGCTATGTCTAAAAAAAGGATATAGAGATATTTGAAATGGAAAAACGAAAGGATCTAGGAATTTAATCAAAACCCAACAATATTTGGGCTTGAATTTTATTTGGGGAGGTGAGATTGATGTCTCCTGTTTTTCTCAAAATTTTCATGGCGCAGGGTCATTGACCAGCCCAAAAATGCAAAATTACCTCTATATCCATTCTCTCTCTCTGTCTCTCTCTCTCTCACACACACACACACACGTATATGAATATTTGACCCAAAACATATATGCACATCAGTGTCACAAAGGATTCTTCAAAAACCACAAACTTTTTTCTTTGCATTGTGCACTTGCCAGTGTTCTTGACTCTGCCTGAACATTTTTTTTTAGTGGATATTAATCAAAATTCGTACTTGTCTTGTTACTCTTGGGGTTTTATTTTTCTTTGAGGTTTTATCAAAGACCTTTATTTGTTGAGTTCTTCAAGCAAAATGTGAAATATTAGTTATTCATCCTCATGCATTGCTTGGCTTGAAATATGTTTATAAATTCATTTTAATGCAGGTTTGAGATTTCAGCACCATTGGAGGGATGCTTGGATTATGTCACAGTTTTTCGGTTTTTGGTTGAATTGTAATGTGTTATAGATAAGCACTAAATTAGTTTTTGGTCATGTTATAATGTGTACAGTTCTGTTCAAGGATGAAAATTAGTTTTTTAGTCAGGTTGAAAATTAGTTGTAATGTGTAGATTGGTTGAAAATTAGTTGTATGTAATAGATAAGTGAATAAATAGTAGTAATGCATATAATTTTTGGCCGAGTTGTAATGTTTACTATTTAGTTGTAAAATGTACTCCAATTATATTGAAAAAGTATCGTGTTGAAAATTAGATGTTTTGAATTGAAGTAAAATTGTTGTCATGGAAGTTGCACTAGACCAGAAAGCATTTGATCAGCTTAAGCCTTGAAGGTCAATCTTTCGGCCTATCTGGCATCTTTTGCACCATGCAAACCCTCAAATTCGTGTTATGGGCTAAAAGTGTTTATAGATGGCTCTTGGAATGACACTAAAAAAAGAGTGGTGAGATAAGAGGTGTATACCTGATCTTCACATGAAAGTATGACAGTTTGAGTGACTTTCCTCAATTTTTCTAATTTTTTTTACTTAAAGATATGAAGGAAATTAATCAACTTATGTCTATATGCATGTGTAATGAAAAAAAGCAACAAATAAATCTAACTAGAAGTGTAATGCAAGCACAACGTTCACCTGCAATTAACCAGCAAATATTCACATTAAGTGAGAGAGGAAAATATCATTGGCTTATTTATAACATGATAAGCTTTAGTGGAAGCTCCATTAATTGCTTTTAGGTTTAATTTAAATTAATTGATGGGTCATAAGTACAAGTTGAAAAAGATCCATCGCACTCAAAGTGTGATCCCATGCATTCTATGGATCAATATTTTGCTCCTACTTGTTTTGTTTCCAAGTTCAACTCAGTGCTGAACAACTTTTGGTTCCCTCATCATCCTATATTTGGATATATCGTGTTCGTCCATTAAAGGACTTTGAGCAGCTTCAGCCACCACCTGCTCATTTAGTTCCCTATCTATCATGCTTGGACCATATTCAGGGACTTTTGGATTTACCCAAGTAAAAAATTCAAATGACGTGCAAGCTGCAAACCAAAGCAATAAGATGATTTATCCAAGACGGACCATATTCAAAGTGCACGAAATAAAAGAATAAATAATATATTAGAGAAATGAAAAAAGAAAGAGTGGTGTTATGAAAATATGGCATGAGCTACCAAAAGTGAAGCATGAATCTGTAACAGATATGCCACTTCCATAAATTAATGCTTTCAAAGGCTCTTGAGTTGCTGACTTCTCATCAGAAAGCACATCAGCTGATGCATTAATTGATTCCTCCAAAAATCATAACTGACACTATGTGGCTATACAAAATAATTCCTAATTTTTTTGATGGGTGAAGTAAATCAACAAATGCATGTAGGGAGCTATGCAAGTGGTGGAGGTGTGGTTCATCTAAACATTCACCTATGACAAGCAACTGGTGGAGAGATTCTTAAATTGGAGATTAGAATAAAATGGAAAAAACAAAGTTCTCTCTATGCAAAATTGGAAAAACAAAATTACTTGGAAGGATCAAGAATCAAGAATAGATCTCTACAAACAATTCAATCCCAAACTGACTCCACTTATGAAAATGACAACAAGTGCCATGAGTTTGCAGGCAAATTCATGTATATTACCTACATAATCTCAACAAAAAAGAGAAAACAAACCTATTATATTAAACTACAAAATGGATCGTATTCTAGGCCTCCCATTTTGCTTGAAGAATTTAAAAAATAAAGGTCTTTGATCAACGAAAACCTCAAAGAAAGATAAAACCCCAAAGATGATAAGACAAGTACTAATTTTATTAAATTTTGATTAATATCCACTCAAAACAAAATGTCCAAGCAGAGTCAAGAACATGAGCAAGTGCACAACAATCTCAGCTCCCCAAATAAAATTCAGGCCCAAACACTGCTGGGTTATGATTAAATCCCTAGATCCTTTAGCTTTTTCCATTTCAAATAGCCCTATATCCTCCTTTTTTTTTTTTTTTTTTTTAGACATAGCTTAATCCAAATCTGTAGTTTTTTTGGTCAGTTAGACTTATCTGTGGAAAGGGATTTCGTTGAAAGCTTCAATTGTGAATAGGTAGAGGGCCAAATACCCAACCAACTCGGCGAAAAATGCATAGAAATCACAACCAGCCATCAAATATGTTGTAATCACAACCAAATCAGGAATAAATGGACATATACCGAAAGAATCGGAACTGAGCTTGTGACCAAAACAAGGGGGGAGAACAACGACTTGGGGCTTACCTGGAGGTGTGAGAAGGGTGTCTTAGGCAGTGTGTATGGCAGCAATGAAGGCTGTAACCAGTAAATGTTAACCATTTTTGGTCAAAATCATAGAGAGAGAGAGAGAGAGAGAGAG
The DNA here is from genome assembly GCF_018687715.1 of Carya illinoinensis. Taxonomy (NCBI): domain Eukaryota; kingdom Viridiplantae; phylum Streptophyta; class Magnoliopsida; order Fagales; family Juglandaceae; genus Carya; species Carya illinoinensis. Next base: position 32,873,010 of record NC_056766.1, read on the forward strand.
AGAGAGAGAGAGAGAGAGAGAGAGAGAGAGAGTCGGGGAGGGGTGGAGAATAGATGGAGGGAGAGTGAGTCACCTGAGATGATGGTGCCGAACGGATGAAATTTTGTTTTTGAATTTCAAATATCTTGATGGATTTTGTTGCTGAGAAATGATTTTAAAAGCTTTGAAAGGAAAACAAAAATAAGCTGCCACGTCATCCGATTGTAAACGAATCGTAAACGAGAGTGAAGGGTATCATTACCTGGAATTTTCTCTCTTGCTCCCCTATGTTCCCATCGAAAAATTTAATTACAAGTACAATTATGTATTAATATGTACACCAATATAATATAATTGGTCAAAAAGTAGATTTTATTGAAAATAATGCCAATTTAAATTTTGAATATAAATGAATCAATATTGATATGCAAATTAGTATGCGACTTTACTTGTACGTAACAAGTTACATTGAAGCTACTATGTCTAGGGCTTAAAGTAAAGTCTATAATGGAAAATCTAGACATATTAGCTTGAGACATGAATATGTCAAACAATTAATAAGTGATGGAATTATCACTATTGTATATCTGCGGTCAAGTAAAAACTTGACAGATCCTTTCACAAAGGGACTCTCGGGAGATTTGGTGAATAGTACATCTAGTGGAATGGGTTTGAAACCTTTCTTTTAAAAAGTCACCTATAATAGGAACCCAACCTTACACTATTAATAAATAGTCTAGGTTTAATGGGTAATAACAAGTTACAGTTAAGTGGCTGGAATAGTACTAAAATTTAATTTAATTGTGAGAAACCCTTCTAGGATGGTCAGTGCTAGCTGTTACGCTAAATGTAGGATGGGTATTATGCTCTTAATAAAGTTCAATAGTTGAATTAGTGTCTGAAGTAACAAAGACATGAAAGGAACTTTACCTATGTGAACATAAGAGGTGGGGATAACTTCTAGCAAAAGTTTAAGGTTTACTTTGTAAATGTTCATGAATGCCAGGATGGAGCACGTGTATTAATGCAAATAATTGGTGAGTTATCTTGCTAAAATTGGATGGAATCATATGTGTGATATTTCCGTTCTTAACGTATAGAGTCTTGGTTTAAGCCTAGGCCACCATTGACTTTGTTAATAATTTGAGATACTTACACTAATTGAAGGTTTAAGTCGAGAGATACCTTCTTGTATGCATCAAGATATCAGTATTTGACTGAAAATTTAATATCGCAATCTAAGCGGGGGATTGTTATATTTATTATAGATTGTGATATTAAATATGTAAATTTATTGAATGTGGGTTATTATAGATTTCAATGAACCATTATTTCAACGAAATGCATTGGTTCAGTGGTAGTGATGTGTTGTTTCAAATGAAAGGGTAAGAGTTTGAAACTCCACAAGTGCACTTTCATTTATTTTGTGGAATAAGTAAAGTGTTGGACTTGGATAGGCACAATGCTAGGGCTGAACAGGTTGGGCCAAAGAGACATAATGTTGGAGCTAAAGAGACACCACGCATGGGTTGAACCGGTTGGGCCGAAGAGGCACCACACATGGGCCGAATAGACACAATGTCTGGGGTGGGTCGAAGAGGCACCACGCATGGATCAAACCGGCCCGTGCGGCCCGTGTGAAGACCTACTTGGTGTGCTTCAAAATCATTTCAACAGAAATGTTGAATAGGTGTGATTTGAACCAGTGACCTCCCTTTAGGAAGAGAGCTGTCCAACCACTTAACCAGACATGTTCTTTGGTCTTTCAATGAAACAACATGACCTTTAAGCTATAACTACCAGTTGAAAAGTCACAAGTTAAGAGTTGTGATTTTTCACATGGTGTCACTTCACCCTCTATAAATAGAGGATAAAACCCACAAATTTAATTCATTCCATTCTCTCATTTTTTCAATCACTTACATAATTTTGTAGAGAAACTCTGAAGGAAAGACTTCAGAATTGCTATCTATAGTTGGTGACTTTGTTGTGTCCTGGAGGTGAATTGCTTGTAACCCGGAAGCAAACTCTTTCGAGTGGGGGCAATTATCATCTTAAAGATAGTGTTTTACACGCATCAAAGTCACATTTATTTTTTCAGATTACTGTATCCACACAACTTTCTTTAACAGTTTTCAAGCACTAAAACATAGGAACGAGTTCCCCACATCGGTGAAGTCTAACGACTTTGCCAGCCCTCCACACTGCAATACAACGGAAGGCACTTTTCCTAAGAAAAGCCAAAAAATTCCAGCCAAATATCAATCTCAGCGATTTTAAACTCGCTGTAGTTCCTCCGGTACTATTCCTCCATTTCTGATATACTATAGTGGAAGTTAAAAATCACCGCTAAAAGCAAAGGATTTCCCGGCGATTTTATCATCGCCGCTATCGAGATAAAAAACTAAAAACACATTTCCCAACAATTAGAAAATCACTAGGAAAGGTTTTGCCAGCAATTTTTTAATTGCTGCAATTGAGTTTTTTGTTAGTGAACTCAGTAGCAGCGCTTATTTAATCGCTGGCAAAACCTTTCCCAGCAATTCCCTAATCGCTGGGAAATGTGTTTTCGATTTTTATCTCAATCGCAGCAATTAGGAAATTGTTGGAAAAACCTTTACCAGCGATTTCCTAATTGTGGAGAAAGGTGTTTTCGATTTTTATCTCAATCGTGGCGATTAGGAAATCGTTGGCAAAACCTTTCCTAACCATTTCCTAATAGCTGGGAAAGATGTTTTCGGTTTTTAAACTCAATTGTAGCGACGAAAAAATCGTTGGGAAAGGTTTTACTAGCGATTTCCTAATCGCTGGGAAATGTGTTTTGGTTTTTGAACTCAATATTGGCGATTAAAAAATCACTGGTAAAGGTGTTGCCAGCAATTTCACAATCGCCACTATTGAATTTTTTGGTTTTTTAACTTATAGGCAGCGATTGAAAAATCGCTAGAAAAACCTAAAAATCGACTTTTAATAACCCAATATTCTTACTGGGTCTCATTTTTTATTGTTCCCAAAGCCTGAAAATTAACTATTTTTCCTCCATTCATTCAAATGTACCTGGTTGACATTACGAACTAATTATCCATGCATCAACAAATATATATGAGACCATTCAATTCAATAATTTCTTCAAGCTCGTGTATATTTTTACACTGGGTGGTGCATTATACTGATCATATCAAGTACAAGCTGAGCTACTAATTATATAATATATAAACATCATTGTTATAATAGATTTGAGGACTCTACTGTCATTAAAATAACTGCTACCAAGTTCCACACCTCTTATCACCTTTGATCGAGAAAGGTGACGAACCCGAAGATAGAAAACTCATGTTACTACTACTCAGCCCAAGCTTGAATGGCCATATCACCCCACTGATCATAAAACTCTCCTCTTCTGCATGAGGTCAGAACATGCGTGCTATTCAATGCCTAATGTAAGAGTGAAATGACTAACCATTACTAAAGCAGATGAGTTACTTTACAAAGACATGAAGGTTCATTTTTTTTAAAGACAAACAAAAAGCTGGACATTGAAGCTAGCATTGAACAATTTCAATTTGAGATTTTTAACAATTATCTCTACTATATGACAATACAATTTAGAAGAAAATCAATCAATCTATGTTCATTCAGCCTTTATTTTCTTTTCCCTCCAATTCTCACTCTACATTTTATTTGTATTCGTTGTTTTTCTTAGTCTGACCTCTAAATTGATACTACACTCCATCACTTTCTCATTTTTTAAGTAAATCTCTATAGATTGTTCCCATTCTTACTTCTCCACTTGTTTAACATTAAATCTATATTGAATCAATATAATAAAACTTTTATACGTAAATTTTCTTCATAATTATGGCTCCATCTACATCTCGAGAACATGGAGGACGTGGAGTACATTATTGTATGTTGTGCTTATTTATTATTTTCTTTTTTGGTTTAAAATGTAATACCTTTATATAATTCAATTATGTTTTAGAGAGAACTCACCCTTGATTGAAGTGGAGATGAAGTCAAAGAGAGCATTAAAACAAAGTTACAAAGAAGTTACAATGGCTATCACAATACTCTGCACAAGATAAACCCAGATTTACTCAACAAAAGAAGAAGCTATTACTCATGTCCTCCTAGATGATTTGAATCAAACTGATTAGAAGATATTGTTTCATCAATGGACAGACCCAAAATGCAAGGTATCACACATTTTAGAACTATTAGAACTATGAATATATATATATATATATATATATTCATTCATAAGCTAATGTGTTAGACACTACTATTAAACTTTCCAGCAAATCTTCACAAATAAAAACATACCAGAGAAATTAATGGGCCCTCCTCTTCATCAGTTGTAACATGAGTCATCAAGGCCAAGTTTTTTACCATTCCACAAGCTTCACCTTCAGGGGTATCACATGGGCAAAGCATGCCCACTGTAACAAAGTGAAACAGCACAAAGACATTAATGCATAAATATGCAGTTACAGAAATCTAACAATTTATGATGCAAAACCGTGGCTACCACACAATGGTAGCAAAGTGAGCTTTGAAGATGCAAGCAGAAAAACAATGGTTTAAGGTCAGCACTCACTCCTGGCCTCTTTAATTAGGCTCTTTAATTAGGGTGGCTCTACAGCCACCAGCTAGTGTATTTTGTATGTTTTTATTTTTATTTTTAAACACAATCATTTTTCTAATACTTTTAAATATTTTTTAAAAAAATAAAAAATTCACAACATTATTAAAAAACACTTTCTTAATTACTAAGTAAAAATAAATAAAAAATCCCAGCGCGTAGAGCCCCAAGAGAAGAGTAGCATTTTCTCTTTAATTATATTTATCTTATCAGGAATACTGCATTCATTCATCATGCTCTTTTTTCTCACGCAGTACTGCATGCATGTTACAAAACATATATTCTAGATACTTTAAGAAAGAGAGAGGCCAGAGAGTAAATAATCCTAATTGCGTATGTACTGGAACATATCATGATCTATTTGAGATTTGAGGATACAGTTTGCTACTTTTGTTAAAATAAACCATCAATTAATTGAATTCACAAACCAAAAAGTAAAGAAAACCTAAAATATTTGAAGGAGAAAACGCATAAAAAGAGCTAGCAAGTGTTTCATGAGATTATATTTTGGAATAATAATATATGGTCGAAGGAATTGAATGGTGGGGCAAAATGAAGGCTTATATTTTGTTTCATGTGATTAAATGAATGGTCTCAACATGCTATACAGTTGTTGCTATAAAGTGTATATAGCAATACAGCGGTTCCTTAGTCTTGTTGACAAGACCATGTACCTCTTTCACTTTGAATATTCATTACAAATAACTAAATAGAAAGTTGTTATTGGTGTAGCAAGCAATGGAGAGACATCTCATTCTCAACAATCATACAATATCCCTTTGTTATAAACTTTTGCGGACGACTCAACAATCTCAACAATCAACAATCATAAAATGACACCAAAAGAAGAAATGTTCATATGATGGTATATACCATAACAACTACAAAGACATGACAGAAGATTTTACGGACGACTCTTAAGCCCACAATATCTACAGTATAAAGCACACAAGATTAATGTAACGACAAATTTTATGATCCCTGAAATGATAAAAGATACGTCTCGTTCTACACTTGGGGCAGCTAGTTGTGCCAAAAACTAGTTGTTTTTATCTGCCTTTTCTTTCACATCATGCAAAAGCTTCAACAACATGACAGAAATTATAATAAGCCTATTGCAAAAAGCATTTACTTCTTTTAGAGACTTAAATTTCCTAAAAATGTAAACAAGGGCAAAAAATGCCTCCTTAAACATCCCTCCTCTTTTCTTCCCAGAAAAGAAAAACATTCAAACCGAAAAGAGTTGATATAGTAAGGTATAAAATCCCGCCCTCTTCTTCATTCAAACAAAAAGAAACTGATACATTGAGGTAAATTAAAGCAGTACAAATAAAACCAAAAATGGGAACACATAGATGCACAGGCATGCATGCCCACACAGAAGTACTTGTTACATACATTCTGAAGAATCTGGTCTGTATCTGGCTGTCTGATATTTCTGCAATTCATGGGGGCAAAATCTAGTGTTGAAGAAAAGCCCATGAGAAATTTGGAGCTGCTATAACGTCAAACATTCAACAGAAGTCAATATAAGTTAGAAACAAATGCATATGATGATATCAATCAATGTTAGCTAAACCAAAAACATTGAAAAGAAAAAACTACAAAACCATTGAATTATTAATGAAGAGCTGCTACAATTCCAATCCAACTCAAAAATAGTTCTCTATAGCCCACTTTTTCAAGATATAAACAATCAGTCAATATCTCCCAACAAATTCAATGGAGAAAATAAGAGAAAAGCATAATAAACTTATAACAAAGCTGAAGTGTAGGAGGCATATAGGGGCTCAACATGGTCAATGGTCAAGCAGAGGAAATGACCACAATCACAGTAACAATATAATAATAAGTTGCTTTTGTGAAATCTCTCACAATGAAAATGGCCATCCGGGTTATCCTACCATAGAGATTGAGCCTCTCTCCACAATAGCTGCTGATTTTACAGCCAGTCAATGACTCGAGGAGCCTAAAATTGCACTACCACAGATTTCTTTTGCACTTTCATGATGATAAAGTGCACATTTATGATGATAAAGTGCATTCAAACTAGCTCTAATCTAGAATATAAACAGGTCACAACCAACAAGAAAGGGCATGAGAGTAGCCACAAAAGCTAAAAAGCCACACACCAGATTCAGCAAAATGACTACTAAAATCCTGAAGACAAGAAATGACATAACATAGCTAGATCACATTAGCCCAATAAATATGGAGAATATTACAAACCCATTAGAATATCAATAACTAGAGAACTTGATCATACAGAATAAACATCACGTGTACTTAGAATAAACATCACGTGTACTTGGGCTATGCCTATTTACTTAGAATAAACATCTCTTACTAATTATAAAAAAAAAAAAAAAAGAAAAAAACTTGTAAACTTCTAATGAAGTGAACCTTGAATATAATCAACCTTCCTCTTATTAAATACATAAACACATAACCAAGAGAATCCAGATAATCCCTTCTACTTTTCTCTACCAGTAATACAGAACATGATTAGAATGAAAATAATGGTGACTAATACAAATGTATTATAACAATAGTACTGTTATTAGTTGGAAACATGAAAATGACAATATAGCATCCCAATCCAATTCCAAGGTGCATATTGACACATGCATACCGAGCTGTGTGTGTGAGGTTCTTGTTTTCCCTAAAACAAATAAATAACGGATAGGAAGGTGCTAGGAAACTTAGAAAGGGTGTTGGTCAACAAAGAGGTAACAAATAGGGTGGCCGACAAAGATTTAACTGTAAAACTGTAAAACGGATTAAAATAATAATAATAATAATAATGGTTGACAGAGTGCCATGAATGTCAAATTTCTAGTTTTTCTACTTCCAGCATACACAATGATGTAATTCCCAACAACATGGACTTGTCTTCAGAAAGTGAAAGTTAGACCATTTTGGCAGATATAGTAAATCACAACTTATAAGTTGTTGTACTAGCTGCACCTTCTAACAAAATTAACGCCATTAAAAAAAAAACGTCATTTTTGTGCAAACATAAATTTGGTTTTTCAATGAGACTATGCAAGACTTATACACTCTAATATAGTTAAGATATATTTAATATTGCTCCTAACTAAAATAACTAGAAATTAACTTTTATGATCTTATAAAATTAGAAAACTATGAAGAAGTTAGTCGTCAATAAATCTAAAACAGTTTTTAAAATTCATCAATTAGTCACTTATATGAGCTAGCCCTACCTAAAGTTGGCCTATTTTTTCCTTTTAGGGGTTTAGTATACAAATTCATTCTGGCATAATATGTAAGAGTATGGTTTTTCCCCTTTACCAAATTAATATTTGTTCTTATAGTTTGGTACATTTTCCTATAGGATTTTAACTGTGAACTCGAATTTGGACAAATTTTGTCGGTATTGTTTTGCAACAATTAAAAAAATAGATCAATCTTAAGCTTACCCTTGATCTAAATCTATATATAAACACAAAACACATCAGTATTACACAGAGGAAACCAAGCCTTATTTTCAAAATTGGCACTTAAACCGCAAAAGGCAGATACACAACATTTTGAACCAAACAGAGGAGCTAATACATTAGTTACGCATAAACAAAAATTATTGACCAAAAAAAAAAAAAAATACAACTTTTGCAATGCAACCTATGCATGAAGGGGGGAAAACAAATAAATTGGCAACAAGCGATACCTGGACGGCGATGATATTCCCTAGAGCAGAGGACGATTATACTGGATTGCGGCAAAAGTTCAACTTGGGAAACGAAATGGAGGCACATAACCTCAGTTGTAATGGAAGGAAACGTAGGGTCACAATGTCGTTACTAGCCGGAATGAAGGGAACTCGATTTTTTCATTTTGCAGGTAGTCGAAAATGGAGAACCAACAACGGAAGGGAGAAGGGTGTGGGAAAATGGGACAGTGAAAACGAGATTTGGCTGAAGACGGAGGAGGTGACGCCTTGAACAAACGTTGGGAAGGGGCCAAATGTAGGTGGTCTGAAATCAAGGGTTCGTCGAAGTGCAGAAGCTGGGTGTTGGGGGAAAATGTGTTTTTCCGGCTCCGGGCGCCGCGGGGGGGGTTGGGGGGGGAATAAAGTAATCCAACTAATTTTGTGCCCACACGATGCAAAGCGACGTAGTTAATAGCGTCGGAAAAAAAAAAAAGTTTTCCCAGCTATTTTAATCATTACGAGAGTCCTGATTAATGGCCCAGCTTGTAATTGGTTGTATTTGATTAAGGTTCTGCTTGCAGTGAGAATTCTCATATAGAATTTTGAGTTTTAAGATTAAATATTATTTTAATATTATTATATTGAAATTTGAAAAAGTTAAAAAAAAGTTAAATTATTTATTATATTTTGTATGGAAATTTGAGAAAGTTGTAATGATGATGTGAGAATTTTATATTTGAGATGAAAATTTCTTGAAGCCAAGCAAAACCTTAAACTTGTAGTGATTAAAAAATTGCCGCAAAAGGGTACCTTTTCCAACGATTTTATTTGTAACGATTTAAAAATCATTGGAATAGACCAAATATCTTGTAGTGCCATCTCTAGCTACACAGACAGTGCTGCCAATCTGCCACCCCTAGACTATCGCAAACACAATGAGTTTTCTCTCCCACTCAATGCAATATGTCCCTAGCACTCTCTGCACCTCTCTTTTGTTTAAGAGTTGTATTTAGAGTGAATCACTTAGCTATAAAGTTTGTTAAGATTTTTTATTTATTTATTTATTTTTGGTTAAGAAGTTAAACTTAGGTGTTAAGATTTTCATTTTGACCAGTTGGTAATGGATAAACCCTATCCTATTTTTTTATGGAAAAAATAGTTCAAATCTAATTCTATTAGAGGGTCTCTAGCCTAACATATAAATGAACGGCCTATGTACACCATCAATACTATAATAAAAAAGAGACATAGGTCACAAGATTCTCTTCCTACTCAAATATTTATTTCTTTTTAAGTAATGAGTTTTCTTTTAGCTCTTGCTCGTTCTTGAATCCCCATGGTAGGATGTATGCAATTTATTATTTTTACTGCTATCTATTTTGTATTTTATATGAAAATATTACATGTGGTATCGGAGCCACTTTCATTCCTGTTGATTCAGATTTTTTAGAGAGATATATATATATATATATATTCTCCTTTGACCATGAAACTCTATTATTATTGTGTTTTCTTTAGGAGATCACATTTGGTTTGATATGAGAAATCTTATGGCCTTTTGTTGTTGGAGTAAGAATACGTACAGTTTAAAGAGGTTCTATCTAGGAGATTAGATTTTAAGTGGGACTAGTGTGACCCCTCCAATCTTTCTTGGGAACCTTGAAGTTTTGTCTAGAAAAGAAGAATTTTTTTTGAGAACTTACTTAATAGTACTATTCATTTTTACGGTAATTTTTTTTTTATAGGTAAAAGAATTTTTACGGTAAAATTCATTAAGGCGTTGACAAGTGCTAATTAAGGCTATGGGCCTATTATGAAGTTATGATTTATTGGCCCATATTATTATTAGGCCTTTGGGCCTCTAATGAATTTGTTGGCCTTATTAGGCCTTTTTGGCCTTTAATGAGTTTTAAGCCTTTCATAATGGGTTATGTAGTATTGATCCACATAGAACAATTTTGACCAACCCAATTTAATTATAAGAATAAAATATTAACTTTTAAATAATATTTTATTATTTGAAAAAAGGATTTTACTCCTTGGCTTGTTTTTGGATTGTTTGTTCTTTGTGTTAATTTTTGGTAGATCAATATATAATATTTTTCCTATGGTAAGATGCTAGAGGTTATGATTATTTCAAATATTTTGGGAGTAGCCAAAGCATCCTAATTTATAATGATAATCATATAAAGTTTTAACTTCATAAAGATATATTAGCATCTGTGTTGTGATTAATACATTATTTTAGTAACCTGGCCTCAAAGGGAGGTTATTATTTTGTAGTTTAATTAGAATAAGTAGATGGTTTCATGTTGATGGTAGATTTTCCTACACCCAAAGATATGGAGAATTTATTTATTAACATTAAATTATTCTAGTCTTATTATTTAGATATTTAGTAAATTTTTGTGTAATGCAACCTCTATTTATAGTTGGTTAAAATTTACTATTAGTTAAATTGACATTGGTTGATTTAAATAAAGTTAAAATTCATAGTATTAAAGTGTTTCTTGGTTATTGTAGCTTTAACATTTCCCACTTCACCTTTTGATGATATTATTCGAATTCTGATGCTAAATGATGATAATTTCTCTGATTGGAAAGAAAATATTCTTCTGAAATTGGGGTGGTTAGAGCTTGATGTGGAGCTCTGTGTGGACGAACCATGCACCCTCATGGAATCAAGTATGCTAGCACAGATTTCTAAAAATGAACGGTGGGAGCGATCTAATCGCTTATGTTTGTTGTTCATGAAATCTCACATCAATAAGAGCATTCAGGGTTCTATCCCTGAAACTGATAAGACTAAAGCATTCCTGAAGGCTGTTGAGGAACAATTTATTTGCTCTGTCAAGGCTTTAGCTAACACCCTAATGAAGAAACTATCAAGTAAGATTTGATGGTACTAAAGGTGTGCATGAGCACATTATGCAAATAAGGGACATGGCAACTCAACTTAAGTCCCTAAAGATGGAGATTTTTGAGTTATTCTTAATACATTTCATTATGAATTCTCTTCCTTTTGAATATAGTCATTTCAAAATCTCTTACAACACACATAAGGATGAATGGTCAGTTAATGAATTATTGACCATATATGTTCAAGAAAATGAGAGATTGAAAAATGAGAGGCCTGAAAACGTTCATGTAGCGACTCATGCTAATGGAAATATCAAGAAAGGCAAGGATGCCCAATTGCATAAGCACAAGGTGTCATTTAAGAAAAATGGCAATAAGGATTCTTGTTTCTTTTGCAAAAAGAAAGGGCATATGAAGAATAATTGCCAAAAGTTTAATAGATGGCTCGAAAAGACAAGTAATCTCATATCTCTAGTGTGTCATGAATCATTTTTTGTAAAAGCTCCCTGAAACACATAGTGGATTGATTATGGTTCTACAATCCATATTATTAATACCATGCATGGATTTCTCAAAATAAGGAAGCTGAAACCATGTGAACAATATGTCTATTTAGGAAACAATATGCATTCACAAGTGGAGGTTGTTGGGATCTTTAAATTATTTTTAAAAACTAGTTTTGTTTTATACCTTGAAAATGTATTTTTTATTCCTAATTTTTTCAGAAATTTGGTTTCAGTTTCAAAGTTAATTGAGATTGATTTTGAGTGTAGATTTGTTAATTCTACTTTCAACATTTTTAAGAATAATTTTTACATTGGTTGTGTAATAAAAGTTGCTGGTTTATTTAAATTTAAGTTCGATCCCAATTTTGAGAACACTTATTTATCCTTCCATATTGATGTTGGTATTAAGTGGAGCATCGTAAATGAGAACTCATCTATGTTGTGGCATAGGAGATTGGGAAATATCTCCATAGGGAGAATTAAAAGGTTGGTGAATGATGGAGTCTGACAAACTCTTCATTTTACTAACTTTAGGACTTGTGTAGACTGCACAAAGGGAAAGTAGACCAACAAGACCACTAAATGTGCCACAAGGAGTTCGAATATTTTAGAAATCATACACATTGATATTTGTGGACCCTTTCCTTCTCCCTACCTAAATGGTCAGAGACATTTTATCTCATTTATTGATGACCATACAAGGTATATGTATCTCTACCTTCTAAATGAAAAGGCTAAGATCGTAAGATCTGATAGGGGAGGTGACTATTATGGTAGGTACATAGGAAGGAGACAAATGATGGGTCCATTTGCAATATTTCTCAAAGAAGAGGGCATTATTGCACAATACACAACGCCCAGCACACCGCAACAAAATGGTGTAGCTGAAAGGAGGAATCACACCTTATGGATATGGTAAAAAGCATGATTAGTAATTCTGAACTGCCATTATTCTTGTGGAGTAAAGCCTTGAAAACCGTCGTGTATATCTTGAACAGAGTTCCATCTAAGGTTGTCTCTAAGACACCTTTTGAGTTATGGACTAGACGAAAACCAAGTTGGAGTCATTTACACGTATATGATTGTCCTATTGAAGTGAGGATTATCCTCACATAGAGAAATTAGACCCAAGAACAATAAGTGGTTTTTTCATTGGCTATCCAGTAAATTCCAAAGGTTTCAAGTTTTACTGTCCTTCAAATAGTCCTAGAATTGTTGATAGCAGAAATGAAAAATTCCTTGAGGATGTTGAACCTAGTGAAAGTGCTTATCCTCGAAAGTTACAATTTGAGGAAGCACAAAAGCAAACTAAAACTTCTTCATATGAAGGACGTGTGATTATTGATTACTCTGAATAACAATCATTTCAATAATAGTCTACTCATGAAGAATAGGTTCAAGTAGAACCTACTCCTAGTTTACAAACTACAGAGGAGGTAGCATTAAGGAGATCCTCAAGAGAAAGAAGGCCAACAATTTCTAACGATTATATGGTTTACCTTCAAGAATCTGGCTTTAATGTCAGATGTAAGGAAGATCCAAGCTCATTTTTAGAGGCCATGAGTGGAGATAATTCCACATCTTGGTATGATGCCATGAAAGATGAGATGGAATCCATGACTGAAAATCAAGTTTGGGATCCCGTTGACTTACCTAATGGAGCAACAACCATTGATTGCAAATAGGTTTATAAAACCAAAAGGGGTGCTTATGGTAATGTTGAGCAACGTAAAGTCAGACTTGTAGCTAAATGATTTACTCAAAAGGAAAGCATTGACTACCATGAAACCTTCTCTCCAGTTTCTAAGAAGGATTCATACAGAATACTCGTGGCATTAGTAGCTCATTTTGATCTAGAGTTACATCAGATGGATGCAAAAATGACATTCTTAAATGGGGATCTTGAAGAGAAGGTATATATGTTACAACCTAAGGGTTTTAAAGAAAACAGTTAGAGAGTTTGCAAATTAAAAAAAAAAAAAAAATTCTATACATGGACTTAAACATGCCTTTAGCCAGTGGTATGTAAAGTTTCACAAGGTTATTAACTCATTTGGATTTATTGAGAACTTTGTTGATCAGTGCATATGCCTTAAGGCCAGTGGGAGTAAATTCATTTTCTTAGTCCTATATATAGATGATATTTTGCATCCAAGCAGTGGTTTAGGCTTACTTTACTACACCAAACAATTTCTTTCTCAAAACTTTAAAATGAAGGATTTAGGTGAAGCCTTTTATGTCAATGGCATCGAGATTCATAGAGACATAGAACAAAGAATTTCGGGACTGTCTCAAAGGTCCTACCTTGAAAGGGTTTTCGAAAGATTCAACATGAAAAGCTATAAGGCTTTAGTGGCACCTGTTATCAAAGGAGATACATTTAGTAAAATCCAATGCCCTCAAAATGCATTGGAGCAGAAGCAGATGAAAGGGACAACATATGCATCTACAATAGGAAGCCTAATGTATGCACATGTCTGCATTAGACTTGACATTGGCTTCATAGTGGGATTATTGGGTCGATATCAAAGTAACCCAAGATTGGGTCATTGGAAAGCTGCAAAGAAAGTTTTACAGTACTTACAAGGAACCAAGGATTATAGATTGACCTATAGACACACCAACCAATTAGAGGTGGTTTGTTTTTCAGACTCGGATTTTGCCGGATGTGTAGCGACCAAAAAATCTACTTCAGTATATATTTTTCTACTTGCTAGATGTGCTATATCTTGGAGGAGTTATAAGCAAACTATTGTTGCTACGTCTACTATGGAGGCAAAGTTTATAGCATGCTATAAAGCTACTACCGAGGCATTATGGTTGAGGAATTTCCTCAGTGGTCTTAAGATTGTTGATTTAGTAGAGAGGCCACTACAGATCTTCTGTGATAGTACTACTGCAGTTTTCTTCTCCAAGAACAATAAATGCAGTAGTAGAAGTAAGTATATCGACATCAAGTACCTTAGTGTTAGATAGAGCATTAAGAGGAATGAGGTGTTTATTGAGTGCATAAGTGCTGAGTTGATGATTGTAGATTCCATGCCCAAAGGCTTACCGCTACTGCAATTCAAAGGTCATGTGGACAATATGGGACTTGTCAACTTATTTTTTGTTTAGTTTCTCTTTATTTGGTTTATAGACATACAATATTTATTTTGGAGAATAAAGTTGTGTTGCTCATATTATTTTTATCCATGGGGATAATGTAAAGTAAGACTCGAATGACTTATTGGAAGTTCATTCATAATGTTATTTGCTCATATAGTACTTAATTTAAGGGGTATTATGCATGTTATACATGGAAGGGATGGCTTGACTTTATAAAGGCTTTACCGCCATGATTCGTGTATAATATTCTTTATCTGAGTGTGAGTGTTCTATAACTAGTTGAAATAAGCAATGTTTGGCCATATTTGTTTTTCTATCACCCTATTTGGAAACTTGTGTGACATGAAGGTCAAGTTGGAGAATGTTAGAGTTCTATTTAGAGTGACCCTCTTGCCTATCAAGTTTGTTAAGATTTTATCTGTCAAGAAGTTTAATTTAATTTAAACTTAGGTAAACTTGGGTGTTAAGAGTTTCATTTTGACCAACTAGTAATGTATAAGCCCTATCCTATTCTTTGATGGGAGGAATAGTTCAAGTCTAACTCTGTTAGAGGTAAAAAAAGAGGCATAGGCCAGAAGATTCTCTTCCTACTCAAATATTTATTTCTCTTTAAGTACGGTTTTATTTTTTTTATTTTTTATTTTTTTTAATCTTGCTCATTCTTGAATCACCATGGCAGGAGGTATGCAATTTATTATTTTCGCTACTGTCTATTTTGTGTTTTATATGAAAATATTTCATCTCTCTCTCGTGCTCAGCCACTCATGCGTGATATACGACTAAATATATTGAAAGGAAAGTGATACAAATACAAGACCAACAAATCTCATAGAACCAAAGCAAACCAACATAGATCCTGCACACAACCTGCCTTTTACGTCCAAAGAAGCCGCTTAGACTGACGGTATCTTTGCCGCACCACCGCGATCCGTCGTCACATGCCCCACCCTCAGCCCAACTTCCGTCCCGCCTCCTTCCCTCTGCAGTGGTTCTGTTTTTGTTTTGGTAAGCTGCCGCCTCTAGGTTTAGTAATGTGTTTCTACGTTGAGTTATTTTTAAGTTTTACTTGTAAGTGTGTGTAAATTACAGTCATGCCCTTAGGCAACTTATAGCAAATCTAATGCTTTTGGCATGGGATGGGCCTAGTTTTACTTGAATATTTATGTTATAGAAAATATTCTTGGGATTAATTTATATTTTTAAATATTAAATTCTTGTATAAATAGATTTTAGTAGTATTTTAATTAAGTAATTTATACTATATTATTTTATTATTACTTTTACAATTAGATTTCAATTATAAATAGTTTAATCTTTTATTTTAAACATTTAGGTCTATTGTATGTAATGATTTTTGATGTTACTGAAATAGATTTTGATACATTTATCATATTAAAGTTATATTTGTAAAATAAAAAAATATGTTAAGAATATTGAAATGATATGGGTATTATTAGATTTCTTGTAAAGTTGAATAATTATGTTAATCATCACAAAATAAACATTTTTAAGAGAGGAGTTTTTCATGACTTAATTTATTAGAATTTAAAGTAGCCAACGTATTCTACTAATTTATAATATGTTATTAGTATTTTAAATATTTTAAAATATTAGTATTTATTGATTTTCATGTTAAACAGAATATTTATTCGATTATTTTCTTTGGTATGAATTCGATTATGTGGATTTTTGTAGAATTTAGAAAGTGATGGTATTTTAGGGTTAAGAGAATTTTAGGTTTTTGAGTAGTAAAATAGGTGTTTTAAGTATTCCAGGTTCACATACAAAGTAAATGTTCAATTGGAGATTTACCCAAGTTACATGATTTTTCTATAAGTGATGATTGATATTCCCTTAGTACTGTTGTGAGGAAATTTAGAGAAGCTACAAAGTACAGATAAGCGGGGTTCCTATATTAAATTTTACATAAAAAGAAAATAAAACGAAGTTGATTTTGGAAAATATGTATGTTTTGTTATAAAAAGAAATGTGAAGACAACCTCAGTTATTTGTTCGACATTACTTATGAACTTTATATGAAAGAGAAGGTATTTTTGTCATGATTGGTATAGACATGAGTTTATTTTTGACATTGAGTTTCTAAACTATGCAAAAAGAGCGAATATGAAATCTGAAATTTTTTGCATGTGATGTGAAGATGTTATGAATCTTTTTTTGGAATATGTGAAATGATCTGAATCTATTTAGTACTCAAGCTTTGATATGGTGTGGCATTTGAAAAAAATTTGACATGACTTTTTGATTCTGTATCTTCCAAGAAGCATGAAGTTGAGACCTTTATGCCATCTTGGTCTTTGGGGTTGCTCAAGCCTTTGTGATCTTCTTGAAATTGAGTGTAAAATGGAATCTTTAATTCAAATGACTCTAGATGGCACTGCAATAGAAAAACTACTTTTATCCATTAGGAACCTTGTTGGACTTGAGGAATTATATCTATGAGATTGGAAAAACCTTATGCGTCTCCCAATTGCTTGCATTCAGTTGCAATATTTATGGCTACTCTTGATTGGTGGTATTTGTCTAAAACTTGTAAAGAAGATGAGGGATGATGGGCTATCCCTTCTGGCTATGGGTTCTACAAAAATGGAAGAGGAGATATCATTACTTGCAATTGTGAGAAAATTGAAGAAATACCAAAACTTCCACCAAATATAAGACAAGTAGATGTTATGGGATGCGAGTCATTAGAAGATTTGCATAATTATAAAAAAAAAAAAAATTGCAATTCAATGGAAGCCACACCAGATCGCTAGGAAGAATTGAATTGACTGGCTGTGACAAAATGCATGTGAATATATGGAATGATAAAGTGCAAAATCCTTTATTGTGGAAGGTATGTATGTGTGAATTGTGATCTCATTTTTAATAGCAAGCATGACTCAAATTAAATTGATAATGATGATGATGATATTGGTTTAAAAGGAGTCTATGAATATGATGCTACTTTGTTTTCAGAAAATTAGATTCCAAAGTGGTTTGGTTATGTTCATGACTTTCTAAAAGATAATGAAATGGTGAAGGGCCTAACGATTATGTCAGACCGATGGGAGAAGAAGAGTGGGCAATAGATATCAAGAGACCTCATTATTTGGAGAAAATAAATGAAATTGTATTATATGTCGTAATAGTTTTTAAAGATGCTAGGAAGACTGATATTAGTGATGCTAAGATAACCAGTAACAGCTCAAATCATGTATGCTCCAGGGAAGGGGTACAATTGGTTAATATGGAATGGTACAAAGAGGAAAATAGGACTGAAAATGTTGAATGGGACTATGGGTGGGGCTGTACCAAATCGGCCAATGGCCAGATCCTATATACTACAATTTTCGGCCCACTAACATTTTAATTTTAACTTTTTAAGTCCAAAAATATCAAAAAGAACTTAAAAGGAAAATAAAAATAATCATAAAAGGAAAATGACCTATATATAATAAGTTTGAATAAAAAAAGATTACATCAATACAATTCATAAGTTCATAACACACCTCTCACCTCTCATATTTACATCAATACAAAATACACATATATATAAACCGAGAAGTCAAATTAACACATAAAAAAAAAAAGAAAAAAAAAAGAAGTTAAACATTAGTCTCCATCACTTCAAGTCTTCAACGTTTACCTATAAAAAACTATATAGAATATTAGAATTACTCTTATTGTTTAGTATTATCTAACAAAAATATATATTGTGTTCTAATACAAATGAAAATAATATTCTGTTTTAATATATATATATATATATATATATAGTGAATATAGCATATCCAATCACATAGCCCGTAAACATTGTAAGAACAACATGCAAACCAAAATGAAGGCGAATAAAATAAAATTGAAAACGGAAAATCAAAGGGCACAACTCAACTGTAAGGAAAAAAAAATATATACTTCTGGAATTACTTACGTAGATTCTATTAATTCAATATAAAAAGGAAAAACATTGAATTAATAGAATCTACGTAAGTAATTCCAGAAGTATATGTCAAGGTACGTATTTCAATAAATAAAATCATGCCAAGCAAAGAACATAAACCACAAACCAAATTCTCCAGTTTTCTTGAATACCAGATTGAAAAAAAATATATATATTTTTATATTTTAGGGTTTTGATTTTTTATTTTGCAGGGACCTAGAACACTAAAAGGTCATTAAAAGATGTTAATAGTCAGTACCTTAACATTATTGACCTTTACTTTTGCCCATTAATCTAAGAAATCTCATCCCACCAACACCACATGATATATACAACACAACCATCATTTAGAGCCAAACTCAAAGTTAATTATCTCTATCAAGCTTTAAATAATTAACCCAAAAACAAATGCCTTCTTAAGACATGCTGTATAGGAACTCACCTCATTGATCTGCATTGGATGTAGACATTATATTTGACGCCTCCATAATATTTTCACCCTCTCGAACAAGTTCTATAAAATAAAGAAAAAACAAAAGCAATTTCTTAAATGTAATGGAATATAGATCATAAAAGTTATAAAATGAAGTAAATAAGAAACATACCTATATCCAACTGTCTCTCAAAATCCTCCACCTCATCCATTAAAGTCCTAAGGCTGATTGGAGTAGAAGAAGAACGAAGCCAATTTTGTGCACAAATGAACCCTCAACTTGTCAATTGGATTTAATACCTCCTTAGTGAGGATTTCCTTTCATTATATAGGCACAAGTGTGCAAGATATAAGGTTAGAATCAAGCCTAAATTATAGGAATTAAATCTGTCTACAAGAAAGGAAATTAGGACTATGTTCAAAATCCGTCTAAGTATGGAACATCTGCCATCTAAATAAAGAAGTATATATATACAACTCATGAAAGCTAAATAAGGAAAGAAGGAAACGTATCATGCTATCATCCCCCCTCAAATTGATGTTGGTCAATTAAGAAGCATCAATTTGTCCACAAGAAACTGATGAGGATGTCGTGTCATGGCCTTAGTAAACACATCAATGATCTGGAGGTCAGTAGAAATATGAGGAAGAGAAATGATACGAGTGTCCAATACTTCCCGAATGGAATGACAATCCACCTCAATGTGTTTGTATGTTCAGGACAAACTGGATTTGCAGCAATTTGAATGGCATTAGTGTTGTCAGCATGTAGAGGAGTAGGATCGGACTGAACGCAACCAATCTCAACGTGGAGACCACGAAGCCAGAGAATCTCAAAACAAGCAGTGTACATCGCACAGTATTGGGTGGAAGATTTGGAAACACGATCTTGTTTCTTACTCTTCCAAGATATCAAAGAGTCACCAAGAAATATGCACCAGCCCATAACAGATTGTCGCATATCAAGACATCCTACCTAATTAGCATCATTGTAAGCCACAAGATGAAGAGAAGTCCTAGTAGGAAAGAACATGCGACGGTTAGGAGAGCCTTGAAGATATCAAATAATACGACAAACGGCAGCTAAATGTAGATGACGGGGAGCCTGCATGAATTGGCTAATAGTCAAATAGTTTAGGCTCCCCACTAACTGTCGATACAGAGTAGGGTCGGAGAGGATATCACCCTAGTCTTGACGATATTTTGTGTTTACTTCCAGAGGAGTATCCACAGAAAAAGTATCCTAAAGACTAGCCAAAGTAATTAGATCCTGAATATATTTATGTTGATTCAAAAAAATGCCAGATGGATCAGTATGAATTTCTAACCCCAAAAAGTATGTAAGAGGACCAAGATCCTTCATATGAAATGAGGCTTGAAGATGCTGTAGTCACAGTTGGGTGATCAAGGCAGAGTCCGTCCTAGTAATAACAATATCATCAACATGAACTAGAAGAAGAATAATTTCTATAGATGTCTTGCAAAAAAATAAAGAAGAGTCATATTGACTCTACTTAAAAGAAAACTGTAGCAAAGTGGATTGGAATTATCAAACCATGCTCGGGGAGCTTGTTTTAGCCCATATAACGAGCGTTCAACTTATAGACATCCGAGGAAGAAGAGGGGGAAAAACTAGGTGGAATGGTCATGTATATCTCTTCTTTGAGATCACCATGAAGAAAGTCATTTTTGACATCCATTTGATGAAGAGGCCAACCTTGGGATGCAACAATAGAAAGGACAGTCCGCACCGTAGTCATCTTGGCAACTGAAGCAAAAGTCAGGATAGTCCACCCCATACTCTTGCTTATTGCCAAGCACAACCAACCGGGCCTTATACCTATCCAGAGTCCAGTCAGAACGCAACTTGATAGAATAAACCCATTTGCAACCAATAGCTTTAACCTGAGCAAGACAAGGGACAACATCCCATGTATGATTATCATGAAGAGCTCGAAGTTCGTTGACCATCGTCGTACGCCAACAGTCATGTTTAGCCACCTTAGAATGACCTGACGGAATGGGAATGGAAGACAAAGTAACATGAAGAGACGTATGGGAGAAATCATACTGATTCGGTGGACGAGAAACTCTGGTAGAACATCGAGGAACTGTGGCAATGTCTGGATCACCTGTAGAAGATTCAGTTTGAGTAGGTTCAGATGATGGATCAAGCTCAAGAAGGGGCAAAGTAGGGCGTTGTCTTTTATAGACAAGTCAAGATTTGAATCGGTCAGGAGAAGGAGCCAAGTCATCAAAATGAGGCAAAACATGCATCTCAAGCAAAGACTCAACATGAGAAGAAAAGAACGACTTAATTTCAAAGAAAAAAACATGACGAGAAATGCGAAATCTATTAGAGCATGGATCATAGCAAACATAACCTTTGTGTGAAGTACTATAACCCATAAAAGCACATTTAACAGATTGAGTAGATAGTTTATGATGTTCATGGGAAGGCAAATGAACAAAACAAACACAACCAAAGTGTGCATATCAAGGTAGCAAGGATGCTGATGATAAAGGTGAAAGTAAGGAGTTTCAAAATTCAAGACACTGGACGGCAATCTATTAATTAATTAAACAGCCGTAGATAAGGGTTCGACCCAGAATTTAGGGGGAATAGATGATTGAAGTAATATAAGTACGAACAACATCCAACAAATTTATATTTTTACGTTCAGCGACACCATTTTGCTGAGGTGTATGAGGACAAGCACGTTGAGAAACAATGCCTTTTTGTTGGAGAGAAACATGAAACTCATGAGACATATATTCACCACCTGAATCAGACCTTAGAATTTAAATGCTAGGAGAAACTTGAATCTCAACATAAGTAGTGAATTGTTGAAAAACAGAGAAGACCTCAGATTTATAATGAAGAAAATAAATCCAGGTATACTTTGAATAATCATCAATGAAAGTAACAAAGTATTTATAATTTGCATGTGAGATAATAGGATAAATTCCCCACACATCACTATGAATCAAATCGAAACAACGTTCAGCATGACTACCATAAGAAGGAAAAGAAAGAGACTTACTTTTACCTAATTTGCATGTGGAACAATCGAAAGAGAGATGAGAAGAAAATTGATCTTTATTGCCCAACAAACCAGAATTTATTACATGAGATAGAACAATGGAATTAGGATGACCCAACCATTTGTGCCACACTTCACACTTATTGTTCACAATGTTACAAGCAAATGAAATAACAGCAGGAATGGAAAAATGCAGAGGAAATAAATGTCCAACTTTAAGCCCCTTCGCGAGTATTTGGACTAACACCTGATCCTGTATAAGACAACCATCATGAGAAAAACAAACATCAAAGTTGTTATCAACCAACTGACCTATTGATAGGAGACTAGTAGAAAGTTGAGGAGATACAAAAACACCTCAAACAGTGGAATCAACATCCCCAATAGCATGAATAGGTAACTAACTATCATTAGCAATATGAATGTGTGACGATTCATTATAAGTCTGAACATTGTTAAGTGTATCAGAAGTACTAGTCATGTGATTAGACGCACCCAAATCAACAAGCCATGAAAAGGATGAAAGGGAACCATTACCTTGCAGCCCTAAGGTTGAAAATGCTGAAATAATCATTTGCTGGACCATCTCAGTAGTAAAAGCAGAGGAGTAACCAAAAATAGCAGAAAAAGAGGAACCCAAAGTAACCTGATAAGCATTAGCCTGACGATTCTAGGGACGAATAGTGTAATCTTTAATAATATGCACCGGCTTCTTATAGTAGTTGCAAGATTTCCTTGCACAGTGGGCAACAATATGTTCGTATTCCTTGCAGCTAAAGCATTGAACTTTTTACATGTTTCGTCCGTTGCCTTTCCTTTGAGCAGCATAAGCCACATCAATGGGTTTCATTTTGTCATGCTGATAAGTGGCATGGGTGGCACGACGCTGCTCCTCACGAAGTAACTGCCCAAAACAAACATCCAAAGACGGCACGGGATCCCTGTTCATCAAATTAGAGTGAGTGGCCTCAAATTCAGTTTGTAACTTCATTAAAAACTAATCTCGCTTGCTTTGCTCATGAATTTCCTACACAACAGAGAGAGACTCTTCTAGTAAAGTACCTTGGAATAAATCATGTCAGTAAATTCTGCCCAGAGATTATTAAAGCCAGAAAAATAATTTTGAATGGAGAGATCACCCTAAGTGTAATTGGCAATCTCGTACTCTAATTGAAAATGCTGGTCAGTATTGTCCTGATTATATACTTTCCTTAAGTATTCCCACATAAATTTAGCAGTTTTATATGGTCTTAGATTAAGAACGACGAGAGGATCAATCGATCCTAAAATCCATGTCATCACCCTAGCATCTTTGATCTTCCACTGAGCCAATTTACGAAGCTTAGTAGGAGCTGGATCACTCCCATCAATATGACCCTATAACTCTTTCCCCAGAACAAATAAATGAAATTGAAATTCCTAGACAAAATAGTTCTTACTCGTGAATTTCACAACAAAAGATTCAGAAGACATGATGCCCGTAAGCGAGAGTGGAAAAAACAAAACAGCAACAAGCTTAACCAAATAAAAGGCCCAAATTAAATGGCAAAAGAGATAGCCAATAACAAGCCCAAACAGAGTAAGTCCAAGTAACAAGCCCACGACAAAAGAAACAGGAGCAAAATCAACCAAATATGCCTAGGGTCGGTAAAGACACCAAACAGGTTGCCCAAGCAAAAACAGGCCCCAGTAACTCCAAAAGAAATAGCCCACAATGAAGAAGCCCAAGAACACAACAAAAAAGGGCCCAAGTAATGATACCTACCTAGAAATGAAACAATCGCCAAACCAAAGTGCTGATGTCAAAGACCCTGAACCAAGTACTATCGACAGCTACTACAGAAGTGATCAACCACCACACATTCACCGCCAGACACTACCGTCAGGCTCAAAAAAGGTGCGCAACCACCATAAGAAAAGGCATCGAGAGAGGCAGCCCAGAAAAAACACTTAAGGTGTGACGCCCCCAGATTTTCGTTTGGGATCGGACTGACATCCGAAGCGTCGGGACATGCAACACAAGGTTACCAGCCCCCGTTCATGACATATAAGATGCAATATTCCTAATATGCATATAGCATTATGTAATATTCACAGCGGATAATTTTTTTTTAGCAATACTATGCACCAAACTTATAATATCCCAAATAGTTAAATCGTAATCCAAGCATACTTAACAGAATAAACATCCATGATTTCAGTAGGAATTTCAGAAGACTGTAATCTCTAAAACATGGGAAGCCAGACTCCATATTTACATTACCAAAATACACTATTGAGGAAGTTCGTCGAGTAACTCATGTAACTCGACTAACGAGGCCAGAATCTATCCAAAAACTAACTATGGAAGCAGTAAGTTCCGCGTCGTGTTTGTGGCGTCTAGTCAACGTCCTCCAGTCTACCAGTGTTTGCTCCCTGTTATGATCCTGACACAACACCTACCATTCGGGAGGAATGGTAGTTTACCACGGTGAGATTTGATTACAAATCTCAGCAAGTTAACAGGAAACTTTCACACAGGTTAATGATGCATGCATGGAAATAAAAACATGAATGCATAATTAAATTCGTAAGTGAGCATAACATAACTTGACATATAGCATGGCATAACTGACATACCTTGAACAGAAATGTGAACCAAACTTGACTTGACATGAACTTGAACTTAAAACACAACATGGACTAGCAACATAACAAGAACTTGAACTTGAAACATAACATGGACTTGAAACATAGCATGAACATGAACATATATAACATAAACATGAACTTGAACTTAATATAAACCTGAGCATAACATGACATAAACGTGAGCTTGAGACATAATGTGAACGTGAACATAACATAACATAAACGTGAACTTGAACATAACATGTATGTGGACATAACATGACATGAACGTGAACTTGAAACATAACATGAATATGAACATAACATAACATGAACATGAGTTTGAACTTAACATAAACGTGAACATAACATGATATGAACATGAACTTAACATAACATGAACATGAGTTTGAACTTGACATAAACGTGAACATAACATGATATGAACATGAACTTGAAACTTAACGTAAACATGAACATAACATAATATAACGGCAGATTATACTCCTTCACCGTAGTATTCGGCAGCGCATAGCCTTGACCATAACATAACTTAACATAACGGTAGATTATACTCCTTCACCGTATTACTCGGCAGTGCATAGCCTTGATCGCAGTACCAGGCAGCACGTATTATCCTTAACCATAACATAACTTAACTGATTTAACCATCTGTAGTACGGTAGATTATACTCATTCACCTTAGTACTCGGTAGCACATAGCCTTGACCGCAATACCAGGTAGTGCGTATCATTCTTGACCGTAGTACAAATTAACTAATAACTGAAACTTAACTGTTCTCAAAATGCATAACTATATTCGAGATGAAACGTGATTGGAATACGAAAGAACATAAGTCCTGACGTCACATAACATGATTTGAACGTAACTTGAGAGACATGACTTACTTGAGATAGAAATATTTTGTAGTATGACATAATATGTAACAGACAACATTTCATAACATGGCATAACATGTAACAGTAAATATTACGTGACATAGCATACATGTAATAGATGGCATAACATAATATGACATACTTGTAACATATAGCAATACGTGACATAATAGATTGTGTAACAGATAAGCATTCATGACAGAATAAATCATGCGTAACAGATATACATGTAATGACGTGGCATGGCATGTCATGGCATATATGATAACATACATACATAAATTGTAGTTCCCTTACCCATCATACATACATGAAAACAAGCTAACTTAGAGTAAAATTACCATTTTACCCTCTATATGTGGGAAAATGACCATTTTATCCGTAACTTAAGGATTTCACATCCTAACTCCAAAAATGTCCAAAATTTACATTCATCATGTAAATTTTGTCCTAAGCTTAAATATCAACTCAGAAAAATTTAAAACAAATCACAACTATGGAAAACACACTATGGCCAAAACATCCATAGGTCATTTCTCTTGATTTTTGTTGCAATTCCTTCCAACTTCAAAACTCATGCTTAACCCAAAATTTTGCAACAAGGATCTTCCTATCCTAAGTTTAAAACCAAACTTAAAACATCCATTTAGAAAAAGCTAATAATCAACGCCAAACTTTTTGTAAAAAGATCCAAACACTTGAGTCACAAGCTTTGACCCTAAATCAAAGCATCTCCAAGAATTCTAAAAAATCAAATCTTACCTCTAACATATTCATAACATCATCCTGAGATCAACCATGCATTAAATCATCAAAATAAAGTCACCAATGTCACAAAATAACACTTGGAGTTTTTGGTTTTACACTTAGTCCAAAAACAGAAACGTTTTCCCCAACTAGCTTTGATAAATCTCTTGATCAATGGCTTAAGAAGGTGAGATCTTTGAAATAAAGCATCACATGGTTTTAAAATGTGTCCTAAAGAATATCCAACCATAAAACTTAAAATCATATGGCTAAAACTCAATAAAATATGGATCTAACCCAAAAACATCAAATCTTAGGCTTAACCGAAATTCTCTTGCATAGAAAAATCATATCTTTGAAACTAATGCTAAATATCTTCAAAATAACATCCTAACATGAAAATAAGAGACTTAGGATCATCATAGAAAAATATCAAAGCCATTAGAGTAAGATCAAACCACGAAATATTTAAACTTTCTCCAAATAAAAACTGTTTTTCCACTTCCAGTTTTCAAGTTTCTAGATCTAAGAAAATCTATCATCAAAAGCTTTATTCATGCAACAAAACTTCAATGAACACTCTTAAAAATATTCTAAAAACACTCCATAAAATTTTCGGACCAAGATATGTCCATTAGCTTGGTCAAAAATTCCAAAACATAACATACTCTCTAGTTTCACGCCCAGAATGACCTTTCCATGGTTAAAAATAATTTCGACCAACCAAATGACCATGGAATGATACAATTAATATATATATGGAAACTATACTCAAATATGAAAAACTTTTATGAAGGATTCATCATATGAAAATACTTACAAAGGGTTGGACAGCTCCACGCAAAAAGACCCAGAAATCTGCCTGAGAGAGCTCTTTTGGATTTCTCTCTAAGAACGGGGTGAAGAAGTGATGAAAGGGAAGAAAGTGTGTCTTGCATGAGTCAAGGCTTCAGTAGGGGGAAGATATGGACCTGAATGACCTTGATTGGAGGTGGCTATGTGACATAAAGTGTGAATAGTGAGGGGCAAAGGACAGCCTGCAGAAGCTATGAGGTATGGGGGTTGATGGGGTGGGTTTCTCCATCTCATCAAGGCACTATTGGGTGCAGCCAAGGGTAGTGAATGGTCTGCCATGTGGGGGAGGAAACTTCTTCAAGAAGCCTTGCCAAGGTGGCCAAATTCGTGGGCCTTGGTGGGCCTCAACCAAGTGGGCTTCAATTTGGGGTTTAAAGAGGGTTTGGTTAGGGTTTGAGATGCTATCAAGCCCAAATCCAACTTTTCTTGGCCCAAACAAATTTCCAAGGTTTAAAAGGTTGGATAATGATGTCATAACAAGAATTTGAGAAATTAATAGCATGTGGAAGTGATTTAATCAAGTGATTAAACACAATGTTAGAAATTGGATCAAAGAGGGTTTGAAGGCCAACTTTAGGGTTTGGGGAAACCGTTTAGGGTTTCGGTTTCAACCAAGCTTTTGGGGTTTCAATTGGATTCCAACCATTTAGGGTTTCACTAGGGTTGAAACCCTCTTTGATCTGGCTCAATCTGGTTGATCAGATGAAAAAAAGTTTTGCTTAGGTGGCATGATCTCACATCTTGATTTCCTTCACAAATCCATCTAATGGTTCCTCTTTGTGCCAAGTGTCTAATACTATTCACTATGTGTGGCTAAGATCTTCCCAAATAGCTAAATAAAACTTCTCTAACCTAATTTGGACATTCCACACTGTGATTTTGAAAACATTGCATTTAGTATACTTATCGAGGTTATTATTCACTCCAAAGAAATGCATAATAAATTTAGTACTGAAAAATCCTAAATATTCATATTAACTTACAGTGAAAATCGTTTACCAAAATTCAACCCTGAAGTGCCCCTAAAAATAAATTCATAGTTTCAAACAGTCGTTTCGTCCGAAATTATGAAAATGGGTTATTGTGCTATAAAATCCTAAATATTCAACTGAGTCTAGTGGCGTAGACTATAATGTATTCTGACACTTCTAACTACCTCAAACAATTAAAATCGCATTTCTAGCACCACAACAAGTGATAACACTGACTGTGTTGACAGGCTAAAACCTATACGATTAGTCGATTCGTGAAAACTTATGGAGTTTTCACGAGATTCCTAAAGTTTATAGAAATTCCACCATTGAATTTCTAGTGGGCTGTTACATAAGGCACCAAAAAGGAAAAACCCAAAAGAGGAAAAAAATTCATAGATGGCTCTTGCTACCATGTCAACTGGATTCAATACCTCCTTAGTGAGGATTTCCTTTCATTATATAGGCACAAGTGTGCAAGATACAAGATTAGAATCAAGCCTAAATTACAAGAATTAAATATGTCTACAAGAAAAGAAACTAGGACTATATACAAAATCTGTCTAAGTATGGAACATCTGCTATCTAAATAAGGGAGTATATATATACAACTCATGAAAGCTAAATAAGGAAAAAAGGAAACGTATCATGCTATCACAACCGTCATCGGAGATAAACTATTTTGGAAAGGATCAAGGACATGGCCCGTCGTGCTAAAGCAAGATTCATAGGCAACTGTAGATACCGGTATTGCAAGTACATCGAGTGTAATTTTTGAAAGCACGTGATATCTAACTGAATTAACCTTCCACCAAATTAGAATGTTAAAACTTGCATTGTCTTTCTCACAAATTCTAGCTAGGCATATATCAACCTCTAACTTGTTTTCAAGAGAGTTTTCCAATTGTAACCGTTGCTTAAATACGGCCATTCTTTGTGCACGGATGTCCGCATCTCCACTTGCATCATCTTCATCTGTAGGATTTACATCGTCACATGGGAAACTTGTGCATTGCTGCTGTTGTTGTAAAGAACTATTCCCTTCTTCATTTTCAGCTTATGCCTCATACATGTTGGTTAAAGTATTTTTCACGTTTAAACTCAAATCAACCGCTTTTGTGGGATCATGGGCATACATCCCTTTCAATCCAAAGTCAAGATATCGCATCTTGTACCGAGCTTCAAGAAGAATCCCAACAAACAACAACATATTCATATTATCCATGTTGCCCTAATATTTGTCAAATTTTTTCTTCATATTTGTGGCCATTAATCTCACCATGGGGCTTCTTTCTTAACACTCCAAATTAATCGTATCGGATCTTATAACTAACTCCCAAAAAAAGGTGTTGCAACTTACATATTGACCCCCTGAAAAGAGTAAGTTGCATCATGAAATAGTTTAAGAAACCTTACAAACAACCTTACCTTCTCCCAATCGATATTATTGGGAGGCCCTAACTTCTTCAACATTCTCCTATTCACCACATGCTCCACATCATCGTCATCATTGTCTCCAATACTAGTAAGGAACCCCCAAATCTTCTTCTTCCAACCATTCAAAACATTTTCAAAATTTTGATGCCCTCTCCAACATAAGATAGGTGGATTTCCACCTTGTTGGTACATCTAAGCAAATGTCACTTTTGCATGTAATATTTTCCAACTTTACACATTTCTTAAATGTACTCCACCTTTGAGGTGAGGACTTCACATATTTCACAACACATCTCACATTCGTAATAGACTCATCAAATTCCTTCAACTCATCACGAACGATTAAGTTTAACACGTGGGCACAATATCGAACATACAAGATTTCATGTTCCAAAACAGTGTCCCTCCTATACTTAGTTTTTTTCATCAAATAAGAAACTGCTCCATTATTAGATCTTGCATTATCAAGTGTGATAGCAAGATATTTTGGTTGGCCCAGTCATGCAAACACATCTCTATGGCGCTACCAAGTGTATCACCCTTGTGATTCTCAACCAAACAAAAAGAAAGAATCCTCTTGTGCAAATTCCAATCATCATCAATAAAGTGTACAGTCGAACACATATAGTTGAGATTTTGCACGGATGCCCATGTATCCGTGGTGAGGGAAATTCACTGCCTTTGAAGAGCACTTCTCAACTTATTTTTTTCCCTCATATACACACTAAAGCAATCTTTCACAACCATAACACGAGATGGAATCGTTACCCACTTAGGGTAAACAATAAGCATAAACTTCTTGAAATCCTCCCCTTCAACAAACCTAAAGGGCAACTCATCAAGAATTATCATCTCTGCTAAGACTTGTCTCCAAGCCTCAACACTAAATGCTATGGGCACAAGGTCCCCCCTACCACTTCCTCCATTCATCTTCCAACTCAGAGTAGTTTGAGACTTATCTATCCTATTAAACGAACATTTCTTATATTGTTTCTGGATGTGATACTTCTTAGACTTTATACCGTTAGTTTTCATATCACATGCATACAAAGCACCACAATAATTACATGCAACCCTAGGTTTACTTGGATCACCTTCTGGTATTCTTGTAAAGTAATCACAAACCATTGACCTAAGTTTACAACTTACACCCGGTTGAATACCACTACTTACATTGGGTGGGAGTGGAGGAATGACTTGTCCCTTTGTATGTTGTGTTGACTCTACATCATCTGTAGTAGAGTCTTGTTGAATCGTTTTTGGAATAGGGTCCATCTACAAAAATAATCAATTTTTAAACAAAATGTAGAAATAATCAATCATCAGAGTATAGAGATTGGAGAGCATACTTTTGTCATCAGAAAAAGAGAAAAAAAGAAAAAAAAAATCAGAATCATTCAAAATTAGAAAAAAAAAAAGAAAAAAAAAAGACTATATGTCATCAAGACTCTATCAAAACAAATTCAAAATTAGACTAGGTGGGCTAGCTTTATCCCTTCTCCCTTTTAAGTTTTAACATAGACACACAAGTCACAAAAATATGCATACGCAATTGCACATACTTTCTAAAATATGATATATGATATATCATTGCAAAGAAGGATAATGTTCACGCTAGTATACTTATTTTTAGAGAGAGAAACTCTCTCATCTCTCTAGAACCAAAAAATGAAAATCTCCCCAAAGGGAGGTGGGAGCTTCGGCTCCTTCCTCCCTCCCTCCCGCTCCTTTTTTTTTTGTTAGTTTTTTCCCTTTTGTTTGTCCAGCCCTTTTTAGTTTTAGATCTGGTGTTGTTAATAAGAGGAGACGGTATCTAGTCTCCATGGCTGTGGCACTATGGTGCAAGGTGTTAGGGGGTTGCTCTGTTCTAGACGTGGCCCACGGTGTACGAGCTGGTGGAGAAGGAATGAAGACGAGGTGGCCCACGGCGTACAAGATGGTGCTGGTCAGAACGAAGACGAAATGCTAGAGAAGTGCATGGAGATGGAATGAAGAGGAAGTTTGCCCTGTATTTTTCTCTGTCGATGTATACCGAAGAGCAAAGCTTTCTCTATGGCTTGCAGAGGACCGCTGGAGAGCATGCATGTATCCGGTGTTTTCAGACAACATGGAGGAGCTTGGAGCCATGAGCAATCCTTGTTTTCAGACAGCGAGGAGGAGCTTGGAGCCGTGAGCTTGGAGAAATTGCTTGCTCTGCACTTGGTGTTTCTCTGCACCTATTTGGAGGGAGGGCGCCGCACGGTGAGGGAGCAGAAGCAGCAATTAGAGATGTAACCCTAAGTGGCTCTTCCAATGGGCTGGTTTTTGTTTGGGCTGGGCCTAAGGTGTTTTTTTTTTATGTGGTGTTTTTTGTTGTATTTGTTCATTTAGTTTGTTTTAGTTAGCAGTAGGAAACATAGTCTCTAGGACCGAGGGTCCGTAGAGTTTCTACTCCACTCCTTGGGAGGGGGAGTTGTGTGAGCTGTCTAAGAGAGAGTTAAGTCTCTCATACGGTTAGTCTGGAGGCCTGTCTCTCAAACGTTTAGTCTGGAGGCGTTGGACAAGACCCTGTCAGCCACAAAGAAATTTGTGGGTTGAAGAGCAAGAAAATGTTAGAATTTGATTTGTATTTTACAGGTTAAAAGTTGTAATTGTCCGCTTTCATGAATGAATGGAACTATGTTTCACTTTCAAAAAAAATAGTATACTTATTTTTATAAATCATATGTGGCAATGTGCTATTTTCTCATGGTCTCCTTTTGTGAGCTCTTTCTGTGTATTCCTCTACCCACACTCTGTGAGGAGAAGCATCCTCCTCTGTTTAAGGTTAAACTATTACTCATTTAAAATCTGTATTTCAAAATTTTCCATAATTCCCAAACTTTATAGCTAGATTAGGCATTTTCTTAGAGTGGTTTTCTTGCAACATTTTATTTTTTCTTGCAACTTTCGAAATATTAATAAGACATAATAAATTATAGAAAAATGAGATGATTTTACAAAGGAACACAATCATGGTGCGTATTGGGGGTCAAGAGCAATGGAAGAAATGTTTTGTGATTTGGTAGAGGAAGGACTTAATTCTTCTATGTTATAGACACATGGATATGCTACAAAAAAATTGAACGAAGATTTCAAACAAAAAACAGGTTTAGAAAAGTGTTAATCGTAAAATCAGTTCCTGAATTTTCAAGAATTCACAAAAGGGTATTCTAAGTTCTAACCACTTTACAATTCTAATTTGTCCATTTTCAACAATATTTATGAATATTTATAAAGAATCAAAGATGCATCAATTAAGCAAAAAAAATAGAAACAAAAAGAGATGCATACCACTGCGGATTCACGAAATCAGTGGGGGAGGGGAGGCTTTACGAAGGAATCGGGGGGAAGCCTAGTGAGTCTGCGATGGAAGGGGGGGAGGGGGGTGCGGGGGTTTAGGGGGTATTGTTGAAATGGCGCCGTTTGGATTGAAAATAATCCTAAATGGTGCCATTTCAACATATGTTCAGATTTAATTTCCCTTCGAACTAGACTTAAATGATGCCGTTTAGGACCAATTTGGACTAAACGGTGCCATTTCTGTATTTACTAAACTTCTCATTTTCAATTGTTCTATCTTTTAGAACATAAATTAATAAAATAAATTATTTAAATTAGTAAAATTAAAATTAAGTAAACTATTCAATGTAGATTATTTAATTAACTCATTAAAAAAATAATTAATTAAAATTATATTGATGATGTTAATTGTTACTTTATTATGAACTTAGAGTATGTTAATGTATTATGATAGTTCTAAGTTAATGCATAATGAGCTATATACAAATTTTTACATTTTGATTTTGTATATGAAGCAATAAGCATATATAATTTAATTAATTTATATGCTTTATATTTAATAGTATCCATACATCCATATACGCTTTATATTTACTTGCAACTTAGATCATAGATGTAGATGTTAGTAATTAGTTAATGGTGAATTGGTGATAGGTTAGTTAATTTATATCATACATTAGTTAATTACAATTTACAATAATATTTTTAATTGTTTTATATTTACTTACAACTTAAGTATTTTACAAAAAAATTTATCTAATAACTTTGGACTGGAACCGACCAACCCTACATACGTCCAGTCAATTTTTTCGGTCTAGACTGACTATCTTTCACCCCTTCCCACTCCCAACACTCTCTCTGTCTCTCTCGCCTGGTCTTTCTCCTTCACGAGTCAGCAGTCGCCAAATAGACAAAGCCACTGACTAAGAGCATTCCCAATGGATGCTCTATAATTTAATTTTCTTTAAAATATAAAGAAATGTTTTCAAAAGTGTCTTCCAATGTATCTTGTGTTACATCATTCACTTTACATTCTGCTATAGGAACTGCTAGATATGGGGGGAGTTGTTCATCATTGTAAATATTTTAAATTAGTTTCTCTCTCCTATGGTTGATTTTGTCCATTTATTCAAAAGTCATTTATTTTCAGTTGAGACCCTCTCTCTCTGCTTTCTTCTTTGCGGGCAAAGACAAAATCTGAAGTTGAATTAATCTCTTCTTTTCATTATATAATCTCTTTTTTTTTAATTAATTTATATTTGGTTTAACTTATGAGTTTAGATTAATTTAAAATAGAATATAATTATCTGATATTGTACATGGAGAGATATTGCAAATATTAAAAGATTTAAGGATACCATTAGTGTTACAGAAAATATTTGAAATGAACCAAAAATATTAAAAGTATAATATTTAAATAATATGAAGAAAAAATAGATAAATTGATATATGATATATTGTAAAAATCTATATATAAAATAGGAAAAGTGAATTTTGATAACATATTTTAAAGAATAGGATTAAGAATATTAGACTTGTGCCTTTATCTTTGCAAGTTGCTGCACTGTGATTACCCAGACCAGCCACCCTTCTCCATACACTGATCAACCTTGCACCTCTTCACCTTCAGCAACCACAAGCAACACCAACTAACTCATGTGCATTCACCGCACGGAGCCACCCTACCCACCAGCAACCTCTTGACTCCCTTAGCACCCTGCCACCATCACCAAAAATTTAGCACCCGGCGACTAGGCCACCTGCACCCTTCAAAAATTGATGACTCGCGAGATTTCCTCCACTGGAAGATAAAGCATTTTTGTCATGACTGGTGTAGACATGAGTTTAGTTTTGGCATTCAGTTTCTGAACTACGCAAAAAGAGTGAATATAAAATCTGAAAATTTCTGCATGTGATCTGAAGATGTTATGAATCAGTGTTTGGAATATGTGAAATGATCTGAATCTATTCAGTACTCAGTTTGGATATGATGTGGCATCTGAAAAATCTTTAGTATGAATTTCTTATTTTGATTTGATTCTATTTCTACTCTGTTTAGTTACGGCCCTGCCATAGGTGATAATAATGGTATACGACCATGCCACAGGTTATAGTAATGGTCTCTGTTTGAGTGCACACCTTTTGGTGACAGAGTGATTTATGTTTTGTCTAGCTATCCACAGATGCACAACCCTACCACGAGGGTTATACATGACCTCTGTTATGATATGATGTTCTGATATGATGATGATGATGATGATGATCAGTTATGCTATACTAAAGGACTTTAGAACAAAATATATCTGAACCTTTGCTTTGATATTTTGATAACATGTTCTGCTTCTGCATTCTAAAAATGAAAATATTTTGTTCTGCATTCTAATCTCTGTAAGTGCTCATGTTTACATGCTAGTATATATTCTCTACTTACTGAGTTGTTGCTAGTATATATTTTGTTGTGTTTTGATGGCTTTATATTTTGAAGTCTGTAATTATATTGTTAGAATCTGAGTTGAGTTAAGTGACAAGAAGTACACTCCAACCCCTCCGGGACTAGGCCGTTACAGTTGGTATTAGAGCAAAATATAAGTGATAGATAGTAACCCTTTGACTCCTGCGAGACCGAGGTGTTACAATATGAAACTTATCATCCCATTCTGATGTTACTAATTGTTGCATGTCTTTCCAGTTATGCAAGCCATGCACACAGAGGTTCTTCAGCATTTGACTAATGAACGAGGTTGTGTAGGGCAACCAAACTATCTAAGGCACAGTCACTAGCATGAATTCTCCTGAGAGCAAGTTTTTGAGAAGTTGAAATGACGAGTTATACTTCCATTCAAACTTCAAAGTGTCTGCAAAGCCGATTTCCTATAGATTTAATGCAGCCTTTTGTAGTAGCTTTGTAAACTGGAAATTCAACCTGTTACAACTTCCATTTTAGATACTATGTTAATGTTTTTACAAAAATAATAGGCTTAGGGGATGCTTAGGGAATGAGATGAGATGATAATTTTCTGAATAGAAGAAAGATTGTTTATAAATAGTAGTGAGATGGTTTGAGTTGAGTATTTTTTGGATTTTAAAAAATGAGAGAGAAAAAATTGAATAAAAAAATTATAAAATTAAAATATTGTTAGAATATAGTTTTTTAATATTATTTTTGTTTAGAGATCTGAAAAAGTTGAATTTTTTTTATTTTTTGTTTGAAGGTTTAGAAAAGTTGTAATGTTTGAAAGTATTTGTATTTGAGTGATGTTTGGGAATGAGATGAAATAAGATATGATGAAATGAGATGAGAATTTTGGGATGAAAACGTTTTCTAAACATCCCCTTACTACTTGTTAACAATTTGTTTATAACTATAAATGAATTAAAATAATATATTTCTTAACATTTAAGTTTGACTTTTGTTTTAATTTGATGTTTTTAAGTATTTAAAAAAATATTATTTTATTAAGAGTTGTAAAGTAATTGTGATTGAATAGTAATGTTTTTATTCTGTACAACTTCCATTTGTAATCCTTTCTTCTGCAGAGTGTTTAGGCCAAGTTCTTCCAATTTCATTCCCATACAAAGATTTAGCAAGTTGCTACTTTTTCCAGTCATAATTGCTCAAAGGCTCGTCATCTCTTATCTATCCCAGTTCCCAATCCCCAATTAATTTCCTGTATTGGATAATACATGACCGTAAGGCGTAAAGAAGTTGACAAATCCAACTTTCATGCGCCTAAGATGTTGCAAGCTGGAACCTATTGACTTCAATATTGAAGTCACTGGCACTTCTTGAAGCCATTGAAAAGTCTAGCTAGGATTTCAATCATTGTATTGTCCAAACACTATGCATCATCCACATGGTGCTTGGAGGAGTTGGCCAAGATCATTGAGTGTGAAAAACAAAGCAACAATTGGTTCTACCAATATTTTATCATGTACATCCATCAAAAGTACGAAAACACAAAGGAATTTTTGGGGAAGCACTAATTAAACATGAAGAGAAATTCAAGAAAGACATGAAGGTGCAGAGGTGGAAGATAGCCTTACAAATAGTGGGCAATTTGGCCGGGTGGCATTTAAAAGAGAATGGGTATTTCTAACCACTCCTTTATTTTTTATGCAAGATTTTTGTTTTTTAATCAAATGCTTTTTACATTGTAGGAATGAAAAGGGATTTATTTAGGGAATTATTTGGGTAATCAAGAGAATAATAAACCGTGAGTACTTTCAAGTTGATGAGTATCTAGTTGGAATAGAGTCTCGTGTAGAAGACATCAATGCACTTATAAGTGTTGAGAAAGATGACATTCACATGGTATGGATTTTTGGAGTAAACTATAAAAAAAGGAAAAATTGGCGGCGTTTGTTTATGCGCTGGGAGATATATAAATTTACCAGCGCTTAAATTTATATATAGCGTCAGTAGTGAAAGCTATTATAAATTTATTGGTAGTAAAATAAATTCCACATGCTGTGATTTTCTTTTGGAGAATTGGGTGGTGTCATCTTCAAGTTCACGTTGGTAGGTTCACCCCTCTCCTTAAATTTTCAGGTTCCTCTCCCCTGCATGAGCAGGTTCTGACATTTTTGACGGATTGCAGGGAATTAATTCCACATTTGAGTTCTTGGGGATCGGTGACTTCTACCATGAACTCAATTGGTATTGAGAGCAAAGGAGAGGAGCATTCTATCTTTTCTAATGCTATACGAAGAAAATAGATTATGAAAACGCTTTAAGAAAGAATGAGAGGAGAGATGAAAATGTATCCATTTTTGGCTATGCTGGAAAATAGATGATGAGCTTTTTCCTAATTCTGAAGGATGATAAAACAAAATTTCTGGGAATTGGAAAGCGGGAGTGTTGTCATCTTCTACCTATGCTTTCAATCTTGATAGATTTGGGCTTTCTTTCCAGCATGCTTACTGATTTGGACTCTCGTTTAATTAGCTTTTTGAGAAGGTGTGCTGGAAATGGAAAACACAGACACAACACAGAGCAGGAAACAGAGTCTTAATCGAGAGGGGTTTTCAAGTTACTTGGAGAACCTGCGATAGTTATTAATGGGGTGCCCCACATGCCCCCAAATGACAGCACTCATGTTCTCTCTAACACAATAAATAATGCAGAATTGAATGGGAAACAGTTTTCGATGACTGGTTACTGAGTTTGACAAAGAGTCAGGGTTGTACAGAGTGGTATATGAAGATGGTGACTTTGAAGATCTTGACTAGCATGAGTTGGAAGAGGTGCTTCTACCCTTGGACATAACAGTTCCACTGAGATCGTTAGCACTGAAGACTATCAAGAGAAGCAAGAAGGTTGTCAACAGATCTAGTAAAAGTGTTGCTCATTCTCGAATCAGTAAAGCCAAAAATGTGGCGAGTAAGGGAAAGCAAATATCAGAGCCTGAAGAGGTAAAGGTTGACAAACCTCAATTGTTCATAGAGGGTAAGTAGGAATAGGTTGCACCATTTGGAAGATTGGCGTTGCAAGATGGAAAAAAACAATTATGTGACTCAGGTGAAGCAGCCTAAATGTGAATAGCTGTTGTTACTATTTGTGAATTTAGTCTGAATGTTTGCTGTGTTTGTAGTTTGTGAATTTCGGTGCAAATGTAGTGGAATCGGCAAAACTGACTGTACTTGTATCGAACCTTTTTCAAATGCTTAGCAATGAATAAGAAATAACAACTTCCATGCGATGTTCTCCTTAAAAAAAAAACAAAAACAAAATTTCTTCTTTTGTTAGAAAGCTTGCATTTTCCACTCTGTACCATTTGTGGACTCTTTTGTTAGATAAACATCGTTAATAAATTTGCCAAAGTACTATTAAGGGCATTTAAATAAATGCCACCAAATTATATGATGAGCCAGCAGCGTATTAGTGGCGGCATTTAGATAAATGCCATTAAATTATTCAATTTGCCGCCGCCAACGTACTATTAGTGAAATTTAAATAAATGTCACAAATTTATATGATGTGTCGGTAAATTACTAGTAGCAGCATTTATCATAATGCCACTATTTTAAAAAGTGGCGGTGGTCAGATAAATGTCGTTAACAACTTCAATGTACTGCTGCTAACGTACTATTAGTGACATTTAAATAAATGACGCCAATTTATATGATGCATTGACAATGTAGTAGCAACGGCGTTTATGGTAACGCCACTAGTATATGTCAGGGGATGGCAACGATAAAGTGGCGGCATTTCGAGAAATGCTGTTAATGTAGGTACTATGGCGGCATTTCAAGAAATGCCGTTAAATTGTATACAAACGCTGCTAATGAGATTTACAAATACCAGCATTTGCGCAAATGCCGAAACATGGAAATAGCGATCCTCCATTACCGGCAGACGATTACACCGGTAGAAAAATGCTGCAATTAATTAGCTG
Organism: Carya illinoinensis; assembly: GCF_018687715.1. Classification (NCBI taxonomy): domain Eukaryota; kingdom Viridiplantae; phylum Streptophyta; class Magnoliopsida; order Fagales; family Juglandaceae; genus Carya; species Carya illinoinensis. The sequence goes on from NC_056766.1 coordinate 32,912,427, forward strand.
CATTTTTTTGGACAATTGCCGGCACATAACCAATGCTGACAAATTTGTCTTTTTTTGTAGTGACGTTGGTGGAATTGGGAAGACAACTATTGCCAAAGTGATCTATAACTTGATTGTTTATCAGTTTGAAGATAGTTGTTTTCCTGAACATGTGAGAGAAGATTCATAGCTAGACTACTGATGGCTGATCCGATTGCAAAACAAAATCCTTTATGATATCTTGGGAGATTCAAGTTTGAAGATTGATAATGTTGATCAAGGAAAAAATACGAGAAAGGAGAGATTGAGTTGTAAAAAGATTCTTTTAGTTCTTGATGATGTGGATCAATTTGTCCAATTAGAAACATTATGTGAAAAATGCGATTGGTTTGGTTTAGGGAGTAGAATCATCATTACAACAAGATATAGACATTTGCTATATGTACATAAAATCAATTTGACATACAAGATGAAGGAATTGGATCATAACAAGGCTCTTCAGCTTTTCAGTAGGCATGCTATCTATGTTTCTGTCTCTTTTATGTGTAAATATGCTTTGATTTATTGGTTAAATTTAATAGGAACATGTTGAGGGAACCTTAGGTGGCATTATATTTTCTGGAAATTGGATTCGAGAATGGTTTAGCTTTTGCAAAGAGACCTTAAATAATAATTCGTTTGAAATTGGCATTAATGAGATCTTGTGTTCAAATGAAATTAGAGGAATTGCCATATGTGTGGTTATTGGACCTTTGACTATGATCTCCTTAGATACAACTCTTGATATTGGTTGTGGTGTTGAAATCATTGGTGATGCCTGATGGTGTTGTATTTCAAAGAGTTCTTCCTTTAACAAGCTCATATCATGATCATGTATACTTACTCAAAATTTGTGTTCTTTAAAACCTGCAGAATCCATCTGATACACTAGCATGAAGAGAATTCAAAAGATCACCATCAAGATGTGCTCCTTGAAAATGTCGATAGTCATTTGGATGTAGCCAATGAAGAAATTGAAAACTCAATAGAACTACTTTTTAAAAGATGAATTGAATTAGCATCCACAACAGTAGAGGCCTCAGTTGAATCACATCTAATCTAAAACCCCTTGGCTTTTCTCCACTAATGGCCTCATCGTAACGGCTAGTTATTTTCTTTCGGCTTGATCCATGTTTGCAACATTTGAGCCTTACCACTCACTATTGATGCTACAATGACACTAAGCTCCATCCAGCATTTGACTGAGAACAAGTTTGTGCAAGGGAACCCAACTATTGAATGTCACCTGCAATGCCACATGTATAGTTTTGGTTTTGCACTATTTGTGCAATCTAGCAAAGGAAAGTATCACCCTGTAAGACCTCTTTATCATTTTATTTTTGCCAATGATATGGCCAATTTGTATAAGCAATTCTAAGATTGTTACCTCTTCATTATGGCCTTACTATTTCTAAGATTGCCATTCCTTTCAAATGGCCATAGAAGTTCATAAGCAAAATAACCCCACTCGTATTGGAAAGGAAAGTGATTCTTGGATTTGAGCATTGAACCAAAGAATACATTTTATGTGACCCCAAATTATTACAAATAATTTAACATTTGTTTATATTTTACTTTTGTTGGTAAGTCAAGTAGAACTGGCCATATACACGGTTTTGAGCTTTCCAAGTACGTGCATGCATAAAATACAAATAATTTATTACTATTGATGCTACAATGACACTTAGGTCCAGCATTTGATTGAGAACCATTTCAGGCAGTTTCTGTAACCATTTATTGAATGTGACTTGCAATATTTGTGTAATCTGGCAAAGGCAAGTAAATCTTATATATCAAGCTAGTGGCTTTACCCTACAAGACCTCTTTTCATTATTTTGCCAATGATATGGTCACTTTGTATAAGCAATTCTAGCTATTGAGTCTATGCGGTAATTTTCATTTTTTTTTTTTTTTTGTGACAACTTTAACTTTCAATTATTGAAGGAATTGATCGTCGAATGGTGTATAAGGTTAGTTGAGGTGCATCATTCATTCCATTGGATTCATGGATAATCTTTTAGATTTGAGTTTTTCTTGATGCTCTAACCTCCAAATATTTCCAAGAAGCCTTGAGTAAAGATCTTTACGCGGCCTTAATCTTAGTTATTGCTCAGGCCTTTGTGACTTTCCTGAAATTGGGTGTAAGTAAATTATATCTACATTGCACCGCAGTGGAAGAGCACATGTAAGAACAAAAATGGATTGAATTTATGATAGCCCTTGTTGCTTCTATTTCTTTGGTATTTTAGGTGAGATTTTCCTTTCATTTTTGTTTGTTCTCTTTGGTATTTTAAAACTTGAATTGGTATTTGCCACTGAGTATAGGATCTGTCATATATTTCATATATAATGTTAAAATTGCTCATGTTGGTTGGATGGGATTATGTGCAACTCACTCTAATTGATCTCAACTTTTGGGTTTAGGAACATTATATTTGCAAATACAATTTTATGGTTTGCAACAATCATAATCATCTTAGTGAGGAGATATAAATCTTCCCAAGTCTGTTAATTAAGAAACAAGAGCCCAATTGATTTGCTCAATGATTTTAGAATGACTCAAAGACCTGTAGAACATGTGCACTTTGAGTTTTGAGGGATGCTCTAACATACTAGTTGAGGTGCATGACTCCGTCGAGGCACTTCTTCAATGGTCCTTGTCTGCCCAGTCTATGAGCCCCTTTTCGATTCCCTCGCCCAATCTCATGAGAAGCAAGCCCAAAAGCTTTCTTATTTGAGTTTTGAGAGATGATTCCACAAGGATCACTTGGCTTTTTACTTTGTTCGTTTACTTATAGCTATTAGTTTGTTTCATAGATGATGAACTCATCAATTGTTGTGCTACCCTGAAAATTGTCTTCCACATCCTTATTACAACAAGTATATGCTAAAAACATGTGTTGAAAAGTCAGAAAACACCTCTTCTCATTCAAAAACTCCCATTAAGTTGGAGAGAAATATATACAAAACAGATAAAAATTGATCGATATGCATGCATAATACATATTTGTCGTAATAATGTCTCTGTGTTGTGTGTTGCTTTCTAAATTCATCATCCAACACCAGCCTCATATATATGGTACTAACCCTTTGTATTTTGTGCCACCGATTAGCTTGTAAGCTTTTCACTTTGGTTGTTTACTTGTAGCCATTAATTTGTTTCTTGGATTATGAATTTAGTGTTTTGCTAAACAAAGACGACAAGTATCCTTATGAATTGAAGTGTTTCTTTTTTCTTTTTTTTTCACCCCACTTTTGCCATAGTTCTTTTTTTTTTTTTTTTTTTTTTCCTTCATGAGTAAACTTTCATTTCAATAAAAACCAAGACTAAGTTCATTACAAATGTCTTAAGTAGGAAAAGAGAATATTTACAAATGAAAAAATCTATTCATCATCCTCTTATCATCTTATGATATGGCATTAGATACTAGGTTCACAAGTAAAATATAATAAATAGTCTCCAATCATCTAATGCCACATTATAGGATGATAACAATTAGGATAATGAGTAGCATTATTCTTTAAAGATTATACATAGGGTAGTGAGAAAGGATCTTTCCCACTATGGAAATTCAGTAAACATTGAGGAATTTTGATCAGCAGGATATTTCCAAACATGCTAGAATGTGCCCATTGAGCAATGGAATGCTCTCATTGATTATGAGATCGATGTATTTTGATTGCTTCACAAGCTTCGAAATCTTTGAGGAGATACCTTCTTGTTCTTAAGTGGTTTATAGTAGTGTGTCAACGTAGGATTGATGCTTTTCCCTGGCAAAAGTTTTAATTTTGGGAGTGATTGAGAGTGGCTTATCGGCACCTATTTAATATCTCATTTTTAGAGGCAGTTCTTGAATTTAGTTCATCTTTATTTAGTTAGATAGGGGAAAGATTGCTCGGGGCTTTGGTTTTGGGCGAACAAAACTTATTTCGACATTCTAAGATTTAAACATCGAGGGCAAAGTACGAGCCCAACCTCAGAAGCCATTTTCAAATGGCAACAGAAGAAACAGAATTATCAAAATTATGGATGCAAATGCAACCATAACTTGTGATTCTAGTCACAACTGCAAAGTCAACGTTCGTCCAAAAAGTTTAAATTCACAAGAATAGGTAGATAGGCTATGTTTGGGTGTTGAGGATAACTCAACACTTCTCAATATATTTTACTAATATTCATTACTTTATTATTATTTTTGACATACTTTTTACTCATATTTATTACTTTTTACAACTATTCAATATTTTATTATTACTTTTCACTTACTTTTTCATTACTATCATGTAGGTTAGATTCACCCTCGATAAATAGACCCAACATGCAAAAAATTTAATTAAATAGGTAAAGTGTAGAGTCAGGACATGAACACAAAACCTTTACTCTGATATCATGAGAAAGCAATACCACTCATCCCAAAAGCTTAAGCCTAGATGAAGTAGTAGATTTAATTATTTATATTTGCCGTAACAAAGATTGAGGCAATCATTATATCCAAATAGCACAGACAATAGGCTAAAATTGAGTTGACTTTATTATTTAAAAAAATCAATTTATATATATGTACAAATGTGTATGATAGTAAATAATATAAGATTTTATTTTGTTTTGTTTTCGTTGGCAAGCCACGCGATTTTGAGCCTGTGAATTAAATAAAGAATACCATGTCTTTCAAGCATGGTATACCTCAAGCAATCTTGTTATACCTCAATCAACAAATCACACGTCACTCATTAAGCCAAATTACCCACACACGTAGAGCTAAAAATACAATTAAAATATTAGTATGAATTATTGACAGATGAAAGGAGCTTACTTGCAAACACTACTGCTGCAAATCTGTTTGGCCACAGCTAGTGGCCATATCAGCAAGAGTGTTCACATCTGAACCATTCATTTTCTTTGCCATCATTGCCAAGTGGTCACATTATACTCACATAGTCCTTGCACGTCCGTTACGTTGCCACATTAATCTCCATTAATTTCCAAAGATATCAAAACATGTTTTTGTGTTGGTAGCCATATGCCTACTGTCATTATTGAAACCCTTCCATGCTCTGAAAAACTATTAAGGTCATGTTTGGTTCTAAAAAATGCAGAGAATATTTGAGAATTTTGAATTTAAAAAATAAGAATAAAAAAATGCATATATAGAATATTTAAAAGGAAAAACATTTAAAATTTTCCAACCAAACATGGCCTTACATTTGCCTAACAAAGTAATTAATAACATAAGCAGAGTTAATATGTTGCCTTGGATTTGGGAGTGCGCATCCATATTGATTTCCTGCTTCGTTCAGCATTTGAAAACTAAAAATTCCAATAAAAATTTCAATAAAAATTTCTATAAATTCCTTACTGTCACCACCTCTTAGAAATTTAGTAACATGGATACAATTGTAGAAAAACAAAGCAAAAAATAAAGAAAATGAGACATGTAGAAAAATCAAAACAGAGAAAGCCAAAAGACAGAGCTTGAATCGAAGCAGTGGAATAGAGGTCTGGAATCTTGGAGCCAAAATTCGGCACAATGTAATGCAACACGACTAGGCTTGTTCATCCGGGTTCCAACCCGGAAATCCAGGTATACCCAAATCGGAACCCGGATTTCAAATCCGGGCCGGAACCTGGACCGGGTTAACCCGGGTCAGAAACGGGCCGGAACCTGGATGAATCTGGGTTTCTCAAAAACCGGATTCCGGGTTCCAGATTGAACCCGGGTTTTTTTTTTTTTTTAAATCCATATAAAAGCCTAAATGTATGTACAATATTTTCACATGTAGCTCTGATTTTTTTTTTCTTATAAAAAATGCATGTAAAACCAAAAAAAATTCCAATATTCATCTATGCAAGTATGCATGCATTACAATACAATCCACTACATATTATATTATTTGTTATTTATACATTACATTACGAAATATTAAATTACAATATATGAATTACAATATTTGTTATTTATAAATTACATTACGAAATATTAAATTACAATCCAAGGTGTCTTCCTCCTATCCACTCTTTTTAGCTCTTCTTGCAGCCACCTCCGTTGGAGTGAATATTTCACTGGCAATAATATGTCGAAGATTTTATAAGTTAGAAGTAAATAACAAATTCAACAGTAATAGATGCTATTTTTTAAAATGCATACAATTCATTTCCCTATGAGAAGTGCAACCTTTCTGTCGCCAATCATTCAAATTTAAGAGAAAAACATGCATAGAAATAATAATGGTTAGTTCAGAAGAATAGGATCTTTGCACCAAAGGAGAAATAATACAACTATTATCCTACCTAAGGATAATTAATGCTGATGGATTTGTAAATAACATTTAACATAGTTTTTCTGCAAGCAGCAAGCTTGCACCAACTAAATCACAGAGGGAACTAATCTCACTTGTGGGAATTAAATCCCTTTGAAAGAATGGGCAGTATTTTTTTTTTTTTGAGGAAATTGAGGAAAATCTCTAATTGGGTCAAAGAAATATGGTGGAATTATTGAGAAGGTCAAAGAAGAATCCAATAATATTAAGGTAAACAAAACTACTACATTGTCCCACATTACAATTATTAGTGGGCAATTCCAACAGCTGGAATCTATATTAAGTATACTAATTAACATTTGAAGATAGTGTAGTACTGACTTAATGACGAAAACAAAACAAAATAAGACAATAGTAAAACATTGTCAGGACAATCACAGGACTCAAACCCACAAATAAATGACAATCACAGGACTCAAACTCACAAATTAAACATAAAGAAAATAAACCAATTAAGGAAAAGAAATGAGAAAGAAAACATTGGGTCAAACCCAACACAAACTGAAACAGGACAAGTACCTTAGCAAACTTTCAAACATCCTCTTAAAAAAAAAAAACTCAAAATCACCAAAGAGAGAACAAAAAAATAGAGAAAAAAAAAAAAAAAAAACACACCCACGGGCAGCAGACACCTGCACAGTAGCAATCAGTAGTCTGAGTCATGCAAATTGTATTAAGAAGTTCTTGAGATCTTGAATGCACAAAAATACTCTAGACAAACAGAAGGCTTAGACTTTCTAATCTACTTAGGAGCCATGAAAAATTAACAAGCACGTGGAATAACTTCCAACACCACAAAAAGAAACTTAAAGTGTGAAGTTTTCTATTACCTCACAAAGAGTATCGGCATAAGAACTCATATCTGTAAGAATGACAAGAACATGCTTCCCACATTCATAAGCCAAATATTCAGCAGTAGTAAGAGCAATACGAGTGATAATACGTTCAATTGTAGGGTCATTTGCTTGTGCAACAGAATGTCAATAAACACGTTTTTGGACTGGCCTAGAAGGTATTTGACAAAATTACTCCCACAGTAAAAAATACCAGATTCAAAAAAAGGGTCACTCTCTGCATCGAGCCATTTTCCTCAAAATCGGGCTTGAAAAACTATGCAGTCTCCATATTTACACCCATAGCTGCAAATACAATCTCAACTCTTTCAAACATCAAACAACATGAACCAACAACAACAAAAATAGAAACACATGCAACAGAGAATGAGACCACAAACCAATCAAACCCTTCAACCCTCGGAATCAGAAAACCCACACCAGACAGTGATTCACAAACACTAAATACCAAATACCCATAAAAAAAAAAGGATACATGCAGATCTAACGTAAATAGCAGATCTAAAAAACTTGAAAAATAAAAACACCCCATGTTTAACAAAAAATAGCAGATCTACATTCTTCTCTGGGTCGATCGATCAATCGAGAGAGAGAGAGAGAGAGAAGAGATACTACCGATCTAAAGTCCGACGGCTGCGGCGAGAGAGAGACGGCGGCAAAACTTGAAGGCGACGGCTAGGGTTACATTCGTGGGCTCGGACGAGAGAGAGAGAGAGAGAGAGAGAGAGAGAGAGAGAGAGAGAGAGAGAGAGAGAGAGAGAGAGAGAGAGAGAGAGAGAGAGAGGAGTAGAAATGAAAACCGGGTTACATTCGTGGGTTCAAAATCACGATTATTATTTTTTTTTTATAAAAATCGGGTACTAGGGTTTAAATCCGGTACCCGTGTGTAATACCCATAACCGGCCCGGATTGGGCCAGTTTTAAAAATGCGGGTTTCGGCCAGGGTCAAATCCGAGCCGAAACCCATAACCGGACACCCGGTTATCCGGGTTCCGGGCCGGGCCAGATAAAATTTGACCCGTATGAACAATCCTAAGCACGACACACAACAGCAAAGCTGATAAGGAGTTTTCAAGCTTGAGAGTTGAGAGTGGCTCCAGGTTGGAGTGAAGAAGGGAGAAATAGAGTGGGACGTAGAAGGGCATTAAGGGCCAGATATCACGGCGGATCTTGCTATGTGGGTGACGTCAGCACTATCTGCAGTAATCCGAGGTGGAACTGGAAACTGGTTCTATTGTAGATAGTGGTTGGCAGCTCGATGGGTCTTCCTTACGATGATTGTGTTACGAACACAATCAACTTGGACTGGGCTTGAGGGGCCTCAAGTTAAATTGTTTTCTTTTTTTCTATTGAGTTACTAAGTTGTCCTAGTGGCCCGTGGGCTTATTTTGTTGTTTGTAAAAATTGGCCCATGGCCTTCTTTTGTTGTTGGCGTGTTGTTAGTCCCTATTCTAGGTCGAGTAGCATATGTACGGGGAGAAGGGTCTAAAAGTTATTATCTGAAAGCTTATTAAGAATTCTCTTGAATTCCTGGAGGTTAGGGTTCCTGGAATAGCCTTGTTATCCTTTTACAGTAATTCAATTACAATCAATTTATTTATTTCTAATACACTTTCTAAATCCACAAGGGTTACTTCTCCATTCACTATTAGAACTAAAACAAGTGGAATCTAGAGCCACTGATTCTCATGGCTGAGTTGAGTAATGCAAAACTACAAATTTGTTTCCAAAATTATCATCATGCACTCTATGATCAAACATTTATAGAGCCTAGAGAACAGGTTCTCACAGTAAAGTTTTTGGATGGTAAAAACTTAAAGATCTTGGTGGAACCCTCCTACACCATTTAGTACTTGAAACTGAACATTGAATACGTGTATGGAAGAAATATATATCCATTGGAGCAACAACAATTGTGGCACAGAGATGTTCTTTTGGAAGATGATGTTACGTTGACAGAGATGAAAATAATTGAAGATGGGTATCTCTTTCTTGATATGAGTAGTGAAGAATTCAGCTCAAAAAAATTAAACAAAGAGAAAGAAGCAGCTACAGATTCAACAAAAGAAACAAACAAAATTCCAGAACCTCTTCCTTAAACTGCACAGGACTTCAACGAAATTTTAAATGAAAATGAAGCGGAGGATGTAGAAAATACAATAAAGGTGGAAGAGATTGTTTACCCAAGCATTCGCACTCCCTCTCAAACCTGTAGAGCATGGAATAACGTAGGGGAAGCCTCTTCTCCTCTCTGCTCAAGGTTGATCTGAGAGTTTTTATTGTGTTGAATTTGCCTCCTTGGATGTATGGTGTGTGACACTAGCAGGGGCTTGAGAGTTTGCTTTTTTGGCATCTAGACACCTGTGTTATGGTGTTCTCAGAGACAATCAGGATTAAGGACACTACAAAAAAGTGGCCATTCGATAATCCATATACGTCTATCCTTCTATGAGACTCTCCCAGATCTAGAAGATCTACATTTTCATTTGGACGATCATATCCATCTCCTTCCTTCAAAAGTAGATCAGAATCCAAATGTAGATTTTCATTCACTTTAACAAACTAGATGCCTGGTTTGAATATTATAACATATTACATTATTGGGTACATGTACCCAAAGCGTTCTGTTGCTAACATGTGCTTCAAGGTGCATGGATACATCAGGATAACTCAAGCTCTAACCCTTCTGGCACTCTTTAAACTTGGACATTACATGAAGATTCCACCAAGATCGATGTTCATGGCATAGATGGTAGGAACTTTACTAGCAATAATTGTATACACAGGAACCTTGGTTAACCAAGAGTGCATCACTACTCTAAACCTTGAGGACAATGTTTTTTTTTTTTTTTTAAAGGGGGAACAATGTTATGAACCCAATCAACTTGGACTAGGCTTGAGGGGCCTCAAGATAAATTGTTTTCTTTTGTTCTATAGAGCTACTACGTTGTCCTAGTGGTCCATGGGCTTATTTTGTTGTTTGTAGGAACTAACCCATGGCCTCTTTTGTTGCTGGCGTGTTGTTAGTCTCTATTCTAGATCGAATAGTATATGTACAAGGATCAATTCCAGGCCCTCCTCCCCATACATATACTACTCGAGGTTAGGGTTCCTTGAAATGCCCTGTTATCCTTTTACAATAATTCAATTACAATTAGGTCATCCATTTCTATTACTCTTTTTGAATCCACAAGGGTTATTTCTCCATTCACTATAAGAACCATAATAGACTGTATGACGACTCTGGAGAAATCGAGAGAGAGCTACTACTGCTTGAAGAAGGACAAAAACAAAAAATGAGAAAGTCATGGGGATAAAACTGTTGGAAAAAAGTTGAACCAAAAAATACTATTGCTTTTTGGATAGCCACTTTTATATATAGAAGATGTATAAATGATAAATGATAGTTTAGAAATCATTCTCTAAAAAAATAGTAATACGAGATAGTAAAATATAATTTATTTTTGAAAAAAGAGAGACAAGCATCAAACCAAAATAAACCAAAGAAGTCTAGGTTCTCCAATCAATGGTTTTCTGGCCAAAGCTCTTATATTGAGTAGCAAAGTTGGCAGGTAGGAAGTTACCAAGAAGTTTCTCATCATCTTTCTTTGAATCCTTTTTATATGCTAGGGGCCCATCTATCTATCTTTTTCTAAGGAATTTTACCGATTAGGGTTGAGTAAAAATCCAAAAACCCAACTTCGAATCTTGCTCGCTTCGACTTTGCTCTGGCTTCCCTTCAACTCCAACAAAATGGAGTCGAAGTCAAATTTCTTACTTAATTTTTCAGTCAAAGTCAGAGTTGGAGTTGGAGGTGTCGTTAGACCAACTCCAACTTTACGCCCTTACTCCAACTCCAACGATCCAACTCTGAATCCAACTCCAATATTTTACATATACTATAAAAATATGTATTTATCTATATATTTATCATATATATTAATATAGTTATGTAGTTATATAAATAGAACTTATATAGTTAAATTCAATAATATATTAATATGATCTAATTATTATAAAATAATATACTTATACTATAATATAAATAGACTAATGATAGTTTAGTATACGTAAACATCATAGTATTATTACCATACATAATTGAGTATAGGAATAAGTTAGACACTAGTATTTAAATAAGTCTAGTATAATAAGTTAATGACACATATACTAATTTAGTATAATAATATGTAATTAGACACTAGAAAGTCTAGTATATAATTAAGTTAGAAATAAGTTAGACATTAGTATAATAACATATGATACTAGTGTATCATAACATATAATTATACACTATATTATAAGTCTTGTATAGGAATACATTAGACACTAGTATAGAGATAACTAATAAGTCTAGTATAATAAGCTAATAACACATAATACTAATTTACTACAATATAATAACATGTAATTAGACACTAGAAATAAGTCTGGTGTAGAAATAAGTTATAAATAAGCTAGAGACTAATATAATCTAATAACATGTAATACTATAGTATATAATAATATAATAACATGTAATTAGACACTAAAAATAATATGTAATATTATGGTAAGATAACATGTAATTAGACATTATAATACAAGTTTAATGTAAAAATAAGTGAGAAATTTAAAAGCCCATGAAAAATTCTTTTTTAAATGGGCTACATATGAAGTTAAAAGAAAAGAAGCCCAAAGTTGAAAGCTCAAATCCGACTCCACTTCGACAAGTCGGAGTGGGAGTTAGATCGGAGCCTACACTAGACTGAGGTAGTCTTCCTTTAGAGAAGGAAAAGGAAAGCAAATGACTTTCAACCAAGAGCAGGATGAGGAGGACCTGACGTGCCCCCTTCCTTCTTTGCATCTGCTTTAGTTCCTCGGTAAGAATACCACTAGGACCTCTTTAGCAAACCAATGCCTTAAGCCACTCAAAAACCATGAACCAACATAGAAGAGCTTGCTTGGCCATGCTTTCCTCATTTTAATTTGAACTTAGCCATTCTAGATTGCGAGATTTCTTCTCTTATGAAATTTATAGTTGATACCCCCGTAATAAGCACCTTACGAGCATCCCGGTTGTTTCACCCCGAGCATCATTTGCCCTCATGAATCCTAAGCAGACAAAACTCCTAGCCTTGACTTGAATTGGCGGCAAACCTAGGGGGCACTTGGCAACTCACTCATGGGCATGATATCCCAAAATTCCTAAACTACTTGCTGCACTCAAGGGTGGTTGCTTTTAGGCAAACCTCCCGACTGTCTCTGCACCCCTACCTCCATTCTCGTAAAGATTATAACACCAAAGACTCCTTACCTTAGGGAGTTATTGCCTATCGTTGGCCTCTATGGTAGAATTAGGCATAGATTGTATATAGTCTCGCCAATTAAGGCAAATTCTAAGCTCCACAAAAAAAAAAAAAAAAAAAAAAATGGAAAGAAGTGATGAAAGACCGGCGGCGTAGGGATTCTAGTTGCCCCTCATCCCATGATGAAGTGCGAAAATCATTTCTCTAGTTGTAAAATATCTAATGAAACCGTCACTAGAATTGAGATGTCGAGTTATGCCCAATTTGAGCATCTTAAAAATTGTAAGGTATCAAAAGGGCTATCACAGTCAAGTGCGAAGCAATTACCGTTCAGCTCAAATAAGCCAAGTCCCTTCGGTCAATGTTGGAGTTAGGATTTGAACTCCAACAAAGTCAGAGTCGGAGTCGGAGTCAACTTTAGGGGAATCCTACTCCAACTAAGTCCGTCCTCACCCCTATGACCAATTGTGAAATTATTCTTATTATTTGTATATACTTCTTATCATCTATATAATAATTGGAGTTTGATCTTCAACAAATGGTACAAACCTCAATAATTGGAGTGTGAATTGTGTGTGTGTGTGTGTGTGGTGGTGGTGGTTAATTTCCTTCAATTTTATAGACTTTATTATTTAGACTTATTCCTGTTTTTGATGAGCAACATGCAGCCAATGTCCTTCACGACGAACAACGTAATACCCAACTTCCTTCCTAGCTATCATCAGCATTGGGAAGGGCTAAATTAATGTTTAATGATTGACCTGCTGCTTAATTAGCATGGTCGACATTCTTGCCAAGAAGTTGTGACAATCAAGTTTCTCCATTCTTTGACCCATTTTTAAGTTCTTTTATACATTGTTTTTATACTCTTAAATATTTTTTTAAAAAAATCACAACATCACTAAAAAAACACTTCTTAATCACTCAGCAAAAAAAGAAAAGAAAAGAAAAATTCAATCGGTAGCCACCATCCGTGGCTTTTGTCGGTGGCTAAAGTATTATCCTTTTACAAATAATATAAGATTTTTTTTTCTTTGTTTTTTTCATTGGCAAGCCACACGATTTGAGCCTGTGAATTAAATATAGTTGTATTCAAAGTTTCAAGGTAAGTCTACTTGCATCCCTTCACATGGTTACAAATTCAGGTCTAACGACGTAAAACAAACGTCCAAATTTGACACCCATTAGGATTATTCTAATTAATTTTTTGTATGAACTCAAGACTTTTGGAATTTTCGAGAAAGGGAGAATAGAAAATTTATCACATTAAATTATATATAAACTGTCACTACAACAAAAATAGGTTTTAGTGACAGATGAAACTGTCACAAGAAATGCAAAAAACGTCACGAAATATATTTGGTGACGGTTTCTGACCGTCACCACAACTGTCACGTAATGTGTGTCACGGATTACATTTGGTGACAGTTTACTGTACAAGCGTCACTAAAAATATTTTTAGTGACGGTTGGAGATGTGCCATTTGAAATAACGTTCGAACGTATGATTTTCTGTGACGGTTAGAATCCATCACAGAATATAACGTTCGAACTTAAAATTATACGTTCGAACGTAAAAAAGACGAGCTGACATCCGAACGAGAAAAGCTAACGTTAGTTGATTATAGTTCGGACGTATAATGTAAACGTTTGAACGTTTATACGTGCGAACGTTACGTTCGAATCTCGAATCCAACGAAAATGAAATAATGTCCGAACGTTTGTATCATGACGTTCGGACGTTAATTCGAATGTTAAGAGAGTAGAGTTCGAACGTAAAGTGTACGTTCGGATGTTTGTAACGTTAAACTTTTTTTACATTCGAACGTTTTTTTAAATTGGGTTTAAACGTTCGAACGTTTTGTTACTATTTTGTATGGTTACGTTCGAACGTATTTTCGAACGTTTAATACTATTGAAACGTATTTTTTTTACATTCGAACGTACATATCAAAAATGCTAAACTCATCCACTTAATAAACAAACCAATTGTTTCACATTACAGTACATATTTCACAACCAATATTGTTTGAAACTGTTTTCAAATTAGATGTTAAAAACGTAATACAGAAATAAGATTCATTTCTTTTTCTTTCCTCGCCCAGCACGATTCTGTTGCAATGACATAACACGCTCCATTTGCAACATCATCTCCCGCTGCACCTGCTCTTGGACCTCACTACGGATTCTTTCCTCATGTTCTCTTTGTTGGTCCTGCAAACGCATCTCTAAATGAGACTGTCGCTCTAAGAGGGACTCCAACTCTTGCTGTCTAGACCTCATATACTCATTCTCGCGTCGTGCAGCTTCTAAATCTTTGGTAAGATTATTAATTTGTGATGTCGATGAGGTTGAGGAAGATGAACCGGAATGCTTGAAAGATCGTCCCAAACCTCTTGCCATACTAGAGTTGGGCCCAAGCACCTATGAAAAAATGTCCAAGTCACTAGGAGAGGAATCCCCAGAAGCTGATTGCATCTCCATCATTTTTCCCTGCAGTTTGAAAGATCAAAACACACAATAAGTAACATATTAAAAGAAATACAAATAAAAAATAATTTAATCACATGTTACATAATTTATTCAACAAAAGGAACACCGCTTACATAATTAATTGCAGCTGCAGGATCCATCCACTCACTATGCTCATTAGTGTGAGCAGCAGCATAGACATGAATGAGGGAAAAGTTTTCAGGATCATCACGTTTCTAAGAAAACGACATTAGCAATTTGAAAAAGACAATATTAGTACTTATATAAAAGAATAATAAGAAAAAATATGAATTATTACGTTTATTAATTACCATTTTTTCAGCAAGACGATGGAATGATCTTGAACCAGCACGATGGTGAATAGTCAGAGCAGATCTATTATTTGCATTTGTAGAGCTTAAGTGCTACAAAAATAATTCTCACCGTTAATTGTAATATATGTACATACATATAATATAAACAACAAATATAAATGTAAATAATTATAGAAAATAATTCTAGAATACCTGATATTCTGGAGAGGCAAAAAGATCACAACACTTTATCCAGTCGTCTAATTTCATCTGCTGGAAAGGGGACTGTGCAGCCTCTTCAAACGTCTCAAATTTCTTGAAATGGTCGTGACATCGTCCCTTGTGACGTCGGAATAGTGTAACCATTAACTCATTCACAGTTCTCAAATCCTCGCTACGACCAAAGTCGAGGTCAAATTCATCCTAATTATAAATTAATTACGTTAAAAATATAATAAACTAATGTAGGTGAAAAAAATGATATAATAAGTAAACTCACCAGCACACGACTCCGAATGTGTTCCTTAATCTCATTCGGCACATCTCTCTAGGAGCGCACATAAAATGGAGCGTAAGCTCGAATTACTGTGCCAATATAGCAGGAAAGCGCTGCTGCACTATCATTCACTCCTCCAGTAGAATTATCAGGAATTGTGATTTTCAATTTACCATGCCTTCGATTTTTCTCAAGTGAGATGCCGCGTGTATAGCCACGACCGCGACGAGCCAATTGTTCATCAACTAATAGATGATAGTATAATTTTGAAGGTTATATATATTATTTATTGAAACAAACATCTTCAAGTATATATAGTATTAACGTAAACATTCCTTACCGGTAGGTGTCGACTGTGCATCGTTCTCTGTAATGTTAACTTCATCTTCGGGAACAGACTCCTCAGGTGGGGAGTCCTCAATGGGCTCAGGACTTGGACTTTGTGGAGGAGGCACATTTCTCCTTTGTCTTTTTGGCGGCATACTTGGAAATGATTATATATAACAAAAAAATATTATTAGAATAAATTTATATTTATTATAAAATTCTATAATGGCTGTATATGAATAAACTTTTTAGTACTTTTAGTCTTCATCTTCGGATGTATTTTCCATGTTTGTTTCAGAATCTCTCTGTATAACATCTTCGTCATCATCATCAAGCTCTTGTTTGTCATCCTTATCCACTTCCCCCCCGGATTCTTGTTCGTCTTCTTCTTCTGACTCTTCTTCTGTACTTTTCTCACTTTCTTCAATTGAGTGATAATTTAGTGAAGACGGGTCGAGATGGATGAGTGGGACGTCATCTCTACATAAGGGGAGCAACTCGAGTGCACCGAGGTCAACAAATAAGTTAATACCCCCTCCTCCATCTTCCTGGTAGGCCTCTACATTTAGAGTGTCATCTTCATCTCCACTATTATCGTAATCTGCACTCGTTCCTACTTCATATTTATTTCGAGGGACAAATTTTTGTACAACTCGCCAAGTTATCTCTCCACTATCTTCATCAGCACTTTTCATTGGATCAATCAAGTAATAGATTTGAGTAGCTTGACAAGCCAGTACGAATGGATCATCTTCGTACCATTTAGATGCAGTATTGACACTCGTAAAATGATTATCCCTATATATCGAATCCCGACCACCGCCTAGATCCCACCAATCACATTTGAAGACATATGTTATAGACCCACCCAGATATTTCAATCCGATAATATCACGAATGACACCATAATAATCAATATCATCTGTTCCATGACTCCCCTCGACCAAGACACCACAGTTTTGAGTTTTTCTATTATGTTCACGGTCCAGAGTATGGAATCTATAACCTCGAACTGTGCATGCAGTGTATCGAAGTGCTCTGTTTGATGGACCACGGGCCAATGCATACAATTCAAAAGAGACTGATTCGGGATCACGAGCACGTTGTTCCAATATCTAACAATTTAAATAATGTCATTTATTAAATATTAGCTAGAGTTAAAACTTTCATCATGTAACATATAGTATAGAGTTTAGTTCATACACGTTGTTCAAACCATCTAGAAAATTCTGACTCGTGTCTTGCCACTATATCCTCGACGCCTTCCATCTTAAGTTTGTCCATGTGCTCACTGTATGGTATATATTATCATATTATTTTACATAACAATAGTTAAAGTTGTATATAATCTTTAGAATTATTTAAACCTTGTACAACGACATACCTGAGATAGTGATCAATCTCCTGACATTTATTTAGTACGTACCACCGAACTTTACCCAACTCTGTATCAAGTAAATCGTAACCCGTTTGTGCACCCAAAGGTCGTACATTCTGAGAAAACACTGATAGCTCACGAGAAGGCGGAGCAGCAAGATCAGCATTTCGTTCTTGACGAATAAATCGTGTCTCAACACCACGAAGATATAAAGAGCAAAATGTTAACCATTCATCGTGTATATAGGCCTCTGCTATTGAACCCTCAGCTCTGGCTTTATTCCCAACAGTGCGCTTCAGTCGACCTAAATATCTTTCAACTGGATACATCCAACGGAACTGTACTGGTCCACCCAACATGATCTCCCGAGGTAAATGTATTGCTAAATGGACCATGACATCAAAAAATGACGGTGGAAAGATTTGCTCAAATTTACATAGTATAGTAGCAATGTCTTCTTCCAGTTTCTGCAGCATATCTCGCTTCACTACCCGAGCACACAAATCCTTAAAAAACATACACAGTTCAGTTATGGCAACACGTACAGGAGATGTTAGCTTCCCACGAATTCCCACCGGTAATAACTTCTGTAAAAATACATGACAGTCATGACTTTTCAATCCACCAATTTTCCAGTCATCATGACTTACGCATCTACTGATATTTGAAGCATAACCATCTGGCAACTTCACACCTTGCAACCATTTGCAGAAGTCCATCCTCTCCTCCCTTGTCATTGTAAAACATGCATGCGGCATGACCACCCTCTCACCATCCACTCGTAAATGCAAATTATGTTTAATTCCCATTCTCTCAAGATCTTTCCTTGTCTTAATCGTATCTTTCATCTTTTTATTGATGCTCATCAATGTACCCAGTATATTATCAAAAATATTCTTCTCAATATGCATTACATCCAAACTATGTCACAACATGTAGGACGACCAATACGGCAACTCAAAAAAAATACTACGCTTTGTCCAATTCAATTCTGCTACGCCTCGTTTTCTCTTGTTCTTTCCCCGACCTTTGCCAAAATTGTTCGCTGCCACATGTACCAATTGTTCCAGGATCTCTTCCCCAGACAACTCATTTGGCGCAATTCTATCTTCTACGCGTCCATCAAACTTAGCGGATTCTGTTCTCCATGCATGATTAATTGGTAGATAACGTCGATGACCCATGAAACACAACTTTTGAGAATATTTTAACCACTCACTAGTAGTTTCTTTATTACACGTCGGACACGCTAACTTTCCTTTAGTACTCCAGCCAGAAAGATTCCCATATGCCGGAAAGTCATTTATCGTCCACATTACCGCAGCATGCATCTGAAAAGTTGTTGATGTGGATGCATCATAAGTTCTGACGCCTGCTTCCCATAACTCTTTCAACTCTTCAATCAACGGCTACAAATATACGTCAATGTCATTCCCAGGTGATCTCGGGCCGGGGATAAGCAAAGTTAACAGAAAGTTGGGCGCCTTCATGCACCTCCATGGTGGAAGATTGTACGGAATCAACACTACAGGCCAAGTGCTATAACTTGTACTCATATTTCCAAAAGGGTTGAATCCATCAGTTGTGAGTCCGAGACGCACGTTCCTTGCTTCTATCCCAAACTCTGGATACTGATTATCGAAAGATTGCCACGCAAGTGAGTCAGCAGGGTGCCTCATAAATCCATCATTTTGAACTCTTTTCTCTTTGTGCCACTTCATATCGTGAGCTATTTTCTTACACATGTATAATCTTTGCAACCGGGGTTTCAATGGGAAATATCACAATACTTTAACCGGAATGCTTTTCTTATCCTTCCACCTCGACTCTCCGCATACAGGACATGCTTGTTTCTCCTCGTTCTCATTCCAAAATAAAACACAATCATTCTTGCACGCATGTATGGACTTATACTCAAATCCTAATCCCTTTCTCAACTGTTTCGCTTCATAAAAGTTCTTCGGCAATGCAGATCCTTCGGGAAGCACTTCGTTAAATAAGTCTAATACCATGTTAATTGCTTTGGTTGACATTCCACACAACGATTTTATGTGAAGCAACCGCACAATAAACGACATTTTAGAATGTTTTGTACAACCTGGATAAAGCTCACGCTTTGCATCTTCCCACATTTCTGGAAAATTATCTGAATCATTCCGTCGCCCACTTGAGCCATTGTCGTCAACCTCATCCATAAACATCCCAGCTCCAATGTCACTCAACATCTCCTCCATCTCATCTCGCTCATAATCATCATCCACGTTGTGCAAATTTTCCCGCTGACTGAATAAGTCATCCGCTGATTCAGCATACGGCTCACCATGCAGTACCCATCGAGTATAGCCCAAATCCATACCATTCACAAATATATGACTTTCAGCTTCATCCAATCCTATCGCACACAAATTTTTACAACCTCGACATGGACACTTAATGTAACCACGACATTCAGCAGATGCCTTTGCAAAATCAATGAAGGCCCTTACTCCACGCGCATAGGGTATGTAATCTTTTCCAAGTCTATCGCGTAGACGCATCCAACTTTTATCCATTTCTAAAAACATCTAATTTTTTAGTAATTAAGGTAAAGTTAAATACACATGCATGTCATGATACATCATGTTCAAAGTACTCTTTCTCAAGGTAGTTGGTCCTATCCCATTCGAGATTATATTCTCCATATTGCACAAGTCCCGTCACTCTACTACTTTGAACGTTAGTAAAAATTTCGGCAGTACTTCCCCATAGTTCTCCAAGTATACATGTTCACATATAGGGATTATGACCCTAAGAACAGTATACCCGAAGAACACATGAGGAAGACACCGAAACTTCATACTAAACGTTCAAAGTAAGAATAACGTTTATGTGCAATACAGATAATATAATCTCAAACTGTCCACACTGGACAATTCAGGAATTAATGTACACCTAAATGTACACTAATTCCCAAACGGGTCTAAGGTTATTTATGCAATGTTATACAATATCTAACAAAAAAGTCTACAAATAAATTAGCGCACATTGTTTGAATTATACCGATGTACTAATAATATTTATATTATTAATGATTGATAACACTTAGAAATTATTTGTAGACTTATATAATTCCTAATTTATTATATTATATGTCATTTATCAGCTATATAATATATAACACTACTATAAAATATCTTATAATTACAAATATAAGTTACTAATAACACTTATATTTTATTTGTTATTATATAGCATAAAATAACAATTTTTACTTATTTATCTCGTATTTAATATAATATATAGTAAATTAGATTATAATTACTAGTTATACTATATATTGATAACACTTAATTGTTATTAGTTATTATATAATTATTACTATTATTGCCAAAATTATTATAATTATTATAATAATTTTTATTATTAAATTAGTAATTATTATTATAATTACTTATCTATTTCTTATTAATCATTTTTTAATACTATACATTACATGATAATTATTATTATGGATTAATACTAATATATTCTATACTATATATTATTAGATAAAATATTTAGGATTATTGAGCTATTAGATAAATAAGTATTATTATTTTATAATACTTATTTATATTATAATTTTAGTAATACTATTTTTTATATATACTAAATAGTTATGCCTTATAATTGACACTTAGGGTCATGTGATAATTTATTATATTAGTTATTTAACTAATTATATATATAATAGTTATAATTGTAATATTATAATTTATAATTATGATCATCCAATAAATTATATACCAAAATTGTTATTCTTACACAAATAATCACACTATTTATTTATTTTAGAAATTGTTATATATATTCTTTTATAACAACAAATTACTAAAATAGACACATAAACTAACAAATAATTATTATTCAAAAACATACACTATACTAAAACATTATCACATTAAGAATAAACATATTCAATAACAATAATTTTTCTTTTTAATTCATCCAAACAACACAAACTTAATCACAAATTATATCCACAATAAAATATAACAATAGAGTTTAGTATATATACCTTGTGCTTTAAATAAATTCTTCTTCAAAAATCACAACTTCTCAACAATTCACAACAAATGATCCTTCAAAAAATACACAATACTAGTTAGTTAAATATATATGAAATAAAACATTGATAATTATCATGTATATTACAAATAAAAAATGAGAAAAACCATTTACCTTAACTCTTTCAAAAATTACCTTGGCAAACATATACTCACTATAACCCTCCACTTCTTCTCTTCCTCTCTCTAAAACTCTCTCTCTCCCCACTGCTTTCCACTTCCCAGCTCCGTCTCTCTAAAACTCTCTCTGTCTCTCACTCTAACACGCACGGAGGAAAGCAGAAATGAATCTGCTTTCCCGTGCGTGAAAGTTTTATTTTCTGCTTGTTATGCGATTAACGTTCGGACGTTCATTAATGAACGTTCGGACGTTTGATTTTACGTGCGAACGTTTAAGCATTAACGTTCGAACGTAAAATTATCCCGCCCCATAATTATACAGTACGTTCGCACGTATGTACGTCCATCCAACGTATTCGTCAGTAACGTTCGAACGTTTATATAGTACGTTAGAACGTACTGTGCAAATTTGGTTTAAGCGGGAAATTTCCCCCCGAATTTATTATAACGTCCGAACGTCCTCATTTAAGTTCGAACGTTAATATTATTATTTACATATTATATAGTACGTATATTCCTCATAATATACTTATATATTAAATTATAAATTATACAATATTAATTAATATATAATTTGTACCAATTATATAATATATAACATAAATATTATATAAGAATGTACTATATATATATTATAACTTTATATAAATATAATATATATAAAATATATATTATATTATAGCTATAATATATAATATACTTATTATATATTATAGTTATAACAAGTATATTATAATATATTATATTGGAAAAATTGTATATTATCCTAGTATAGTATACTTTAATATAGTATATCTAATAACTATATTAAAGTAATATAGTTATTAGATAATGTAGTATAAATATTATATAATATATTATCTATATTATAGTCTATAATATAGTATAAGTATTATATAGTATGTTATCTATATATAATAACTATATAATATCGTATAATATATTATAATATAGTGTAATATATAGTATACTATACATATACTTTATATGTATATACTATATATATTATAGACTATATAATTACTATATAATATACTATAGTTATTATATAGATACTATAGTATATACACTGTAGTATTGGATATATAAATAACTATATAATACTACTATATAATATATACTATATATATTAACATTATATACTACTATATAATATATACTATATATTATTAACATATTAAATAGTATTAAATATATATATTAATATTATTACAATAATATATACAATAATATTATATAAGTATACACTAGATATAATATAATATATTAGTATATATAATATAATATATAATAACATACGAATATATATTATATCTATATATACTATATAATACGTATATAATATACGTATATAATATAGTATACTATATTATTATATACTATATAATATAGGTTACGTATATACGTATATAACACTATATACGTATTAAAACTACATACACTATAACACTATATAGTATACACTATATAGAACATAAGTGTAATATACTATATACTATATAGTATAACACTATATAGTATATAATATACGTATATTATACATATATAATATTATACATTATATTATATTATATAGTAATATATAGGTAATATAATATATATTATATTATATATATTATATAATATATATAATATAATATATAGTGTAAAAACGTTCGAATGTTATAACCAAAACGTTCGGACGTTTTGATTGACGTCCGAACATAATAGACACACGTTCGCATGTTAACACAACGTCCGAACGTAAAAGTTATACGTTCGCACGTATGCTTTTAAGTCCGAACGTAATATACATAACGTTCGCATGTGGAGTTAACGTCCGAACGTTAATTAATTAACGTTCGGACGTTAACTGTATATAAGGCCAGGCACGACAGTTTCCAGGCCATAACTTGTACGAAACCGGTTATAAAACTCAAACTCTCTCATCCTCTCCGCCACGCACGCCGCCGCAACCGTTGCCATCCGCCACCGCAACCGTCACTAAAAGGTAATGTGCCCTCTCCCTCTTCTATCTCCTTGCTTTTAATCGGTGGGTTTCAAAAATTCGAAACCCACCGTAGCCCGGTTATAAAACTTGCATTTCTGGCCACCATTCGCAGTAAAATGATAGAATAGGACCGTAGAAACATTTCTCATCTTTTGAAATGCATATTTTGGTTGTTTGTGGCTTTGAAACATGCGTTTCGAAGCTTTCGGTAATGGCTGAGTCGACTCAACGATTCCGTGTCGTAACGTTCGGACGTCAAGACACAACGTCCGAACGTGTGACCTTTTGTATTCTTTACGTTGGCACGTTATATTGTTACGTGCGAACGTATTAGTTTCACGTGCGAACGTTTTTATCCAACGCTTTAACGTAACGTTGGATAAAACGCTCGAACGTAATCCGTTGGTCTTCTTCGGCTAGTAATAACGTCCGAACGTATGACGGTTCAAATTCATTACGTCCGAACGTTTAGGTAATACGTTCGGACGTAATGAACTTATTCGCACGTTTTTATCGAACGTTAGAATGAAACGTTCGATAAAAACCTCCGAACGTATCATCTTTGTATATTCGGACGTATTTTAACGTGCGAACGTACATTGTATTAACGTTCGAACGTTTCCTATTAAAATTTTAGAATATTGTTTCTTTTAGGTATTATTATTTTATATATTGAAAAAGTGAGTTTCTTTAAAAGTTTTACTCGCAAAATTATGTAAATTTATAAGGATGATATTTTAATTTTTAGTATAATCCATATATGTCATAATACGTATGTATCTGTGATTATAATCATTTTTTTTAAATGTTATAACTTATATATTTTTTTTTATTTTCAGGATATGGCTCAGTATATGACGACAAGGAAGCGAGGGAGGGATGGAGGCAATCCGGACATCGCTCGACTGGGGGCACGAACTGTTATGGGGGAACGAGAAATCCTCATTAATGAGTTTGATGAGCTCAGTATGAGAGACGTCTTCGTCACCAGAGGCTGGGGCCCCATATGCACATTGAGGGGAAAGATTTACCCCACAATGGTTCGAGAGTTTTACATTGGGATGGCCACCATGCCTAACGATGCATCATCCCATACTCTCAGTGTACGCGGTGTACAGTTTCAGTTCTCGGCGGATGTTCTCGCCGACTTGCTCCAGATTCCGCGTATGCTACCTAAGTCGACAGCTGCTCAGGCTGATGACATAGCAGCTGCATTTTCCCCGGGCATATTCGAGGCAGATCCAGCCGCTTCTGCTTCATCTTCGGGCCCTGTTGAGTTTATGCCCAGTCATGAAGAAGATCGACCCGAGGGCAATCCTATTGCTGCTGAGGTTGGTGACGATGAGCAGGACCAGGATTTCTACATCCTCACTGGCACGGACCGCACAAAGCTCGATAGGCCGAACTCCTTCAGCCAGAATCAGCTGCTGCCTTTCTTTCGCATGTTGCACATTTTTGTTGCAACAAATGTAGACCCGGTGGCACATAAGAGCACATTCAGTCGGGCTCGTGCACAGTTCCTAATTGGCTTGGCACGTGGTGAGTCCATTGACTTGCCCCTTGTTATATTTGAGCGGATCCGTTACGTGGCCAGCATCGTTACCACGGATAATCTCCCGTACGGAGTCATCATCAGCCGCTTATTACTAGCCCGGGGAGTGCCACGACAGGCAGAGGAGATGGTGATAAACCAGATGAGCCCTATCGACATAACCACACACCGCTGGAGCATTGGACAGGGGAGAGGCTCAGCTCGGCGTCAGTCTGGTCCTACGCCAGATCTTGTTCCCCCGACTGAGTCTGGGGTCGATGTTGCTCACCCGTCGTCGAGTACTAGTCAGCAGCCGGGAGTTATATCTGCTGGGGAGGTGCGACCTGCTTGGGTTGATACAATGATGACAGATATGAAGGCGCATATAGACCGACAGATCGATAGACAGATTGCACATATAGATCAGGCTGTCGCACATCTTGCACATCATGTAGATGTGCTAAACAATAAGGTTGAGACATTGACTGAGGAGTTTCGATCTTTTGTAAACCAGCAGTTCTGAAAGTGATTTGTAAAAATTTATCATTCGATCGTTTTTTATTTTTGACATATGTAATGGACACAAATATTTAATGTATGTATTGTGTAGCTTAATTTCTACTCTTAATTTTTTTTAATATAACGTTACTCAACCTTACTATTAAAAAAATATATATTATGGTTAATTTATGTAATTTAACATATAACGTTCGAACTTTATCACATTAACGTTCGAACATTGGCGCTAATATATTCACGTTCGCACGTAAATAGTTAAAACGTTCGAACGTTCGCGCTAATTTTTTTACGTTCGCACGTAAATATACATAACATTCGAACGTTACTGTGACGTGCGAACGTATTATGTGAAACGTCCGAACGTTTTGAAATTCTTGCCCAACATTTAGTGACAGTTCTCACAAACCGTCACAGTAAATACGTTTTAGTCACAGTTTGGAAACCGTCACTATTTATAATCTGTCACTAAAAGCCATATTTGTTGTAGTGTGTACCGACATCTTTTGATCTCCCTATGCTAATAATATTGCTTCAAGATATTATCCAGACTTCTTTTTATAAACAATATCTTTTTTTGGTTTTATAATTAGCTAAATAGATTTAACAGAATAAGATTTGGGAATCGTTTAAATAAGTAGTGGTTTTTAGTTTCAATTTGTTTCTAGATATAAAGAGTCACAAATACCCTTAAATAATTATAAGTTTCAGATTCATATATACTTGAAAAGAATGAAAATGTGAGTCTAACAATGGCACAAGGGCACGGCAAATTAATACCCAATCTAATATTGAAACATTCAGATTTAAGGAAGGAAAATGCTATGCTTTGACATCATAACATACTGCATGTTGTCACTTTCGTGGAGAAAAAAAAAATAAAAAACAATACATGCAACTCAATCATATTCAAATTTCATTTACTTGTGCAAAACCTAAATTTTTCTTCTCTGTTTTATTGATAGGGTTGATTAAGAATTTATCCAAAATATCATTTGGTGGGTGGAGTAAAAAATAGTAAACCAAACACCTTTAAGCGTTGTCAAGTATCCAATTGGGATAAAGTCTCGTATATGAGATATTTATCAACATTTATGTATCGGAATGAATGATATTATACGCGTGGTAGGGATATTCGAAACTGGTGGAATTAGTAAGACAACTATTTCAAAATATATTTATAAAAAAGATTTCTTCTCAATTTGAATGAAGTTGTTTATTGAGAAATATTAGAGAAACTTTAAAACAAATAGGAGGTCTAGTTCAGCTACAAAATACACTTATGTCCGATACCTTAGGAACAATATTGAATATTAATGATGTTGACAAAGGAGTCAATGTGATTCGGTATAGACTTCGCTCTAAAAGGGTTCTACTAGTTCCTGATGACATGGATGAGTTGGTCCAACTAGAAAAACTAGCTGGATATTGTGCTTGGGAAATATTCTTATCTAATTAATTGAATTTAATTTTCTCTGTTGTCGGCAAAATCTCCAAACTCATCCAAAAGCTTCTTTCGATAATCAATTGGAAATATTCATGTTTATCATTTTACACAAGAGTATACAAATTAATCAAGCAAGAAAGCATTAAGACCAATGATTTTAAGACTACATAAGTTCATATAAGTCTTTCGATCTTTATATTTACCTATGTTGAAATATCCAAATTCGATCTTATAATTCTTTCTTTCGATAGCAAATCACAAGATCAAAATAATCTAATTAATGGCCAGTCAATTAGAAGCAATAAGGTCAAAATAAATAAGATAAATATGAAAGAGAATTACTTTAAATTAGTATAGAAAATCAAGCATGGTTTGAAACTAGATTATATAGTTTTTATAGAATAAAGAAAATTTAGTTCATGCTAAAAATTAAATTCAATATAAACGAATTTACTATCTAAAAAGAATAGAAGAAAATAAACATTGAAAAATACTCTCGCCATCCATCCTAGCCTCTAGTCGCAGCGTCCTTCTCTAAAATGAAAAAAATTCTGTGCTGTTTCTATCTCGTCAGTGCGTCCAAGAGCCAAGATAGACTTCAGGGTTGAGAAGCCTTTTTTTTCTCTTGCGTCTGTAACTCTCCTTTCCGTCAATAGAGTCTAGCCCAACGTGAAACTCCTTTCTGCATCGAACTTGGATGCCAGCTTCTCTTGCGTCTCGCATGAAATCCTTTTGGCCAAGTCAAATCGCTGCTGCTTTCAAACCCCGTGATTTTCGTTCCAAGCTTCAAAAATCCAAACCACCAGCTTTCGTCTGACGTCCAAGCCAAACCCAGCATGCCTTTTGCCAAGTAAAACCCATTTATTTCTATGCACGTCCTACGATGGGTATACTTAGATCAATAGATAGAATGAAATCCTAGCTTTCCACGTCATCTTCTGTTTTTAATTTGATGAATTCTTCTTTTTTTACCTTTGGTAGTTAGACGCCAATAGGGTAGATTCAAATCACTTCTTTTTGCTAACTTCTCTTCCTTTTAAAATTTGAGAATATTCTTCTATTGTTAGCATCTTTAAAAATTTAACTTGATTTTTATTTTCAAATAGTACTGGTGATCAATTCTTATATTTAAATAAATCTTCATTTAAATTTGAGAATCCTTAAACGATATACTTTTAAAATTTGGATCTTCTTTTTCATCAAATCTAAAATAAATTCAAATAATCACAATTAAGTCTACAATCAACAAAAATAAATAAAATTAGATTAAAGTTTAAAGTTAGTGATAAAATATAAGAAATTATGCAAATCATCAAATACTAAATCCTAGAATCAAAAAGGATTTCTAAAATTTGATCATGTTTTGCATATAATTATTCAATGCCAAAAAAGTCACAAATGCCAAATAGTTTTCCTTTTGTACGGTATTTTATCTTCATCAATTCCTCTATGCCACATCCTGGATTTGTCTCAATTTTTCCAATAAATATCTCAAATATATATAGCATCATATACGCATACACATGATGACAAAATACATATAGGCAAAGCTTATCGGAAGTTTGATAATGGGAGACCAGACAAATCGGCTACTCTTTTCAAATCTACCTTCCATTTCACCAGCTTTGCTTTATCCTTGAGCTTATCTCCAAGTTTATCAAAGGATTATCCAAAAATTCATTTTTGATGTCGTACTTCTGATGGATCTACGTAGTAAAATAATTTGTTTAATTGTTTCCTTACAATCAAGAATCTTCACTAGCTCGTGTAAGCATCATCTAGATTCAGTATAGTTTTTAGAGAGTATAATGATAGAAATCATTTTGAAAAGTGCCAGTGAAATTTCCTCTCATTTTTTAAGATTGTTGTCTATATAAATATTGACTTTGATCAAAAGCTTGGTATAGATAAGAAATAAAGTTATGGCGAACATCTTCACCTCTAAAGCTCAAGAATACATCATGATTTCAGGTACGGAAGGAAGGAGATCAAGAGGATGAAGAATAGGACGAAGCTCGAGCTGCATACTAGAGAAATGGTCTTTTACGGTGATTTTAGTATCGTTAGAAATAAAATTGCTGCAATAAGTCATTAATTCCAATGATTTTTATCTCGTTGCAAACTTTTAACATCAAGTTTTGAATCTTATCTTTTACAGCCATTTTTACTTTTTGCGACGAAGAAAATTCATCATAATATGTAGACTGAGCTTTTGCAGTGCTCTGTGACTTTTTGCGAGTGTGTTCGGTTTGGCCATCAAAATTTTTTATCTTAAATATAAAATTTTCATCTCATCATTACAATTTTCCTAAATCCCCATATAAAATATAATAAACAATTTAATTTTTTCTTAATTTTTTTAAATCTTAAAATAATAATAATATTAAAATATAATATTTTAATATTTCATCTTAAAATTCAAAATTCTTATTTGAAAAATCACAGTGGCCAAGCATAACCTTAAATTCACGGCAAACTAATAAAAACTTGTTGCGACCGAAAAGTTCGCCGCAATATTAAAAAACAACCTCCTTTTATTTCCTACCGCGCGGCCTCATTGAAGGCCATGAACCCATCCGCTCCGCTCCCACGAACCCCTCCCTCTTATCTTCTCTCTCGCGCTCCCTCTCGCACGGTGGCCACTTCCCTGCAGGTACTTCTCTCTCTCTCTCTCTCTCTCTCTCTCTCTCTCTCTCTCTCCACTGCCGATTTCTTGTGGGATTTGGGGATTTCTCCTACGTTTTGTGCAATTTTGGGTCGCTGCCGAGTTTACCCACATTGTGAGTTCTCTTCATCTCTCTCGCTCTCATTCTTTTCCTCTGTATTTTCCCCTTTCACAGTCTCTGTTTCCCTCTTTATACCTCACGAATCTATTTTTACAGAGCCATCAATACCTACCCGTTGTTGGCCCTGCGATTTTGTTGTTTCCGTGAACAAACCTCTCTCACATTTGTAATGCTCTGTCGTTTTCCCCTCCTTTTCTCTTTAATTTTTCAGATTTCTCTTTTATCTTCGTTCGATGGTTTTCTTGTAAGGCACAACTTTTAAATGCGTTATTGCCGCTAGAGTAAGACGCAGAAAATTCTTGGTACTCTGATTTGCATTTTTTTTGGTGTCACAGGGTAGCCCATACGTTCTTAAGTAGCCTTGTCGCTCGCTCGAATTCGACTAACCACTACACAATTTTTAGGTATAGTAAACTAAGCTTGGGTCTCACTTTTCGCCCAATTAATTCGTGGCATGTATGACTGTTTTCATTGAATTATTTTATGGATAATGTTGGAAAGGAACAGCTGGCTTTGTAATTCTCTTGTATAATTGTTAAGGTGTGGCAGTTTGGGTTAATTTAATTGGCTGTACAGGATGTTTTTAAACTGTTTTGATTGTTGTATCCATGATGTTTTGAGAAGATATTGGTTTTCAGGATGTATTATTGGCGGATTAAGTAATGTAATGTGTGAAATGGTAGAGTGGGTTACAGACTAATTTGTACAGTAATTTTTATTGTATTTTCTGGTCTGTGTTCCTGCTTATTAAGATTTTATTTCAATTTTCAAGGCACGAGAAGTATTTTGATATCAGGGCCTGTGAATACTTGGTATTATTATGTTAGGATAGATTTCTGAATATTCTGTTGATGCCTAGGTTTCCTTCATGCTACTTGTTCTCAGCTTATTATATATCTGAACTGGTCTTGGGTTGAAGTATGTTGTGTAATTTTTCTAAATGAATTGGTATGATGCCTATGCATATTCAGACTATATTATTATATAATGACTATCATCACTATCGTCCATTGTCATTGGCATCTTGCTCCTGTACATTGAGATAAATAGACGTTAGGGCTTTTGCCTTTTTTGGTATATCTCATGGAAATCATCTATTATATGCTTTTGAGCTTATCAGTTGTCTTCAGTTGCTGCATTTTCATAGGTTAAAGCTGTTACCGAGGAAACCAAATCTGTGGTTATTAAATTTGTACCTACTGTTATTTCTTTAATTTACACAGCATATATCTATAGAGACATGCAAATCTCAACTCATATATAGTGAGCAGTACTTCATATGATCAATCTATATTCATATGATCAATTTAAATTAATTTTACATAAATGAACATTAATGGAAGCAGAACTTCATTATAGAGAGCCAAGTGCTCTATCCTGTATAACTTTTTGGGGCTAGATGATGTTCAAGAGTTGACAGAAAGATTTTAGAATTGCTTGATATGCCAGGGACTTGGGTAAGGTTGTTGGGTGCGGATATTGATAACTTTAAGAATTGCTTGCTTTTTAAAATATTTTGACTATGTAAAATTCGCAGTTCTAATACCCTTATGTCTTGTGTTGACATGGTTTCATGTCATTAGGTGTTAGTTTTCCTGCTCTATCACACATGGCCATCAATATTCCCTTTGTGGGGTATATGGCTCCGATCTACCTCTTATCTTCACTGTGCATGGCATGCTTTTGGAAAGCATTTTGGACATATGTAGACCATGACACATTTACAGTGGTACTAGACCTTGCTTTTGGTTGCCTTGTTTGAGATGTCATTTATATGGAATTCAGCTTGATCGGCTGCATCACCTCTGAAACAAAGGGGAAAAAGCACAATTGTTGGACTAGCAGTAATCTAATTCAAAGTTTTGGCTTTTTTAACTTTATCATTGGCTGATCAAAGACTATATTCTTCATTACTTGTTAACATTTAAACTTACAAGGGGTTTTATCAAATTGTTAGACCCTTTCATAAAATTTATGAGCTGTATCATTGAGTGCAGAAGTAGCTGGCCTGGCCTGAGTGTCTATTAAAGTCATTTTTATTCTTCATTAGCTCAATTCTAATATTTTTATATTTGGGTAGATAAATTATGGTACTAAATCATGTTGCTTTTATTTCTTACTTCTTACGATCATTGTTTTATTTTATTTTGTGGTAGCAATATGGTGATATCAGAACTCTGTGCTTATTACTCGATCTCTTGAAATTCTTTTAGTCAATTTTTTTTACTGATCATCTGATCTTTAGCTACTTGCTAGGTAACTAAGATACCAAGCCTAACCTTATGTTTTTATTTATCGAAAAAAAAAAAAGAAAAAAAAAAAAAGATACCAAGCCTAACCAGAGCATAAGTGAAGTAGCTATGTTAAGAAGAGCCTTTATTTATTATTGTTCAGTTTTCTTGGTAACCAAACAGGGATTAATAATGATGCTGTCTTCATGGACTGATGCTTTATTTTCTCTTTAATTGATAATCAATTCATATATTGTGTGTAATCCTAATGAATTCATATCTTAGGTTTAATCCTTTGTAAATTCTTGTAGTTGCTGCTAAAGTTTAGTGATGAGTGACAGAAGATGGAAAGAGGCATTAAAGGAGCAGCATGGGTGAGGCAGAGGTGACATCTATCTGCCTGTTGGTTCTATGTAATTTCTTAGTAAGTTAATTTTTATTTATAGTTAATTGATGCCTTCCTGGTATGCAATGAGAAGGACATTGCAAAACACCTCAGGGTAAGATGTTTAATATCTCATGGTTGAAGCGAAGTTGTGGATGTTCCAAGTATGGTAGGCTATGATTGTAAGAAACATTAGTTGCTTCCCTATTGTAGTACTTAATTGCCTTCCATTAATGCACCATGCCAGTGTATAGATTACTATAGTACTCTGAAACTGCTCATTTGGATTTATGAATGACTATTCTACTAAACCAATTTGTCTCAGTTGCCACTTGGACTTTCTTGTTGTGCTTAATTTGTAGAACGCATGGTGAAACTTAACATGCTCATTTGGATCATCTCATTAAATTATGTTTTCAGTTTCTAAACATATATATGTACTCCCTTTGTGTTGGATCAGGTTTACATATCCAATGTTGCATTTAGTTTAACAAAGCTAGTTTAATATATGTTACAGGAAATATGGAAACAAAACTCTTTGTACTAATGAAAGAATTCAAATCGATAAGAAGGCTTGTAGAAGCAAGGTCTGTACTAGCATACTAGCATGATGAAGAAACTCAATGGCACTTATTAATTATTATAAGAACCATCTATCTAATCATGTACTCTAAATTCATTTCAATTGTGCAATTTGTCTCCATACAGGTGCAGTTTTGACCCAAGCAGGTGCAATGTAAGCATACACACATGCATCCATCTATTAATATATAAATTGGAGACATGGATATTATTGCAAGGTTAACATTATAACACATTATAAATCTGTACAGATATATGTATATATATATTTACACCAAATATATGCATGCTGGATTTCTTATATGTACATCCATCTATTAATATATCTAAATATATATGTCATGACTTGATCAGCATGCACATTTGGTTGTGTAGTGTTTAGAAATTATATTGGTTTTGACTTCAATGCCTCCTGCTTTAATACTTTAAGATCGTAAACTTATCTATATATATATAGACACACACATACTGCTGTTAATTTCCAGAGTAGTTAAAGCCTTGAAAAGTTGAGGATGTTCAGCTGTTATTGGTGGCCGTATTGACTCTTGGTCGGTTTAGACTTTAGACAGAAATTAATCAGCTATCTTGAGGTTGATGCACCATATACAACACATTAACAAAGAAGGCAAAATTCTCCATGCATTCATGCATGTGGGTATTAGATTATTTTAATTCTTGGGTGATATTTTCTTGCTGAAACAGAGCCTTTTTCTTGTAGAATAAATGCCCCTTTGTTTTACCTTCTAATCTGTAAGTAAGTGATTTCTCTATCCTTCAAGGGCAAAACTAGCTATCAAGTGATCCTTAGTTCTCCAAACTTTTTGGTTTCAACAAAGTTATCAAAAGCTGTCAAACATCTATTTTGGTGAAATTTTCCAGATTTGCCCTAACAATCTGGTTCCCTTCAATTCCTAACACTTTCCTATAATCTATACATTCTTTATCCATGACTTTCACCTAGTGGTAGTTCTTCCCCCTCTTTATCTGCACAACAATTAGCGTCACACTAGCCATCATAAAATACGGATCATTCGGCTTCACAAGTTTCATTTTAGCACAATGTATGCTCAATGATTTTCTGAACTAATTTTGTTATATAACTCCTTATAATTTCTTGATGTTTAGAAAAAAGAAGAATCCACATGTGTCACCCTTCGGCAATTAGGCATTCTTGCTTGTTATCGTGGAGAAAGAAAACTTATGAGCACCATTATTTATTTAACTCATTGTTGTCGTGGAATGGGGTCCTCAAATCTGTATCAACTTTAATTGGTGCGAGCCCAGAGGCTGAAATTGCATTATATACCCTATGTTTCTGTTGGGTCCGTATCTCGTTAAATGTTAATATCAAGTGCTATCATCTTGGAGACACAATTGGATCTGCATTTCCTATTGCAGAGTGTTGAATATCAGGTACAAGTATCCTGTTACTTCCCTGCATAGCCATGAGTTATATGTGTGAGAATATATAAATCAATAAAAAGTTTGGTAGTGTGTGATAAAAACTTGCAATGATGGTCATAAACTTTTGTGATTATCTTCTATATTTTTTCCCTTCTAGATAGGTATCTATCTTATACATCCAGTGTACATAAGTTGCACGTTTGGTTCTTTTTAATAAAGATTTCTTGTTTATAGAAAGAAGGTAAATAATCTATGCAAAGAACCATTATTTTCTGGGATTTACATAGTTTATTCTTTTTTCCACCTATCATATAAATTTTTGATAGATGAAACCTTAGGGAACTACACACGCCATTGATATATCATTTACTGTGTTGGGCTTATTAATAAGGCATGATACTGCATTCTTGACTTTCTAATATCAACCATTATTTTTTATTCTCAGCACTACAAATTGGCATGGATTCATGCTGATTTGTCATTCTATTTTCTTGCCCTTATATTTGGTACTTAACATCTAGGGAATTTGGTTTCTGGGATCCTTCAGGATGCACAAATGCATCTAACTTGGATTCTTTTTCTTATCTTTTTCCTTTTTACTCATTTAAATTAACCCGAATCAAATGAAAGAGTCCTAGGGCAGTTTTCCCTTTAGACAGAATTGTCATGTTGCTTGTAAGTTATGGTTTTTTAACTTCATGCAGATGATTTATTCTCCATGTCATTTTATCTTTCTGAAATTTTCCAGCAAGCATTTCTCAGTTGTAGTCAACTAATTGGTTTAGACAAAATCATGGAAGTGGGGGGTGGGTAATGTTTATAAATTTTGTGTTTTATGTTGATGTGAAAATTCATGTAATGGAGTTTTGTGATCTTGATTAATGTATTTTATTATTATTATTATTATTATTATTATTATTTTGGTAAGGGGCCATTTCCTGCGATTATAGAGCCCCTGAAAAAATTATTTGCGGCAATTTTTTAATCGTCGCAAAAGGTATACCGATGACACTTAACCATGGGTTAGCAGGCTATATGTGGCGAATTTATGGGCTTTTTCCGGCAATATATAATGGAAAATGCTAGATCTCCCGCTGGGAGCTATCGCTTTCAGTTTTTTTTCTTTTTTCTTTTTTCTTAGTGATTAAGTAAAAATTGTTTAATATTATTGTAAATTTTTTATATTTTTTTAAATATTTAAAAATATTAAAAAAATGATGTGAAAAAAAAAAACAAAAATAAATTTTTTTTTTTGACCTAGCGGGAGTCCCCCTAGCACTCTCCATATATAATTGCTGGAAATAGTATTATTATCAACGATTATTGTAAATCGTTGGTCAAAAGCATCAGCAACCCTTCTTTGGCTTCCAACGTGCGTTGGCGCAAAATCCGACGGAAACGCTTATTTGCAGCAATTTTAGGCACTTTTTGTGGCAAAATCAAGTATCGGAAAAAGCCAATTTTCTTGTAGTTGATTGAAAGGCCATAGAAGAAGAAGTCATGCTCTCAGTACATATATGCCATTGCTAAACAATTTAGCAAGAGGTCCAATTAAAGAGTAGTATGTATTGCAAATAAATAAGAAAAAAATCTATTTATTATCTATTTTTTATCTTTTCATTATCTAATAACCTGGTATTAAATTTTAAATTTATAAATGAAATATAATAAATAATTTAATTATTTAATATTATATCATAAAATAATAATAAAATAATAAGAAAATAGATGAAAAATAGTATGAATGAATAAATAATTATAAAAGCAAGTGGGTCAGATAAAAGAGAAACTCTACTACTTCTTGATAAGAATGCCGACCGTGCATGCCAGCTAATTGTGGAACTTTCAACCGACCGTGCATGCCAGCTAAACTTTCAACCTTCGAACTCGTATTAAATGATCTAATTGGTCCCACGGCAATAGACTTTACTCTGTTTTAGCACAGATGCTGTTCCCCCATCGATCGTGATCTACCCCCGAACTCGCACCACTCACTATAAACCACACCAGCCCCATGCGGGCCATGCACACAACCCATTCTTTCCTACAGTAATCTTATCCCTAGAATTACGATTCCTTTTCTTATTATTAATTATATTTTTATAAAATAATATTAATCATCTTTCTTTTAATATTTTTCAAAATATAAAAATAATAAATAAATTAATTTTATCACCTATCTATAATCATGCAAAAATTATAATAATATGAGAAAATATGAATAAACTTTTTATTAATTATTTATAAAGTACAAAATAATGCAATAATCTTGTCCTATAACATATTATAATATAAGTAAGTTCATCTATATAATTTAATTAAAGAAATATTAATAATAAAAATAATAATATTTTATTATGATAAATAGTGTGATGGTTAATCCAATATAGATTTTAAGTTTTGAGTGATTAGTTAAAAGTAAAAAAGTTACATATTAGTTAAATTTTAAAGATTGAGATGGCTAATCCAATGCCAATACTAGTCAATCAAGGGAAAAAGAAAATAAAATTGTAATTATAAATTGTACAACTGTCGCATAATCCCTTTGAACAAAATGAATAAAATATGGGACAGATATGAAAAAGAATTATTTTTTTAATAATAATTTTTACTATTTTTTAAAGCGATTACGCATTTACGCACTTCATAAGCAGAATTACTAAAAAAAAAAAAAAAAAATTCAGTGCTGCAGTGAATGTGCCTTCCCAACAGACTTGTCGTGTAATTTGGTATTCTAGCATAAAGCTGGTCAAACTTTCGTATTAAAGTAGCCTTCTATAAAGCAATATTAAAACTCAATTGTATTTACATAATTGCCGCTTAGTCCTTTTAGCCGTGTAGCTTCTTAGAAAGAAAACTCTTTTTTTCTTTTAATGTTAGTTTTATTTTTGGCCCTTTGTAGTCATGACAGATTATTATTATTTTATTTTAAGTTGGTCTTTGTCAGATGTTGGGTCCCATTTTATTTGTCACAAAATCTTAATTGGATCTTGTGATTAAGATCTTGTGATTGAGTTGGAATTATGTTAAGTGAATATTAAGTGGAATTGCATTTTACATGAGCTTAGTTTTAATTGAATAAACATGTTAGTCATACACTTTAGTTTACGGAAATAAATTAGAGTTTAATGTACGAGTCAGAAAAGTTAAGTAGATATTGATGAATTTGAGAAGTAATGATATTTTAGGGTTGTTAACTTCATGTTTCGTCGCCTTTGGGCCGGGCTCCTCGAGGGCTCGGGTCTTCCTCTTAGCTGCATAAACAAAGTCACTCCAGGGTCTAGCAGCCAGGTGGCAGCTGGGTGGAGCCTCTGATGCCTAAATTAGTAAAGAAAAAGAGAATAGACTCTGAAATCAAGTTGTATGTTCGCAGTTACCTCTACTCAGTGTTTGGGGGGACGGTCTTTTATTCCCGTCCTTGGGGTGGAAGACTCATGCCCTGCTCTCTTGACGCAAGGGTGTCTCCTGTCAGAGCTCATTTAATGCGACATGGTTTTTGGGAGGGGCACCTGATCGCAAAGTTCCATTAAGGTGGCGTGCAGCTCCTTCCGTGGCAGAAGGGGACTAGGTGCCCTCAGTGTTATGGCCTGCCCGGCCCGCTGGCTTGACCCACACTTTCTCAGGGCTAGGAAGCTTGCAGATAGGCTATTTTGAGTCAAATGGGCCTCAACCTAGCTTTGGGCAAAACGCCTTATTCACTTGGGTTGGGCTGATATTTTTGGAAAAATTCCCCCCAACAAGGGTTACCAAAAATTTAGACTTTTAGAAAAAATTAGGTTATTTTAGTAGAGTAATGCTACTCATCATCCTCTCATTATCCTATGATTAGGCATTAGATGATTGGAGATTATTTATTATATTTCATTTATAAACCTATTATTTAATGCCACATCATAGGATGATGAATAGATTTTTTTCATTTTAGTATTTCAGGCTTAAATATCATAATACTTGTTTAATTAAAGATTAAAGTAAATTATGTGCTTTTTTATAGGTGACAATTGAGATTTGATCGACATTGTTGTGAAAAGTGCGGCTGAAATTTTCTCTCATTTTTCAAGATTGTTGTCTATATAAATATTGATTCTCCTTTAATCAAAAGCTTGGTATAGATGGAAAATAAAGTTATGGCAAACATCTTGACCTCTAAAGCCTAAGAATACATCATGATTCCATGGACAAATGGAAGGAGATCAAGAGGATGAAGAAGAGGAAGTAGCTCCTTATTGAAAGATAATAAAAGAAGAAGTCATGCTCTCAGTACATATGCGCGATTACAATTTAGCAAGAGATCCAATTATAAAACAGTATTTATCGTAAATAAATAAGAAAAAATTTATTTATCATTTATTTTTTTATTATTTATTTTTTCATAATCTTATAATATAACATTAAATAATAAACTCACGAATAAAATATAATAAATAATTTATAATCACTTTACGTTGGAAACGATAATACCATAATGAAAAAATAAATGAAAGAGTAGAATTAATCAATAGATAATTATAGAGAGCTAGTGGGTCAGATAAAAGTAGAAACTTTACCACTTCTTGGTAACAACGTCGACCATGCATGCCAGCTAATTGCGAAACTTTCAACCTTCAAAGTTTATTAAATGATCAATTTGGCCCACAACAGTCGACTTTACTCTGTTTTAGAAAAGATGCTGTTCCCACATTGACTGTAATCTGCCCCACGGACTGCACCACTCACCGTAAACCACACCAGCCCCATGTGCCTTCCCAACAGACTTGTCGTGTAATCTGGTCTTTTAGCATAAAACTTGTCAGACTTTTTTATTAAAGCAGCCTTCTACAAAGCAATATTAAAACTCAATTGTATTTACATAATTGCCACTTATCCCTTTTGGCCATGTAGCTTCCGGGAAGAATTCCTTGAGTTTTTCTTTTAATGTTAAAGTGAATTATGTCGGTGTTTGACTTCGATTTCCAGTCTCACGTAAGTGACAAGAAGGTCGAAAGAAGTTGCCAACATGTTTCTCATCTTTCTTTTAATTTTCCCCTTCTCTTTTTAATATTGATGACGCAATGCACGCGGCGTTGGCCTTATTAATACCCTTTCTTTAAATAACGAAGCTTCCTACAAGTTTCCTACAACCACTCAACGTTGTTTTGCCCATCAATCCCCGGGTATAATTTGGCCGCAAAAGGCATATTTCTTGTAGTCCCTACCGATTATCAGCCTAATTCCATACACTGTAACTTCTTCCATGGCCTTGCAACCAGCTCTTTCATGTTAGTCATACATTTTAGTTTACGGAAATAAATGAGAATTTAATGTATGAGAGCATTCACATCCGGTGTCCCAAAGTATCAGATTTCTCATAATTTGAGATTTATTATACGGTTGTGATCAAAATACCCTCTACATCCGGATCTCTATTTTAAGAAAAAGATTTAGGGAATGAACAATAATTTTTCAAATTTAGAAAACCACTATTTATTCTCTAAATTATTTTTATTAATATTTTATTCTAAGACATAAAATAAATTATTCTTTTAATCATCTGCACATTTTATCATACTCATAATTGTTATAGCTTTAAATAATAATTTTAAAAGTAATTTAAATAATCTACCTTGTATTGTGTTTCAGAGGATACTGATCATGATCCAATTCCATTCTGCAGAATCATCTGCAATTTTTAGCTTTAAAATGTTTGTGTGTGTGATGTATTCCAAGACATCGACCTGCTGTTATGCTTTTTCAAAAGATGCTGTGTGATTTATTCCATTAGTTTTCTTTGAAAGGCAGTTGGTCATTTTTATATATTATTGACTAGTCTAACCAAGTTGTTCCACGAAGACTTGTTCAATGTGAACATGCGAAAATTGGGGGTAGCGAGGGATGGGAATTAGAAGAGGACAAATGGAGAGGTGAAAGTGAAAAGTGTGTTTGACTTCGATTTCCAGTCCCACGTATGTGACAAGAAGCTCGAAAGAAGTTGCCAATAAGTTTCTCATCTTTCCTTTAATTTCCCCTTTTCTTTTTAAATATTGATGAGGCAATGCACGCGGCATTGGCCTGATTAATACCCTTTCTTAAAAATAACGAAGCTTCCTACAAGTTTCCCAGATTGCAATTCAAATTACTTGGAAAAAAAAATTGAGTAATATTAAAAAGACAATAAAAGACTAGTAATCCAATATGTACTAGGTTGTTTAACTAATATCCTATATACGATCAAGTGCACCGCAGAAAAAGAAACCTGAAAGTGATCATATTTTTAACTAAGTGATGTTTATTTTGACAACACAAATCATGGGTATTTTCATCACTTCCTCCTCAAAATCATTTCACTTGAAAAAGAGCCAAAATACTTATTTGTCTAACTGTGTTGCCCAATTTTTTGATTGATGAAAATCAATACTGACATTAAGCCTTGCAAGGCCATGGAAGAAGTCACAGAGTATGCACGTAATTAAGCCTGAATACAACTCAGTAGTACTATCGATTCTCTAATGCGAGATGTTGGTAACAAGCTGGTCATGAGTGCCAGTACTCAATAATTCCTACAAATAAAATAGGAAACTTCCTTATTTTAAAAAAAAGTTTTCACCTCACCATTTTCCTTCCTTTTCTTCCCATCGCTCCCCTCGTGTTTTTATCTTTTCTTATCTCTTTCCTCTTTTTTTCCCATTCTCCTCCTTTCTTTCTCTTTTCTCCTGTTTCCCTTCTCCTCCTTTCTCTATTTTCTTCTCTCTTTCCCTTTTTTCGTTTTTTTTTTACTTAGTGATTAAGGAAGTATTTTTTAATAATGTTGTCAATTTAAAAAAAATATTTAAAACTATTAAAAAATGAATGAAAAAAAAAAACTCTGTTCTTCTCAAGGCGGGTCTCATGCTACATTCTTGGTGGATGTGTCACAACTCAAACATAATAAATAGTTTTCATTAATTATCTAATATCATATCAAAAGATGATAATAGGATGACGATAAAATAGATACTGAGTAGCATTAGTCAATAAATAATTATATAGATACTGAGTAGCATTAGTCAATAAATAATTATAGAGAGCAAGTGGGTAAGATAAAGGAGAAACTTTACTACTTCTTGGTAACAACGTCGACCATGCATGCCAACTAATTAATCAATACCACTACAAAACTTTCTATCTTCAAAGTTGTATAAAATGATAAATTTGGTCCCACAGCAATACACTTTGCTATGTTTTAGCACATATGCTGTTCCCACATCGATAGTGATCTACCCCACGGACTCGCACCACTCACCGTAAACCATACTAGCCCCATGCACAAAGCCCAATATTCTTCCTTACAGTAGCCTCATCCTAGAATTAGGTCGCCTTTTCTTATTATTAATTATATTTTTATAAAATAATATTAATCATCTTTCTTTTAATATTTTTCAAAATAAAGAAATTATTTTTTCATCTATCTATACTCATGCAAAAATTATAATAATATGAGAAAATATGAATAAAGTTTTTATTAATTATTTATAAAGTACAAAATAATGCAATAATCTTGTCCTATAACAAATTATAATATAAGTAAGTTCATCGATATAATTTAATTAAAGAAATATTAATAATAAAAAATAATAACATTTTATTATTATTGAGAGTGTGATGACTAATCCAATGTAGACTTTAAGTTTTAAGTAATTGGTTAAAAGTAAAAAAGTTATATATTAGTAAACTTTTAAAGATTGAGAATTTGAGATGACTAATCCAATACCAATGGTAGTCAATCAAGGGGGAAAAAAAAAGAAAAGATATTTACAATTGTGAATTGTGCAACCGGTGTATAATCGTTTTAAAAAAATAAATAAAATATGAGACTCATATGAGAAAAATTATTTTTTTAATAATAGATATTACTATTTTTTAAAATGATTACACGACGTTTAGATACTTCACAATTATATATAAAATTATTAATAAAAAAAAAAACATTTCCAAAACTGCAATGCATGTGCCTTTCCAACAGACTTGTCGTGTAATCTGGTCTTCTAGCATAAAACGTGTCAGACTTTTATATATATATTAAAGTAGCCTTCTATAAAGCAGTATTAAAACTCAATTGTATTTTCATAATTGTCACTAATCCCTTTTTGCCATGTAGCTTCCGGAAAGAATTCCTTGAGTTTTTCTTTTTAATGATAAAGTGAATTATGTCGGTGTTTGACTTCGATTTTTAGTCTCACGTAAGGGACAAGAAGCTCGAAAGAAGTTGCCAACAAGTTTCTCATCTTTCTTTTAATTTTCTCCTTCTTTTTTTAATATTTATGACGCAATGCACGCGTCGTTGGCCTTATTAATACCCTTTCTTTATCTACAAGTTTCCTCCAACCACTCAACACTGTTTTGCCCATCAATCCCCGATATAATTTCGCCGTAAAAGGCATACTTTCTTGTAGTTCCTACCGATCATCAGCCTAATTGCATAGACTGTAACTTCTTCCATGGCCTTGCAACCAGCTCTTTCATGGGTTTATTATGTGTTCTTGAGTTTTAAAGGTGAAGATGTTCGACATAACTTTATTTCTCACCTATATGATATTTTGTGTAGAAGGAGAATCAATACTTACATTGATGAGCACCTTGAAAGAGGAAATGAAATTTCACCAGTACTTTTCAAAACTATTGAGGAGTCAAGGATTTCGATTATTGTTCTTTCTGAAAACTATGCATCATCCACGTGGTGTTTGGAGGAGCTGATAAAGATTCTCGAGTGCAAAGAAATGAAACAACAAATAGTTCTACCAGTGTTTTACAAAGTGGATCCATCGATAGTGCGGAAACAAAAGGAAAATTATGGAAAGACATTGGCCAACTACAAAGACAAGTTGAATGATGATACGAAAGTGGATGGCTGGAAGGCTGCACTAAACGAAGTGGCCAATTTGTTTGGGTTCCATTTAAAGAAGGATGGGTATTTGATTTTTGAATATTTATTTTATATCCTCATACATTTTAGATGCATACACATGCGTGAATATGTATGTTTAAGTGTATATATATATATATATGCATGTATGTATGTATATTAATTGATTTAATACTCCTATTGTTTATTAATCTTTTTGATCTCGATCTGTTTATATTTGTGCCTTTTTCTTATGTCCTTATAATATGGTAATTAATTAATTCTATTAAAAGGATCGTGTTAGTGAAATAATGTTTTACATAATTATTAGTAATGGTTCTAATGATATTAATTACCGCTTCTATGTTTAATAATGTTGTAATAAGTATACGTTAATAATTTTTCTCTTTTGAATTGATAGGAATGAATCTGAATTTATCCATAGCATCATTCAACTGGTGGACTCAAACATAATAAATTAAACATGCTTTGAGGTTGCCAATCATCCAGTTGGAGTGGCATCTCGTGTGCAGCGTGTATATTCTCTTTTAAGCATTGGAGAGAATAATATTGTACATATGGAAGGGATCTTCGGAGTTGGTGGAATTGGAAAGACAACTATTACCAAAGAGGTATATAATATAATTTCTTCTAAATTTGAAGGTAGTTGTTTTTTGAAAAACATTAGAGAAACAT
Source organism: Carya illinoinensis (assembly GCF_018687715.1). Lineage (NCBI taxonomy): Eukaryota > Viridiplantae > Streptophyta > Magnoliopsida > Fagales > Juglandaceae > Carya > Carya illinoinensis. The sequence goes on from NC_056766.1 coordinate 32,956,521, forward strand.
CAAAGAGCGAGTATGGTCTGGTCCAATTGCAAGAGACTCTTCTTTCTGATATCCTAGGAGCATCTTCAGTTTGTAATATTGGCCACGTCGACAGAGGAATCAATGTGATAAAGAATAAACTTTGTTATAAAAGATGTTGCCCAGATGACTAACACAAGAGGGGGGGTGAATTGAGTTGTATTAAAAAAAATAACAATTATAAATCAAATATATAATATAAAATATAAACAAAATATGAAATAACAATAAATATAAGGAGTAAGGGTAAGAGAGAAGCAAACTCAGTATGTTAACGAGGTTCGGCCCCACTGCCTACGTCCTCGCCTCAAGCTACCCCTTGAGGATTCCCAAATTCACTATTCAACCTCCTTCAGGTGGAGATAGAAACCTATTACACCTTTGAACAACACCGCTACAAAGGATCCGTGTAGAACACCCTCTACACTTGCAATCACCTTACACGTGGTGATTCAACTATTCCCTGTGTAGAATACTTTCTACACACACAAGGGTTATACACACCCTTTTTCTGATACAAAAGCTGATAGTGGGTAGGTTATCAGAAAACACTCCTCAACGAGTGAAATAAGAACAATACAGCGCAAGCTATATCTCTCAAAATGAACAAGGATTAAGGCTCAATGTTTAGAGAAGAGAGAATGAAAGCTTTGAATGAATGTTGTATGCTCTTGGTGTTGTAAATGTGAAGCTCTCAAATGATCTATTTATAGGCATATGAGACTTCATATTCAAATTTAAAAAGATTCACATGTCAAAGACAACATCATTCACTTTTTCAAAAAATTCAAATAAAAGGTTCTTCTTTTTCAATTGTCAAAGACAACATCATTCACTTTTTCAAAGAATTCAAATAAAAGGTTCTTCTTTCTCAATTGTCAAAGACAACATCATTCACTTTTTCAAAAAAATCAAACCTAATCTTTTACTTTTGGCATATGACAAAATGAGCACACTTTCATTTTCAAAAAATTCAAACCTAATCTTTTACTTTTTGTATAAGTCTAAAAAAGCATCAATCACTTTTGAAAATATTCAAATAAAACATGCACATGTGAAAGATGACAATCAATCATCTTTAATATTTTCAAAGTTCAACTCTTTAATCAAGGCATGCACATGCAAAAGATGACAATCAATCATCTTTCAAAATTTTCAAATTTAATTTTCAAAAATATTCATGCACATGTGGAAAATGTATTTTAATGCTTTATGATAAAATATTAATTTTGAGCATTAATCCTAATTTCGAATTTTGAAGAGATTTACAACATTACTCTATAATTTTAATGTGAACTTGTTCCCTTCTTGCTCATGCTTGTTTCCTTGATGTGCTTGACTCCATTGTGTAGACAACTTGAGCTTGAGACTTCTTTATTCTTTGAATTCATTTGTTATCATCAAAATCCATGTGTAGATTTATAATCACATGAAACTTGAAATCTTGAGTTCAACAATCTCCCCCTTTTTGATGATGACAAATATTTGATAGAACTTGAAACCTATATTAATACTTAAGCTCCCCCTGAAAATATGCGTTAGTTTTTCAAGCAAAAGTATAAATATAATTCCAAGCATATATAACAAGTTTAGCAATTTAAACAATGTTAATGTTCTAGTCTAACACTTCTCCCCCTTTTGGCATCATTAAAAAGGATCCGCAACAAGAAAATGGACTGAAGAAAACGATGCGTTTAATAGTCACTGTAGATAGTTGAAAAATGGAGCCGTCCGTGACCCGACAAGTGCTGCAAAGCCTCGAGGCCTAACTCTATGAATTTAATACGGCTGAAGATTTAAACAATCGCCTGATGTTGTTGACAAACGGGATTGAAGGCTCCGAGTTTCTATAAAAAAATGATCATTTTCATCTATCGGATGCCAAAAAAATAATCACTTCTTGACCTGAGTTCTGTTTTTCCACAACGATAGAATGGCTGAGCAATTCTCTTCCACTAATGTTCCAGACTTGAATCAGGAACCCTTGACGCATCAATCATCAATCTTCTCTCCTGAGGCCGTCAATACCATGATAGGAGCAGTGAACCATTTTTCTAGTAAGGCTGATTCTGAGATTATTGCAGAATCAAGAATGCTCAGTAATCAATATGCTGCCTCTGTTACGATCATGTCTCGAAGGTTAATGGCGAGGGTGAGTGAGATTGATCATCTTAACATGCAAATATCTGAGTTACGACAGAAGCTTGCTAATAAGGATAGTGAGAATAAAAGGCTAAAGCAAGAAAACCAAGAGTTGAAAAAATTTGCAGATTGGTATGCTCATGATCTGCAACCACGAATAGAAGAGCTGGAACGAGAAAGGGTTCAGATACAAGGTCAACATCGGCAGATAACAGCAGAGGTTCATCGTTTACTAGAAAAATAGGGACAATCTACTGTTAATCTCGCTGGCTTAGTAAAAAAACTTTTGACAATGTGTGTCCAGCATATCTTGTATTTCTTTTGACTAAATAAGATTTGAAGAGAAAATAGTTTGTCTTATTCTTTATGCTATCTCTATAAAATCAGTCCTGAAGTTCATCTAATCCGCATCAAGTTTTCATCTCATCTCTATAACTCATCTGCATTCCTTCAGCATTCTCGTTTTAAGCCTTCTATTCTTTTCTCAATGGCTCATTCTTCTAACATTTCTCTAGATCCATCCATGAGGCATTCTGCATCTCAACCTCCTGTTCTTTCTGCAGCTACCATTGGTGCCATGTTGCAGCAAGAAAATAATAATCTGACTAATAAGTCAGATTCTGATGCTATTTATGACTTGGTGAGTCTTGGGACTCGCTACTCTTCCTCTATTGTGGCTTTTTCTCAGCGGCTACAAGCCAAAAATCACGAAGTTGAAAAGCTCAAAGAACAAATTGTTGTACTTCAACAAATTGTTCAAGAGTCTCACACAAGGGAAGGAATCATTCGGCAGAAGAATAAACAGTTGAAATCTTTATTAGATTCTTCATTCCGCTTGCCGGTTCCCATGAATAAGAATGACATGATATTGTATGAAGAGAATGAGCGTCTCAAACATGAGGCTAAGAATCTCAAATTTATGTAAAAGTATTAAAAAAAATCTATCTCTATTTTTATTGACTCTGGTCTATCTTTTAAGAGATATTCATAGCATGCATCATACCTATTTCTCTTCTGATCATACATAATCTATCTTCTGGTAAAGGTTTTGTGAAAATATCTGCTAACTGATCGTGTGTGTTTGTGAACTCTAACATTATATCACCTTTTTGCACATGATCTCGAAGAAAATGATATCTTATTTCAATATGCTTAGTTCTAGAATGTTGTATTGGGTTCTTTGAAAGATTTATAGCACTTGTATTATCACATTTGATTGGAATGTGATTATACATGAGTTTAAAATCTTCAAGTTGTTGCTTCATGTAGAGAACTTCAGCACAACAACTACCCGCAGCAACATATTCTGCCTCAGCAGTAGATAGTGCAACAGAATTTTGTTTTTTACTAAACCAGGAAACTAATGCATGACCTAAGAAATGGCATGCTCCACTAGTGCTTTTTCGATCTATTTTACAGCCAGCATAATCTGCATCTGTGTAGCTGATTAGATCGAAAGATGTGTGCTTAGGGTACCATAACCCTAGGTTAATTGTACCACTAAGATATCTAAGAATGCGCTTAACTGCAATTAAATGTGATTCTTTTGGAGATGATTGAAAACGTGCACATAAGCACACACTAAACATAATATTTGGTCTACTGGCTGTTAAATATAATAAGCTACCAATCATACCTCGATATATCTTCGAGTCAACTGGCTTACCGGATTCATCTTTATCAAGTTTAGTTGATGGGCTCATTGGTGTTCCAATTTCCTTAGCATTTTCCATCCCAAACTTCTTCAGTAATTCCTTAATATATTTTGATTGATTGATGAATGTCCCACTTTTTGCTTGCTTAATTTGCAATCCGAGAAAGAATGTAAGTTCACCCATCATGCTCATCTCAAATTCTTCCTGCATAGTCTTAGCAAAAACTTGACACATATTTTCATTAGTAGCACCGAATATTATATCATCAACATAAATCTGAATCAAAAGAATATCATCATTTTCATATTTAATGAAAAGAGTTGTGTCGATTTTTCCTCTTGAAAAACCTTTTTCAATCAAGAAACCACTGAGTCTCTCGTACCAAGCTCTAGGAGCTTGTTTAAGTCCATATAGTGCTTTTGTGAGTTTGAAAACATGATTTGGGGAAATATGATTTTCAAAACCTGGAGGTTGCTCAACATATACCTCTTCATTTATAAAACCATTTAAGAAAGCACTTTTAACATCCATTTGAAAAAGTTTGAAATCTTTATAACAAGCATATGCAAGTAGCATTCGAATAGCTTCTAATCTTGCGACAGGTGCATATGTCTCATCATAATCGATTCCTTCTTCTTGATTAAAACCTTGGGCTACAAGTCGAGCCTTATTTCTAGTAATGACTCCAGACTCATCTTTCTTGTTTCTAAAAACCCATTTTGTTCCAATAATAGTATAATTTTTGGGTCTAGGAACAAGTGTCCAAACATCATTTCTTTCAAATTGATTCAACTCTTCTTGCATAGCTAGAATCCAAGATTCATCAAGAAGTGCGTCATCAATATTTTTGGGTTCAATTTGAGATAGAAAAGCAGTATGATTACAAATATTTCTAAGAGATGATCGAGTACTTACACCTTGTGAAGGTTCTCCCAAAATTTGTTCCACTGGATGATCTTTCACAAATTTCCACTGTTTGGTTGCATCTTGTATTAAATTTTGATGATCTTTCCTGATGGCTCCATGTTGAACTTCCTCTATTGCTTTCTCTTTGTTGAGATTGAGACTTTCTGTGTTATTTATACCTTCTATTTCTTCATCAATAGATTTCTTGGAGAGTGGAGAATTAGATTCATCAAATACTACATGCATAGATTCTTGTACAGTTAAAGTCTTTTTGTTGAATACTCTATAAGCTTTACTATTAGTAGAATACCCGAGAAAAATACCTTCATCAGATTTTGCATCAAACTTGCCTAAATTATCTCTGTCATTCAAAATAAAACATTTGCATCCAAATACATGAAAGTAACCAATGTTGGGCTTTTTCTCATTCCAAAGCTCATAGGGGGTTTTATCTAATTTAGACCTTAACATAACTCTATTTATAACATAACATGCAGTACTTACCGCTTCGGCCCAAAAATAACTAGGCAAGTTGTTCTCATTGAGCATTGTTCTTGCCATCTCTTGAAGAGATCTATTTTTCCTCTCTACTACCCCATTTTGTTGAGGAGTTCGAGGAGCAGAAAAATTATGAATAAAACCGTTTTCATCACAAAATGTTTCAATATTTTTATTAACAAATTCTTTTCCCCTATCACTTCGGATACTTGAAATAGTATAGCCCTTTTCATTTTGAATTCTCTTGCATAACTTGGTAAAGGCATTATGTGCCTCATCTTTATGAGCAAGAAAGATGACCCAAGTATATCTAGAGAAATCATCAACAATAACAAATGCATAATATTTTCCTCCTAGACTTGCAACTCTATTTGGTCCAAAAAGATCCATGTGTATCAGTTGCAATGGTCTAGTAGTGGAAATATGTTTCTTAGTTTTAAAAGAAGTTTTTGTTTGTTTACCAAATTGACATGCATCACAAATTTTGTCTTTAAGAAAATATGTTTTTGGTAAACCTCTCACAAGATCATTTTTTGAAAGTTTGGAAATAAGTTCCATGTTGGCATGACCTAATCTTCTATGCCATAACCAACTAGTTTCATTTTGAGCTGACAAGCAAATAGCATCTTGTGAGGTAATTTCTTCAAAATCAATTGTATAAACATTATTGTTTCTAAAAGCAATAAAACAAATATTACAATCATGATCATTCAAAATAATGCATTTATCCATTTTAAAAGTAACTGTAAATCCTTTATCACATAATTGACTTATGCTCAAAAGATTATGTTTTAAACCTTCAACAAGTAGAACATCTTCAATTATGAGAGAAGATTCATTACCAATTTTACCTATTCCCACGATCTTCCCTTTCGAGTTGTCTCCAAATGTCACGTGTCCTTCTTCTTTAGATCTAAGATCAAAGAACTTAGTCTTGTCTCCCGTCATGTGTCTTGAACATCCACTATCTAAAAACCACTTATTTTTGCTTGTGGATGACTTCATGCATACCTATAAAAACAATTAAAATGATTTTTCTTGGTACCCAAGTTCTTTGGGTCCTTTATTTATTAGTATTAGAAGAAACAAGATTTTTAGGTACCCATATGGCCCTAATAGTCATTGTATGATTTCTTCTAATAGGACAAGTATGATAATTATGACCATTTCTATTACAAAAATTACAAATAGCATGTGACATATATGAAAAACTTGAATGATTATAATAATATCCTTTTTTGACAAAATTATTTTTATGAAAAGAATTTTGAATATTAGTCTTTGAGGTAGAATGATTATTAAAGAAATTTTTATAAGGTTTGTATTTTTGTTTTGGCATATATCCCAAACCTGCCTTGTCAAAAACACATCTTTGACTACCAAGAAGTTTTTCAAAATTTCTTTTTCCATTCGTAAAGTTTTCAACAATATTTTCTAAATCGGTTTTCTTCTTATTCAATTCAAGATTTTCATCTTTCAAAATGATACTTTCTTTTCTTAAAATTTCAATTTCGTTTGTTAAAGAAGAATTTTTCTTTTTCAAAGCAGTATACTTTATACCCAATTTTTCAAATTCCTCATAAATCTCTTCTAAAACATTTTGCAATTCTTCATATGAAGGATTTTCAATATTATCAAGATTTGTTACCTCAATGTCATCTTTAGCCATAAGACAAAGATTTGCTGATTCTTCATTGCTTGCTTCACTATCTGAGCTACTTGAATCATCATCCCATGTAGCTTTCATTGCTTTCTTGCCCTTGTTTCGATCTTTCTTTAGCAGAGGACAATCTGGCTTGATATGACCAGGTTTATTGCATTTATAACAAATTAAAGTGTCGTTTTTACCTGAATCTTTCTTGGAAAACTTTTTGAAAGATTTCCTCGGAGGAGTTCTATTTTTCTTCAAGAACCTCTGAATTCTTCTTGTTATCATCGCAACTTCTTCATCTTTATCGTCATTTTCCTCATCTTCATCACTTTCACTTTCATGAGGAACAGCTTTAAGTGCTAAGCTCTTCTTTGGCTTTCCTTCTTCTTCTCCTCTTTTCAATGTGTACTCATGGGTGATAAGTGACCCGATGAGTTCATTGACTTCGAGCTTCTTGAGGTCTCTAGCTTCAAGAATCGCTGTAACTTTTGATTCCCAACGTTTTGGTAAAGAGTTGAGAATTTTTCTTACTATCTCCACCTTGGAATAAACTTTGCCAAGAGCTGTCAAGCTGTTTATGATGTTAGTAAAACGAGTGTGCATACTAGAAATAGATTCATCATCATTCATCTTAAACATTTCATATTCATGAGTAAGAATATAAATTTTTGATTCCTTGACTTGCGAAGTTCCTTCATAAGTTACTTCCAAGTTATCCCAAATTTCCTTTGCCGTAGCGCAATTCATTATTCTATTAAACTCATTTCCATTAAGAGCATTATATAATAAATTCATAGCAGTTAAATTTAAAGTATAAAGTCTATCGTCTTCACGATCAAACTCTTCTTCTTCCTTTTTGACCTTTACTCCACCAACCACTTTTGTTGGAATATAAGGTCCATTTACAATACATTTCCATATTTCTCTACCTTGAGCTTGAAGAAATATTCTCATTCTAACTTTCCAGAATGAGTAATTATCTCCACAAAAGAGTGGAGGCCGACTACTAGATTGACCTTCACCAAATGAAGCTGCAATGTTAGCCATAAGATCTTAACTCAAAAGATAGTTAATCTTATAATAGAGCTCTTAGCTCTGATACCAATTGTTGCCCAGATGACTAACACAAGAGGGGGGGTGAATTGAGTTGTATTAAAAAAAATAACAATTATAAATCAAATATATAATATAAAATATAAACAAAATATGAAATAACAATAAATATAAGGAGTAAGGGTAAGAGAGAAGCAAACTCAGTATGTTAACGAGGTTCGGCCCCACTGCCTACGTCCTCGCCTCAAGCTACCCCTTGAGGATTCCCAAATTCACTATTCAACCTCCTTCAGGTGGAGATAGAAACCTATTACACCTTTGAACAACACCGCTACAAAGGATCCGTGTAGAACACCCTCTACACTTGCAATCACCTTACACGTGGTGATTCAACTATTCCCTGTGTAGAATACTTTCTACACACACAAGGGTTATACACACCCTTTTTCTGATACAAAAGCTGATAGTGGGTAGGTTATCAGAAAACACTCCTCAACGAGTGAAATAAGAACAATACAGCGCAAGCTATATCTCTCAAAATGAACAAGGATTAAGGCTCAATGTTTAGAGAAGAGAGAATGAAAGCTTTGAATGAATGTTGTATGCTCTTGGTGTTGTAAATGTGAAGCTCTCAAATGATCTATTTATAGGCATATGAGACTTCATATTCAAATTTAAAAAGATTCACATGTCAAAGACAACATCATTCACTTTTTCAAAAAATTCAAATAAAAGGTTCTTCTTTTTCAATTGTCAAAGACAACATCATTCACTTTTTCAAAGAATTCAAATAAAAGGTTCTTCTTTCTCAATTGTCAAAGACAACATCATTCACTTTTTCAAAAAAATCAAACCTAATCTTTTACTTTTGGCATATGACAAAATGAGCACACTTTCATTTTCAAAAAATTCAAACCTAATCTTTTACTTTTTGTATAAGTCTAAAAAAGCATCAATCACTTTTGAAAATATTCAAATAAAACATGCACATGTGAAAGATGACAATCAATCATCTTTAATATTTTCAAAGTTCAACCCTTTAATCAAGGCATGCACATGCAAAAGATGACAATCAATCATCTTTCAAAATTTTCAAATTTAATTTTCAAAAATATTCATGCACATGTGGAAAATGTATTTTAATGCTTTATGATAAAATATTAATTTTGAGCATTAATCCTAATTTCGAATTTTGAAGAGATTTACAACATTACTCTATAATTTTAATGTGAACTTGTTCCCTTCTTGCTCATGCTTGTTTCCTTGATGTGCTTGACTCCATTGTGTAGACAACTTGAGCTTGAGACTTCTTTATTCTTTGAATTCATTTGTTATCATCAAAATCCATGTGTAGATTTATAATCACATGAAACTTGAAATCTTGAGTTCAACAAAAGAGTTCTTCTAATTCTTGATGATGTGGATGATTGGAAACAGTTGAAAGCTTTGGCCGGAAATCGTGATTGGTTTGGTAAAGGAAGTAGAATCATTATAACAACAAGGGATCAAAATCTATTGAGTAACTATAAAATAGGAAACTTCCTTATTTTTAAAAAAAGTTTTCACCTCTCAATTTTCCTTCCTTTTCTTCCCATCGCTCCCATCGTTTCTTTATCTTTTCTTATCTCTTTCCTCTCTTTTTTCCCATTCTCCTCCTTTCTTTCTCTTTTCTCTTGTTTCCCTTCTCTGCCTTTCTCTATTTTCTTCTCTCTTTCCTCTCTTTTTTCCCATTCTCCTCCTTTCTTTCTCTTTTCTCTTGTTTCCCTTCTCTGCCTTTCTCTATTTTCTTCTCTCTTTCCCTTTTTTCGTTTTTTTTTACTTAGTGATTAAGGAAGTATTTTTTAATAATGTTATCAATTTAAAAAAAAATATTTAAAAATATTAAAAAAATGAATGAAAAAAAACTTTGTTCTTCTCAAGACGGGTCTCATGCTACATTCTTGGTGGATGTGTTACAGCTCAAATATAATAAATAGTTTTCAATTATCTAATATCATATTAAAAGATGATGATAAAATAGATAATGAGCAGCATTAGTCAATAAATAATTATAGAGAGCAAGTGGGTAAGATAAAGGAGAAACTTTACTACTTCTTGATAACAACGTCGACCATGCATGCCAACTAATTAATCAATACCACTACAAAACTTTCTATCTTCAAAGTTGTATAAAATGATAAATTTGGTCCCACAGCAATACACTTTGCTATGTTTTAGCACATATGCTGTTCCCACATCGATAGTGATCTACCCCGCGGACTCGCACCACTCACCGTAAACCATACTAGCCCCATGCACAAAGCCCAATATTCTTCCTTACAGTAGCCTCATCCTAGAATTAGGTCGCCTTTTCTTATTATTAATTATATTTTTATAAAATAATATTAATCATCTTTCTTTTAATATTTTTCAAAATAAAGAAATTATTTTTTCATCTATCTATACTCATGCAAAAATTATAATAATATGAGAAAATATGAATAAAGTTTTTATTAATTATTTATAAAGTACAAAATAATGCAATAATCTTGTCCTATAACAAATTATAATATAAGTAAGTTCATCGATATAATTTAATTAAAGAAATATTAATAATAAAAAATAATAACATTTTATTATTATTGAGAGTGTGATGACTAATCCAATGTAGACTTTAAGTTTTAAGTAATTGGTTAAAAGTAAAAAAGTTATATATTAGTAAACTTTTAAAGATTGAGAATTTGAGATGACTAATCCAATACCAATGGTAGTCAATCAAGGGGGAAAAAAAAAGAAAAGATATTTACAATTGTGAATTGTGCAACCGGTGTATAATCGTTTTAAAAAAATAAATAAAATATGAGACTCATATGAGAAAAATTATTTTTTTAATAATAGATATTACTATTTTTTAAAATGATTACACGACGTTTAGATACTTCACAATTATATATAAAATTATTAATAAAAAAAAAAACATTTCCAAAACTGCAATGCATGTGCCTTTCCAACAGACTTGTCGTGTAATCTGGTCTTCTAGCATAAAACGTGTCAGACTTTTATATATATATTAAAGTAGCCTTCTATAAAGCAGTATTAAAACTCAATTGTATTTTCATAATTGTCACTAATCCCTTTTTGCCATGTAGCTTCCGGAAAGAATTCCTTGAGTTTTTCTTTTTAATGATAAAGTGAATTATGTCGGTGTTTGACTTCGATTTTTAGTCTCACGTAAGGGACAAGAAGCTCGAAAGAAGTTGCCAACAAGTTTCTCATCTTTCTTTTAATTTTCTCCTTCTTTTTTTAATATTTATGACGCAATGCACGCGTCGTTGGCCTTATTAATACCCTTTCTTTATCTACAAGTTTCCTCCAACCACTCAACACTGTTTTGCCCATCAATCCCCGATATAATTTCGCCGTAAAAGGCATACTTTCTTGTAGTTCCTACCGATCATCAGCCTAATTGCATAGACTGTAACTTCTTCCATGGCCTTGCAACCAGCTCTTTCATGGGTTTATTATGTGTTCTTGAGTTTTAAAGGTGAAGATGTTCGACATAACTTTATTTCTCACCTATATGATATTTTGTGTAGAAGGAGAATCAATACTTACATTGATGAGCACCTTGAAAGAGGAAATGAAATTTCACCAGTACTTTTCAAAACTATTGAGGAGTCAAGGATTTCGATTATTGTTCTTTCTGAAAACTATGCATCATCCACGTGGTGTTTGGAGGAGCTGATAAAGATTCTCGAGTGCAAAGAAATGAAACAACAAATAGTTCTACCAGTGTTTTACAAAGTGGATCCATCGATAGTGCGGAAACAAAAGGAAAATTATGGAAAGACATTGGCCAACTACAAAGACAAGTTGAATGATGATACGAAAGTGGATGGCTGGAAGGCTGCACTAAACGAAGTGGCCAATTTGTTTGGGTTCCATTTAAAGAAGGATGGGTATTTGATTTTTGAATATTTATTTTATATCCTCATACATTTTAGATGCATACACATGCGTGAATATGTATGTTTAAGTGTATATATATATATATATATATGCATGTATGTATGTATATTAATTGATTTAATACTCCTATTGTTTATTAATCTTTTTGATCTCGATCTGTTTATATTTGTGCCTTTTTCTTATGTCCTTATAATATGGTAATTAATTAATTCTATTAAAAGGATCGTGTTAGTGAAATAATGTTTTACATAATTATTAGTAATGGTTCTAATGATATTAATTACCGCTTCTATGTTTAATAATGTTGTAATAAGTATACGTTAATAATTTTTCTCTTTTGAATTGATAGGAATGAATCTGAATTTATCCATAGCATCATTCAACTGGTGGACTCAAACATAATAAATTAAACATGCTTTGAGGTTGCCAATCATCCAGTTGGAGTGGCATCTCGTGTGCAGCGTGTATATTCTCTTTTAAGCATTGGAGAGAATAATATTGTACATATGGAAGGGATCTTCGGAGTTGGTGGAATTGGAAAGACAACTATTACCAAAGAGGTATATAATATAATTTCTTCTAAATTTGAAGGTAGTTGTTTTTTGAAAAACATTAGAGAAACATCAAAGAGCGAGTATGGTCTGGTCCAATTGCAAGAGACTCTTCTTTCTGATATCCTAGGAGCATCTTCAGTTTGTAATATTGGCCACGTCGACAGAGGAATCAATGTGATAAAGAATAAACTTTGTTATAAAAGATGTTGCCCAGATGACTAACACAAGAGGGGGGGTGAATTGAGTTGTATTAAAAAAAATAACAATTATAAATCAAATATATAATATAAAATATAAACAAAATATGAAATAACAATAAATATAAGGAGTAAGGGTAAGAGAGAAGCAAACTCAGTATGTTAACGAGGTTCGGCCCCACTGCCTACGTCCTCGCCTCAAGCTACCCCTTGAGGATTCCCAAATTCACTATTCAACCTCCTTCAGGTGGAGATAGAAACCTATTACACCTTTGAACAACACCGCTACAAAGGATCCGTGTAGAACACCCTCTACACTTGCAATCACCTTACACGTGGTGATTCAACTATTCCCTGTGTAGAATACTTTCTACACACACAAGGGTTATACACACCCTTTTTCTGATACAAAAGCTGATAGTGGGTAGGTTATCAGAAAACACTCCTCAACGAGTGAAATAAGAACAATACAGCGCAAGCTATATCTCTCAAAATGAACAAGGATTAAGGCTCAATGTTTAGAGAAGAGAGAATGAAAGCTTTGAATGAATGTTGTATGCTCTTGGTGTTGTAAATGTGAAGCTCTCAAATGATCTATTTATAGGCATATGAGACTTCATATTCAAATTTAAAAAGATTCACATGTCAAAGACAACATCATTCACTTTTTCAAAAAATTCAAATAAAAGGTTCTTCTTTTTCAATTGTCAAAGACAACATCATTCACTTTTTCAAAGAATTCAAATAAAAGGTTCTTCTTTCTCAATTGTCAAAGACAACATCATTCACTTTTTCAAAAAAATCAAACCTAATCTTTTACTTTTGGCATATGACAAAATGAGCACACTTTCATTTTCAAAAAATTCAAACCTAATCTTTTACTTTTTGTATAAGTCTAAAAAAGCATCAATCACTTTTGAAAATATTCAAATAAAACATGCACATGTGAAAGATGACAATCAATCATCTTTAATATTTTCAAAGTTCAACTCTTTAATCAAGGCATGCACATGCAAAAGATGACAATCAATCATCTTTCAAAATTTTCAAATTTAATTTTCAAAAATATTCATGCACATGTGGAAAATGTATTTTAATGCTTTATGATAAAATATTAATTTTGAGCATTAATCCTAATTTCGAATTTTGAAGAGATTTACAACATTACTCTATAATTTTAATGTGAACTTGTTCCCTTCTTGCTCATGCTTGTTTCCTTGATGTGCTTGACTCCATTGTGTAGACAACTTGAGCTTGAGACTTCTTTATTCTTTGAATTCATTTGTTATCATCAAAATCCATGTGTAGATTTATAATCACATGAAACTTGAAATCTTGAGTTCAACAATCTCCCCCTTTTTGATGATGACAAATATTTGATAGAACTTGAAACCTATATTAATACTTAAGCTCCCCCTGAAAATATGCGTTAGTTTTTCAAGCAAAAGTATAAATATAATTCCAAGCATATATAACAAGTTTAGCAATTTAAACAATGTTAATGTTCTAGTCTAACACTTCTCCCCCTTTTGGCATCATTAAAAAGGATCCGCAACAAGAAAATGGACTGAAGAAAACGATGCGTTTAATAGTCACTGTAGATAGTTGAAAAATGGAGCCGTCCGTGACCCGACAAGTGCTGCAAAGCCTCGAGGCCTAACTCTATGAATTTAATACGGCTGAAGATTTAAACAATCGCCTGATGTTGTTGACAAACGGGATTGAAGGCTCCGAGTTTCTATAAAAAAATGATCATTTTCATCTATCGGATGCCAAAAAAATAATCACTTCTTGACCTGAGTTCTGTTTTTCCACAACGATAGAATGGCTGAGCAATTCTCTTCCACTAATGTTCCAGACTTGAATCAGGAACCCTTGACGCATCAATCATCAATCTTCTCTCCTGAGGCCGTCAATACCATGATAGGAGCAGTGAACCATTTTTCTAGTAAGGCTGATTCTGAGATTATTGCAGAATCAAGAATGCTCAGTAATCAATATGCTGCCTCTGTTACGATCATGTCTCGAAGGTTAATGGCGAGGGTGAGTGAGATTGATCATCTTAACATGCAAATATCTGAGTTACGACAGAAGCTTGCTAATAAGGATAGTGAGAATAAAAGGCTAAAGCAAGAAAACCAAGAGTTGAAAAAATTTGCAGATTGGTATGCTCATGATCTGCAACCACGAATAGAAGAGCTGGAACGAGAAAGGGTTCAGATACAAGGTCAACATCGGCAGATAACAGCAGAGGTTCATCGTTTACTAGAAAAATAGGGACAATCTACTGTTAATCTCGCTGGCTTAGTAAGAAAACTTTTGACAATATGTGTCCAGCATATCTTGTATTTCTTTTGACTAAATAAGATTTGAAGAGAAAATAGTTTGTCTTATTCTTTATGCTATCTCTATAAAATCAGTCCTGAAGTTCATCTAATCCGCATCAAGTTTTCATCTCATCTCTATAACTCATCTGCATTCCTTCAGCATTCTCGTTTTAAGCCTTCTATTCTTTTCTCAATGGCTCATTCTTCTAACATTTCTCTAGATCCATCCATGAGGCATTCTGCATCTCAACCTCCTGTTCTTTCTGCAGCTACCATTGGTGCCATGTTGCAGCAAGAAAATAATAATCTGACTAATAAGTCAGATTCTGATGCTATTTATGACTTGGTGAGTCTTGGGACTCGCTACTCTTCCTCTATTGTGGCTTTTTCTCAGCGGCTACAAGCCAAAAATCACGAAGTTGAAAAGCTCAAAGAACAAATTGTTGTACTTCAACAAATTGTTCAAGAGTCTCACACAAGGGAAGGAATCATTCGGCAGAAGAATAAACAGTTGAAATCTTTATTAGATTCTTCATTCCGCTTGCCGGTTCCCATGAATAAGAATGACATGATATTGTATGAAGAGAATGAGCGTCTCAAACATGAGGCTAAGAATCTCAAATTTATGTAAAAGTATTAAAAAAAATCTATCTCTATTTTTATTGACTCTGGTCTATCTTTTAAGAGATATTCATAGCATGCATCATACCTATTTCTCTTCTGATCATACATAATCTATCTTCTGGTAAAGGTTTTGTGAAAATATCTGCTAACTGATCGTGTGTGTTTGTGAACTCTAACATTATATCACCTTTTTGCACATGATCTCGAAGAAAATGATATCTTATTTCAATATGCTTAGTTCTAGAATGTTGTATTGGGTTCTTTGAAAGATTTATAGCACTTGTATTATCACATTTGATTGGAATGTGATTATACATGAGTTTAAAATCTTCAAGTTGTTGCTTCATGTAGAGAACTTCAGCACAACAACTACCCGCAGCAACATATTCTGCCTTAGCAGTAGATAGTGCAACAGAATTTTGTTTTTTACTAAACCAGGAAACTAATGCATGACCTAAGAAATGGCATGCTCCACTAGTGCTTTTTCGATCTATTTTACAGCCAGCATAATCTGCATCTGTGTAGCTGATTAGATCGAAAGATGTGTGCTTAGGGTACCATAACCCTAGGTTAATTGTACCACTAAGATATCTAAGAATGCGCTTAACTGCAATTAAATGTGATTCTTTTGGAGATGATTGAAAACGTGCACATAAGCACACACTAAACATAATATCTGGTCTACTGGCTGTTAAATATAATAAGCTACCAATCATACCTCGATATATCTTCGAGTCAACTGGCTTACCGGATTCATCTTTATCAAGTTTAGTTGATGGGCTCATTGGTGTTCCAATTTCCTTAGCATTTTCCATCCCAAACTTCTTCAGTAATTCCTTAATATATTTTGATTGATTGATGAATGTCCCACTTTTTGCTTGCTTAATTTGCAATCCGAGAAAGAATGTAAGTTCACCCATCATGCTCATCTCAAATTCTTCCTGCATAGTCTTAGCAAAAACTTGACACATATTTTCATTAGTAGCACCGAATATTATATCATCAACATAAATCTGAATCAAAAGAATATCATCATTTTCATATTTAATGAAAAGAGTTGTGTCGATTTTTCCTCTTGAAAAACCTTTTTCAATCAAGAAACCACTGAGTCTCTCGTACCAAGCTCTAGGAGCTTGTTTAAGTCCATATAGTGCTTTTGTGAGTTTGAAAACATGATTTGGGGAAATATGATTTTCAAAACCTGGAGGTTGCTCAACATATACCTCTTCATTTATAAAACCATTTAAGAAAGCACTTTTAACATCCATTTGAAAAAGTTTGAAATCTTTATAACAAGCATATGCAAGTAGCATTCGAATAGCTTCTAATCTTGCGACAGGTGCATATGTCTCATCATAATCGATTCCTTCTTCTTGATTAAAACCTTGGGCTACAAGTCGAGCCTTATTTCTAGTAATGACTCCAGACTCATCTTTCTTGTTTCTAAAAACCCATTTTGTTCCAATAATAGTATAATTTTTGGGTCTAGGAACAAGTGTCCAAACATCATTTCTTTCAAATTGATTCAACTCTTCTTGCATAGCTAGAATCCAAGATTCATCAAGAAGTGCGTCATCAATATTTTTGGGTTCAATTTGAGATAGAAAAGCAGTATGATTACAAATATTTCTAAGAGATGATCGAGTACTTACACCTTGTGAAGGTTCTCCCAAAATTTGTTCCACTGGATGATCTTTCACAAATTTCCACTGTTTGGTTGCATCTTGTATTAAATTTTGATGATCTTTCCTGATGGCTCCATGTTGAACTTCCTCTATTGCTTTCTCTTTGTTGAGATTGAGACTTTCTGTGTTATTTATACCTTCTATTTCTTCATCAATAGATTTCTTGGAGAGTGGAGAATTAGATTCATCAAATACTACATGCATAGATTCTTGTACAGTTAAAGTCTTTTTGTTGAATACTCTATAAGCTTTACTATTAGTAGAATACCCGAGAAAAATACCTTCATCAGATTTTGCATCAAACTTGCCTAAATTATCTCTGTCATTCAAAATAAAACATTTGCATCCAAATACATGAAAGTAACCAATGTTGGGCTTTTTCTCATTCCAAAGCTCATAGGGGGTTTTATCTAATTTAGACCTTAACATAACTCTATTTATAACATAACATGCAGTACTTACCGCTTCGGCCCAAAAATAACTAGGCAAGTTGTTCTCATTGAGCATTGTTCTTGCCATCTCTTGAAGAGATCTATTTTTCCTCTCTACTACCCCATTTTGTTGAGGAGTTCGAGGAGCAGAAAAATTATGAATAAAACCGTTTTCATCACAAAATGTTTCAATATTTTTATTAACAAATTCTTTTCCCCTATCACTTCGGATACTTGAAATAGTATAGCCCTTTTCATTTTGAATTCTCTTGCATAACTTGGTAAAGGCATTATGTGCCTCATCTTTATGAGCAAGAAAGATGACCCAAGTATATCTAGAGAAATCATCAACAATAACAAATGCATAATATTTTCCTCCTAGACTTGCAACTCTATTTGGTCCAAAAAGATCCATGTGTATCAGTTGCAATGGTCTAGTAGTGGAAATATGTTTCTTAGTTTTAAAAGAAGTTTTTGTTTGTTTACCAAATTGACATGCATCACAAATTTTGTCTTTAAGAAAATATGTTTTTGGTAAACCTCTCACAAGATCATTTTTTGAAAGTTTGGAAATAAGTTCCATGTTGGCATGACCTAATCTTCTATGCCATAACCAACTAGTTTCATTTTGAGCTGACAAGCAAATAGCATCTTGTGAGGTAATTTCTTCAAAATCAATTGTATAAACATTATTGTTTCTAAAAGCAATAAAACAAATATTACAATCATGATCATTCAAAATAATGCATTTATCCATTTTAAAAGTAACTGTAAATCCTTTATCACATAATTGACTTATGCTCAAAAGATTATGTTTTAAACCTTCAACAAGTAGAACATCTTCAATTATGAGAGAAGATTCATTACCAATTTTACCTATTCCCACGATCTTCCCTTTCGAGTTGTCTCCAAATGTCACGTGTCCTTCTTCTTTAGATCTAAGATCAAAGAACTTAGTCTTGTCTCCCGTCATGTGTCTTGAACATCCACTATCTAAAAACCACTTATTTTTGCTTGTGGATGACTTCATGCATACCTATAAAAACAATTAAAATGATTTTTCTTGGTACCCAAGTTCTTTGGGTCCTTTATTTATTAGTATTAGAAGAAACAAGATTTTTAGGTACCCATATGGCCCTAATAGTCATTGTATGATTTCTTCTAATAGGACAAGTATGATAATTATGACCATTTCTATTACAAAAATTACAAATAGCATGTGACATATATGAAAAACTTGAATGATTATAATAATATCCTTTTTTGACAAAATTATTTTTATGAAAAGAATTTTGAATATTAGTCTTTGAGGTAGAATGATTATTAAAGAAATTTTTATAAGGTTTGTATTTTTGTTTTGGCATATATCCCAAACCTGCCTTGTCAAAAACACATCTTTGACTACCAAGAAGTTTTTCAAAATTTCTTTTTCCATTCGTAAAGTTTTCAACAATATTTTCTAAATCGGTTTTCTTCTTATTCAATTCAAGATTTTCATCTTTCAAAATGATACTTTCTTTTCTTAAAATTTCAATTTCGTTTGTTAAAGAAGAATTTTTCTTTTTCAAAGCAGTATACTTTATACCCAATTTTTCAAATTCCTCATAAATCTCTTCTAAAACATTTTGCAATTCTTCATATGAAGGATTTTCAATATTATCAAGATTTGTTACCTCAATGTCATCTTTAGCCATAAGACAAAGATTTGCTGATTCTTCATTGCTTGCTTCACTATCTGAGCTACTTGAATCATCATCCCATGTAGCTTTCATTGCTTTCTTGCCCTTGTTTCGATCTTTCTTTAGCAGAGGACAATCTGGCTTGATATGACCAGGTTTATTGCATTTATAACAAATTAAAGTGTCGTTTTTACCTGAATCTTTCTTGGAAAACTTTTTGAAAGATTTCCTCGGAGGAGTTCTATTTTTCTTCAAGAACCTCTGAATTCTTCTTGTTATCATCGCAACTTCTTCATCTTTATCGTCATTTTCCTCATCTTCATCACTTTCACTTTCATGAGGAACAGCTTTAAGTGCTAAGCTCTTCTTTGGCTTTCCTTCTTCTTCTCCTCTTTTCAATGTGTACTCATGGGTGATAAGTGACCCGATGAGTTCATTGACTTCGAGCTTCTTGAGGTCTCTAGCTTCAAGAATCGCTGTAACTTTTGATTCCCAACGTTTTGGTAAAGAGTTGAGAATTTTTCTTACTATCTCCACCTTGGAATAAACTTTGCCAAGAGCTGTCAAGCTGTTTATGATGTTAGTAAAACGAGTGTGCATACTAGAAATAGATTCATCATCATTCATCTTAAACATTTCATATTCATGAGTAAGAATATAAATTTTTGATTCCTTGACTTGCGAAGTTCCTTCATAAGTTACTTCCAAGTTATCCCAAATTTCCTTTGCCGTAGCGCAATTCATTATTCTATTAAACTCATTTCCATTAAGAGCATTATATAATAAATTCATAGCAGTTAAATTTAAAGTATAAAGTCTATCGTCTTCACGATCAAACTCTTCTTCTTCCTTTTTGACCTTTACTCCACCAACCACTTTTGTTGGAATATAAGGTCCATTTACAATACATTTCCATATTTCTCTACCTTGAGCTTGAAGAAATATTCTCATTCTAACTTTCCAGAATGAGTAATTATCTCCACAAAAGAGTGGAGGCCGACTACTAGATTGACCTTCACCAAATGAAGCTGCAATGTTAGCCATAAGATCTTAACTCAAAAGATAGTTAATCTTATAATAGAGCTCTTAGCTCTGATACCAATTGTTGCCCAGATGACTAACACAAGAGGGGGGGTGAATTGAGTTGTATTAAAAAAAATAACAATTATAAATCAAATATATAATATAAAATATAAACAAAATATGAAATAACAATAAATATAAGGAGTAAGGGTAAGAGAGAAGCAAACTCAGTATGTTAACGAGGTTCGGCCCCACTGCCTACGTCCTCGCCTCAAGCTACCCCTTGAGGATTCCCAAATTCACTATTCAACCTCCTTCAGGTGGAGATAGAAACCTATTACACCTTTGAACAACACCGCTACAAAGGATCCGTGTAGAACACCCTCTACACTTGCAATCACCTTACACGTGGTGATTCAACTATTCCCTGTGTAGAATACTTTCTACACACACAAGGGTTATACACACCCTTTTTCTGATACAAAAGCTGATAGTGGGTAGGTTATCAGAAAACACTCCTCAACGAGTGAAATAAGAACAATACAGCGCAAGCTATATCTCTCAAAATGAACAAGGATTAAGGCTCAATGTTTAGAGAAGAGAGAATGAAAGCTTTGAATGAATGTTGTATGCTCTTGGTGTTGTAAATGTGAAGCTCTCAAATGATCTATTTATAGGCATATGAGACTTCATATTCAAATTTAAAAAGATTCACATGTCAAAGACAACATCATTCACTTTTTCAAAAAATTCAAATAAAAGGTTCTTCTTTTTCAATTGTCAAAGACAACATCATTCACTTTTTCAAAGAATTCAAATAAAAGGTTCTTCTTTCTCAATTGTCAAAGACAACATCATTCACTTTTTCAAAAAAATCAAACCTAATCTTTTACTTTTGGCATATGACAAAATGAGCACACTTTCATTTTCAAAAAATTCAAACCTAATCTTTTACTTTTTGTATAAGTCTAAAAAAGCATCAATCACTTTTGAAAATATTCAAATAAAACATGCACATGTGAAAGATGACAATCAATCATCTTTAATATTTTCAAAGTTCAACCCTTTAATCAAGGCATGCACATGCAAAAGATGACAATCAATCATCTTTCAAAATTTTCAAATTTAATTTTCAAAAATATTCATGCACATGTGGAAAATGTATTTTAATGCTTTATGATAAAATATTAATTTTGAGCATTAATCCTAATTTCGAATTTTGAAGAGATTTACAACATTACTCTATAATTTTAATGTGAACTTGTTCCCTTCTTGCTCATGCTTGTTTCCTTGATGTGCTTGACTCCATTGTGTAGACAACTTGAGCTTGAGACTTCTTTATTCTTTGAATTCATTTGTTATCATCAAAATCCATGTGTAGATTTATAATCACATGAAACTTGAAATCTTGAGTTCAACAAAAGAGTTCTTCTAATTCTTGATGATGTGGATGATTGGAAACAGTTGAAAGCTTTGGCCGGAAATCGTGATTGGTTTGGTAAAGGAAGTAGAATCATTATAACAACAAGGGATCAAAATCTATTGAGTAACTATAAAATAGGAAACTTCCTTATTTTTAAAAAAAGTTTTCACCTCTCAATTTTCCTTCCTTTTCTTCCCATCGCTCCCATCGTTTCTTTATCTTTTCTTATCTCTTTCCTCTCTTTTTTCCCATTCTCCTCCTTTCTTTCTCTTTTCTCTTGTTTCCCTTCTCTGCCTTTCTCTATTTTCTTCTCTCTTTCCTCTCTTTTTTCCCATTCTCCTCCTTTCTTTCTCTTTTCTCTTGTTTCCCTTCTCTGCCTTTCTCTATTTTCTTCTCTCTTTCCCTTTTTTCGTTTTTTTTTACTTAGTGATTAAGGAAGTATTTTTTAATAATGTTATCAATTTAAAAAAAAATATTTAAAAATATTAAAAAAATGAATGAAAAAAAACTTTGTTCTTCTCAAGACGGGTCTCATGCTACATTCTTGGTGGATGTGTTACAGCTCAAATATAATAAATAGTTTTCAATTATCTAATATCATATTAAAAGATGATGATAAAATAGATAATGAGCAGCATTAGTCAATAAATAATTATAGAGAGCAAGTGGGTAAGATAAAGGAGAAACTTTACTACTTCTTGATAACAACGTCGACCATGCATGCCAACTAATTAATCAATACCACTACAAAACTTTCTACCTTCAAAGTTGTATAAAATGATA
Source organism: Carya illinoinensis (assembly GCF_018687715.1). Classification (NCBI taxonomy): domain Eukaryota; kingdom Viridiplantae; phylum Streptophyta; class Magnoliopsida; order Fagales; family Juglandaceae; genus Carya; species Carya illinoinensis. Next base: position 32,979,118 of record NC_056766.1, read on the forward strand.
AATTTGGTCCCACAGCAATACACTTTGCTATGTTTTAGCACATATGCTGTTCCCACATCGACAGTGATCTACCCCACGGACTCGCACCACTCACCGTAAACCATACTAGCCCCATGCACACAGCCCAATATTCTTCCTTACAGTAGCCTCATCCCTAGAATTAGGTCGCCTTTTCTTATTATTAATTATATTTTTATAAAATAATATTAATCATCTTTCTTTTAATATTTTTCAAAATAAAGAAATTATTTTTTCATCTATCTATACTCATTCAAAAATTATAATAATATGAGAAAATATGAATAAAGTTTTTATTAATTATTTATAAAGTACAAAATAATGCAATAATCTTGTCCTATAACAAATTATAATATAAGTAAGTTCATCGATATAATTTAATTAAAGAAATATTAATAATAAAAAATAATAACACTTTATTATTATTGAGAGTGTGGTGACTAATCTAATGTAGACTTTAAGTTTTAAGTAATTGGTTAAAAGTAAAAAAGTTATATATTAGTAAACTTTTAAAGATTGAGATGACTAATCCAATACCAATGATAGTCAATCAAGGGGGAAAAAGAAAAGAAAAGATATTTACAACTGTGAATTGTGCAACCGGTGCATAATCGTTTTAAAAAAATAAATAAAATATGAGACTCACATGAGAAAAATTATTTTTTTAATAATAGATGCTATTATTTTTTAAAATAATTACACGACGTTTAGATACTTCACAATTATATATAAAATTATTAAGAAAAAAAAAAAAACATTTCCAAAGCTGCAATGCATGTGCCTTTCCAACAGACTTGTCATGGAATCTGGTCTTCTAGCATAAAACGTGTCAGACTTTTATATATATTAAAGTAGCCTTCTATAAAGCAATATTAAAACTCAATTGTATTTTCATAATTGTCACTAATCCCTTTTTGCCGTGTAGCTTCCAGAAAGAATTCCTTGAGTTTTTCTTTTAATGATAAAGTGAATTATGTTGGTGATTGACTTCGATTTTTAGTCTCACGTAAGGGACAAGAAGCTCGAAAGAAGTTGCCAACAAGTTTCTCATCGTTCTTTTAATTTTCTCCTTCTTTTTTTAATATTTATGACGCAATGCATGCGGCGTTGGCCTTATTAATACCCTTTCTTTATCTACAAGTTTCCTACAACCACTCAACACTGTTTTGCCCATCAATCCCCGGATATAATTTCGCCGCAAAAGGCATATTTTCTTGTAGTTCCTACCGATCATCAGCCTAATTTCATACACTTTAACTTCTTCCATGACCTCGCAACCAGCTCTTTCATGGGTTTATGATGTGTTCTTAAGTTTTAGAGGTGAAGATGTTCGACATAACTTTATTTCTCACCTATATGATGCTTTGCGTAGAAGCGGAATCAATACTTACATTGATGAGCAACTTGAAAGAGGAAAGGAAATTTCACCAGCACTTCTCAAAGCTATTGAGGAGTCAAGGATTTCGATTATCGTTCTTTCTGAAAACTATGCATCATCCACATGGTGTTTGGAGGAGCTGATGAAGATTCTCGAGTGCAGAGAAATGAAACAACAAATAGTTCTACCGGTGTTTTACAAAGTGGATCCATCGATAGTGCGGAAACAAAAGGAAAATTATGGAAAGGCATTGGCCAGCTACAAAGACAAGTTGAATTATGATACGAAGGTGGATAGCTGGAAGGCTGCGCTAAACGAAGTGGCCAATTTGTCCGGGTTCCATTTAAAGAAGGAAGGGTATTTGATTTTCGAATATTTATTTTATATCCTCAAACATTTTAGATGCATACACATGCGTGAATATGTATGTTTGTGTGTGTGTATATATATATGCATGTATGTATGTATATTAATTGATCTAATACTCCTATTGTTTGTTAATATCTTTGATCTTGATCTGCTTATTTTTGTGCCTATTTCTTATGTCATTATAATATGGTAATTAATTAATTCTATTAAAAGGATCGTGCTAGTGAAATAATGTTTTACATGATTATTAGTAATGGTTCTGATGATATTAATTAACGCTTCTATGTTTAATAATATTGTAATAAGTATAACCGTTAATAATTTTTTCTCTTTTGAATTGATAGGAATGAATCTGAATTTATCCATAGCATCATTCAACGGGTGGACTCAAACATAATCAATCAAACATGCTTTGAGGTTGCCAATCATCCAGTTGGAGTGGCGTCTCGTGTGCGGCGTGTATATTCTCTTTTAAGCATCGGAGAGAATGATATTGTACGTATGGTAGGGATCTTCGGAGTTGGTGGAATTGGAAAGACAACTATTACCATAGAGGTATATAATATAATTTCTTCTAACTTTGAAGGTTGTTGTTTTTTGAAAAACATTAGAGAAACATCAAAGAGCGAGTATGGTCTGGTCCAATTGCAAGAGACTCTTCTTTTCGATATCCTAGGAGCATCTTCAGTTCGTAATACTGGCCACGTCGACAGAGGAATCAATGTGATAAAGAATAAACTTCGTTATAAAAGAGTTCTTCTAATTCTTGATGATGTGGATGATTGGAAACAGTTGAAAGCTTTGGCCGGAAATCGTGATTGGTTTGGTAAAGGAAGTAGAATCATTATAACAACAAGGGATCAAAATCTATTGAGTAACCATGAAGTTGATGCAACATATGAAGTGGAGGAATTGAACCATCATGAAGCTTTAGAGCTATTTAGTTTGTGCGCCTTTAAAAGAAAGAAACCGCTTGATAACTACATGGAACTTACAAAACGTATAATACGTTATGCTAGGGGCCTTCCTCTAGCTTTGGAAGTGCTTGGTTTGGATCTGCGTGGTAGAAGTATACGTGAATGGGAAAGTGCATTGGAAGCGTACAAAAGAATTCCTCATGAGAAGATTCAAAAAATACTCAGAACGAGCTATGATGGTTTGTCTGAAAGTGAGAAGAATATTTTTCTTGACATTGCATGTTTCTTTAAGGGAGAGAACGTAGATTATGTTGTGAAAATATTAGATGGTTGTGGTTTTTGTCCAAATATTGGAATAAAAAAACTGATGGATAAGTCTCTCATTACCATTGATGGTCATATTAAATTTGAGATGCATGACTTGCTACAAGATATGGGTAGAGAAATTGTTCGAGAAGAATCACCAAAAGAGCCCGGTGGACGCAGTAGATTGTGGTATCATGAAGATATTCGCCATGTACTTGAAGAAGATACGGTAAGAATAACTCTAAAAAATGATTTTAGTTTACGCATGTTTGGTAATTTACAAGAAAATACGAATTTTTGGCAACCAAAAACTATCCACAAAAGTCATTTGTGTTGCAATGGAACCAATTAGAAAAATGTAGATTTTTCTTATAACTATTTTCGAGCAAATGGTGATGAAGAAATGCATTTGTAAGTGCATATATATATATATACTTGCTATCCATTGAACTATATATTATAATTCTAGCAGTTACCAAACTATTATATAGAAGATTTAATGCTTTACTGTATTGTCTCACCATGCAGGGAACAAACCAAATTGAAGGCATACTGATAGATTTACCTAAAGAAGACATCATATGCTTGAGTTCGGAGGCATTCATGAAGATGAAAAACCTGAGATATTTCATAAATCGTAATGCACGCTTCTCTGGAAGTCCAAATTATCTTTCTAACAAGTTAAGAGTGCTTCATTGGGTGGAATATCCTTCACAATCGCTGCCATATAATTTCCATGGAAGAAAGTTGGTTGATTTTAGAATAAGTGATAGCCTCTTCAAGGAATTCGGAGTGCGATTCCAGGTACAAGCACTATTATAAATATTTGCTTCTCCTTTTAATTATGTTGTAATCATATTTGAAGTGAACTTTATCACCAATTTTGCTTTACAGAATTTCCAGAACTTGGCCAGGATGGACTTCTCTCATTGTGAATTTCTGACAAAAATCGTAGATCTTTCTCGAATGCCAAATTTAGAGTGGTTGGATGTTACTAATTGTAGAAACTTAGTTGAGGTTCATGCTTCTGTTGGATCCCTTAATAAGCTGGAGCATCTCTCATTTGCCCATTGCCCTAAGCTTAAGAGTTTGCCAACAAGCCTCAAGTTTAGGTATCTTAAATGCCTCTGGGTTGAAGGTTGCTTAAGCCTTCAAAATTTCCCTGAAATCGAGTTTGAAAGGGAATGTTTAAGGAATCTTTGTTTAGCAAACACCAATATAAAAGAATTGCCGTTATCCATTGAGCACCTCTCTGGGCTTGAAGAATTAGATCTAAGTGGCTGCAAAAATCTTCTGCATCTCCCGACTGGAATTCTTCGATTTCGACAGCTGAAGGCTCTTCTTCTAGGTGGCTGTTCAAAACTTGTTTTTATTCCAAATATCTTGAAGGATGATTGTTGCCCAATAGACCTTCCGGAGCTGAAATGTTTGGATCTTGAAAATTGTCACCTGCCAGATCCTGATATCCTGACGAGACTCAATCGCTATTTTACTTTGCAGGAATTAAATCTATCAGGGAGTGATATTATTAAGCTTCCAGAAAGCATGATCAAGTTTTTCGACTTGAGGATCCTTGAGTTGATAGATTGCAAGAAACTTCAAGAAATTCCTGCACTGCCCCCAAAAATACAAATCGTAGATGCAACTGGATGCATGTCATTGGAAAGATTTCCAGATGGAGTGAACTTAGTGAACTTCATTAGAAGTCATACACGAGACGAACGATGGATTGACTTGTTTGGAGGCCACAATATTCCTATGAATATAGCGAGTTTTTGGGAAAATCCCATATGGTGGTGTGAGGTATCTAGCTTACTCATTCGTCTCTTTCTTACTCGTACTTGTGTGAGCTTTGGTTTATTGGTTGTTTTATTGAAATTTATTGATATATTTTTGTTTTACAGGAATACTTCAGAAACCTTTCATGCAGCGTTATATTTCCGGGGAATAGGATTCCCGACTGGTTTAGCCATACGAAGCAAAATTCCAAAATTTGGATTCCATACCAATTCGACGATCTTGAGGTGTCTTCAGCAAATATGAATCTAGAATGGTTCTGCGATTTTAAGAGGACTCCATCTCGGAGTTCCTGTCAAATAAAAATTTGGCTGGGAAGTCCGGCAAATATAAGAGGAGTTGCTATATGTGTCGTTCTCAAACCCATTCTGGAGATCTACCCCAAAAGAGGTACTAATCTTATTTTCAAGACAGGGTATGTTTCCCGAACAGAGGTGGATCATAAAGTTGATTTAAGGGGTTCAGATGATCGTGTATGGCTGAATTACACCCCTTTACATGATCATCTGAACCCATTTTTTCTAGTATGTGAAGTTTATAGTATAGATAAACCGGTGTTCTTCAAAAGCTGCGGAGTCCATCTGATATTCAAGAATGAAAAGGAAGGGGAAGATCATCCAGGTTTTCTGCCTTTAATGGATGGTATTGAAGTTTCGGAGAGGAGTTTTGTCGATGATGACCGCTACTGGGAATCCACTTCGTGCCCACAAAGGAACAGACGTTTCTCAGCCTTGGACATCAATTTTAATTTAGGATACTCTAACCAGTCTGCAGGAGGAACTTACAAATAATTTGCATCTTGAATTGTCGCCTTAATTGCGGATCAGGTTTTCTTGTTTAGGAACTGATCATCGCAATTTGGTTTTTTTGGTGCGAGTGACAGACAACGTTCCATGTGCGAAGGCGGGGAACAGAGCCCCTGAATCTACAGCTGCGCCTTAGCATTCCAACCCATTTTCCCTGCAGTTTTGTGTAGGGCAGGAAAGCCACCTGTTTCAGACATGATCATCAGGTCGAGTTATTTGAGGAGAGTGTCTCCATCTCTCTCTCTCCCTCTCCTAGGAGAACCTAGGGTCAGAGAAGCTGGGGTACAGATTTATAGAGTCGTCTGAAACAGGTGGATACAAAATGGGAATTTCAGTGAATCGGACATCTAAACCAATCAAATCTATTCAATTTCCGCAGTAAAGTAGTGCCTTGTAATGTTTGTTAGTTTTCTTTTGGTTTGACTGTCTCCAGTATATGAATGATATCATCCCATTTTGATGTTAGACCGTTTGTGTAACCGCGACCCGTGTACATTTTTTTTTTTGTCTTCCTTCTTTGGTTTCCAAGTTCCTACGCCGTGACGCACACGTAAATTCTTTTGGTCTTCTTTGTCTTTTGCCGTAAACCACGTGAATCTTTCTTCTCCGCTGTTTTTCTCTCCCGACAGCTCTCACCAACTCTACCTCTCTCGCCCAATATTTTTTCTCCCGCATATAGAGGTGCTGCAACCTGAGCGTTCTGTGAACCATCTTCTCCGCGTAAGCCATTTCCACTAACCACCGAGACTACCTCCACGCCTTAACCTCCACTTCGTAAGCCACCACCACCTTAAGCACACCCAATGGTAAAACACCTGTACCTTCAAAGCTACTGCCCCGCGAGACCACCACCACAGCTCGGCCACGAGTTACCAGTTGCACTACCACAGCCAAGTTTTCCTCCACGTTTTCATCCACACCACACGGCAACAGCTCTGTTTTTTCATTCCAAAACAGAGCAAACGTTTCACGTTCTGATCGCCACCCTCAGCCAAGCTCGGATCAGCCACGCATCCCTCCACCCTCAGCTCCTCTCGGCAAGCAGAATCTACGGCACTCACCAACATCGAAGGTCCTGTTTTCAAGCACTGAAATAGAGGAACGAGTTTGTCACGGGTGTGGTTGCTGTATTGCAGAAGGATGAGGGATGGGAGGAAGGAATAACGAGATTAACTGTAGGAAGATGGGCAGTTAATAATACGGGTCGTTTTGTGTTTAGTAATGTGCTTGGTGGTAAACGACATGTGTTTTGGGCTTTAAATGAAACGGTGTGTTTAGTGGCTGTGTCGTTGTAAGCAGAAAGTAGGGGTTTAATAAAACGGTGAGTTTTGGTTTTTAGAAGTTAAGGTGCGTTTTGTCTTGTAAGTAGTTGCGTTTTGTGTCTTCGAGGTTGGGAATCTTTAATCACTTTTTGATGGATAAGAATCTGTAAGTCTTGGAGGTTGGGAATTCCTCGAAAATTCCATGATCAGGTTCAATATGGAATCTGCATTTGATCCATTATGGTGTTGAGCATTTCTTGAGTGTTATTTTTGTTCTTAGTGTTTTGAGTGTTGTTAAGCAATCAGTAAGTGTTCTTGGTGGTTCTTGATCGTCAAGAACATTACAAGTGGTATCAATGAAATCGATTCTAGAGGTTTAGGATGGCAAAAGGTACTCGTGCATCGTTGAAGAATTAGCTAGAAGGGCCCCAACGACAGCAAGATTTGGTTCAAAAGCAATTGGACCATCATCAGCAAGCTATTAATGGGGTGACTAAAAGGTTAGATCAAGTCTCTGACATGTTGCGTGGTTTAGTCGAAACTGTAAATGTAATCTCTCATAGAGATATGATAGAGATAGAGATGACACCAAGAATTCATGAAGAGGGGTGTTTTTCAAAGAAATGTTTTATTAGATTTTCCACATTTTAGTGGCAATGACCCTTTTGGTTGGATTTTTAAAGCCAACCAATATTTTGATTGTTTCCAAGTACCTTTCCATTAGAAGTTGATGGTGGCTTCGCACCATATGGAAGGAGAGGCATTGGTGTAGTACCAAAATGCCTTAGACTCGAGGCAGTTCAACTCTTGGGAAACCTTGGTGATAGCAATGCAGGTGAGGTTTGGACCATCAACATTTGATGACCCAATAGAGGCTTTGACTAGATTGAAACAAACGAGTTCTATTAGCTTGTATACATCTCAATTTGAGGGTATGGCAAATAGGTTGAAAGGGTTGTCTGAAAGGCATAAGTTGAGTTGCTATGTTAGTGGATAAAAGATGAGGTTAGAATACCTCTAAAGATGTTTAATCCACTAAACCTTGGGGCTGCCTTTGGGTTGTCCTCGAGAAGGCTGTGGAGATAGAATGTGCAATATACTGATAAATCCCATGCTGAAGCTATGTTACCTGTTGATTCAATTAATAAAGGCCCAAGAACTATGTTTCCTTTGAGGAAGGTTAATTCTTCTCAAATGGATGAAAAGAGAAAGAAATGATTATGCTTCCATTGTGAGGAAAAGTGGAACTCAACTCATGTGTGTAAGAACCCTCGGGTATATTTTTTGCATGGGAAAGATGGTGATGAAGAAATTGAGAGTTTGGAAGAAATTGATTCACAAACTGTACCAGATTCTGAAGAAGTGTTGGGGCAGAGTTTTGAAGTTCTTGAGGTGTCTATACATGCTATCTCGAGTGGTAGTCATAGCAATGCCATGAAGCTATTAGGTAGAATTGGTTCTTTTGCTGTGGAAATTTTAGTGGACTCAGGAAGCACTCATAACTTCCTGGATCCATTGGTAGTTGAGGCATCTAATTTGATGGTAGAGAAAGATGTGGGCTTGCAAGTTCAAGTTGCAAATGAAGCAAAGATAGCTCATGAGGGCAGATGTGTGGAAGCTATTAACATTCAGAGTTCCAAATTTCTAGTTCCATTTCATGTCTTGACATTGGGGGATGTGACATTGTTCTTGGAGTCCAATGGCTTAAGATATTAGGTCCCATTCAATGGGATTTTACAAACATGTCTATGGAATTCATGCTAAGTGGTAGGAAGCTATTGTTACAAGGCCTTGTTTCTAGCAATGTTGAGGGAGTAAGTGAAGGGAATCCATTGAAATCCTCATTTGTGAGGAAGCAAGGATGGTTTTTGCAATTAGTGGTAGTCCAAGGGAAGGAAGAGAAAAAGCAAGTCCTACCAAAAGTAGAGGAGATTTTGCAACAGTTTAAGACTGTTTTTGAAGAACCAGTTGGCTTACCTCCACCTCGGGTTTTTTACCATCAAATTGTCTCGAAGGATGGTTCTGCCCCAGTATCAATGAGGCCTTATAGATATTCTCATTATAAAAAATCAAAGATTGAGAAGATTGTGCAAGACTTACTGAAGAATGGAGTGATTAGACCGAGCCAAAGTCGATTCTCTTCATCTGTTCTCCTTGTTAAGAAGGCTGATGGAACATGGAGAATGTGCATGGATTATAGAGCTCTTAATCAACAAACCAACAAGGAAAAATTTCATATTCCTGTCATTGATGAACTTCTTGATGAATTGTATGGAGCACAATACTTTTCCAAACTTGATTTAAGGTTTGGCTATCATCAAATTAGGGTGAAGGAAGATGACATCCCTAAAAAACAGCATTTAGAACTCATGAGAGCCACTATGAGTTCGTGGTAATGCCATTTGGGCTCACCAATGCCCCTGCCACCTTTCAAGGTTTGATGAACCATGTTTTTAAACCATATCTTAGAAAATTTGTTTTAGTTTTCTTTAATGACATTCTGGTTTATAGTAAAAATTTGAGTGAACACCTTGCACACTTGAAAATAGTTTTATCTATTTTAGAGCAGCATACTCTCTTTGCTAAGATGTCTAAATGTCACTTTGGGATCACCAAGGTAGATTATCTGGGCCATATTATCTCTGTGGAAGCCTACAAAAATAGCTGCTATGATAGACTGGCCAGTTTCTAGAAATGTTAAGGCATTAAGAGGCTTTTTGGTTTTGATTGGGTATTACAGGAAGTTCATTAAGGGTTATGGATCTATAGCTGCTCCTTTAACTCTTTTGTTGAACAAGAACTCATTTGTGTGGACTAAAGAAGCTGAAAAGGCCTTTTACGGTTTGAAAAATGCAATAGCTAAGCCTCCAGTTTTAAAGCTACTAGATTTTAGTAAAGAATTTACTATTGAGTGTGATGCTTCAGGAGTTGGTTTGGGGGCTGTTTTGATGCAAGAGGGACACCCAATAGCATTCTTTAGCAAGGCTTTGAAGGGCAAGGCACTACTTTTGTCCACTTATGAAAAAGAATTCCTGGCCTTGGTGAGTGCAGTGGGCAAAAGGAGACCCTACCTGTTGGGTCAAACTTTTAAGATAAGGAAAGACCAGCAGGCTTTCAAGTATGTATTAGAACAAAAAGTAGCTACTGAAGCTCAGCAGAAGTGGATCTCAAAGCTTATGGGTTATGATTTTCAAGTGGAATACAAGAGAGGTAGAGATAACAAAGTTGCTGATGCACTTTCAAGAAAAATGGAGGAAGAGTCAGCTACATTGGCCTTAATTTCTTTTCCTACAACAGTGTGGTTGGATGACTTGAAACAAAGTTATTGTCTTTTTGTTGAGATTACTAATCTGGTTAATGCATTGCAGCAAGGTTAACAATTTTCCAAGGAATACTCTTTGCAACAAGGCCTGCTTCTCAGGAAAGGTAAATTGGTCATAGTGCCTGGTTCTCCATTGCAACAAAGAGTCTTACAGCACATTCATTATAGTCCAGAGGTACAACATGTGGGATACCATAAGACCCCTTCAGAAAGCAAAGTTGGATTTTTATTGGCCAACTATGAGATGGGATATCAAAAAATTGGTGAGGGAATGTCAAACCTGTCAAGTTAATAAAAATAAAAATGTTTGCCCTGCTAGGTTACTTCAACCTTTACCTATTCCGCAAGAGACTTGGTTTGATATTGCAATGGATTTCATTGAGGGTCTTCCTAGTTCAAAGGCATGACTGTTATACTTACTGTAGTGGACAGGTTGACCAAGTATGGTCATTTTTTCCTTTGGCACATCCGTACACAGCTAGCAGGGTAGCTGAGATATTTTTCTCTGGAGTATTTAGGCTTCATGGCTACCCAAGACCATAGTGTCTAACAGAGATGTGGTTTTCACAAGCCATTTCTGGAAAAAATTGTTTAGAATGCATGGTACTACACTAGCTTATAGTTCAGCTTATCATCCTCAATTTGATGGTCAAGTTAAAGCTTTAAACAAGTGCGTGGAGGCTTATTTGAGAGCATGTGGGGTCTAAACCAAAGGATTGCTGCAGTGTGTTACCCATGTATGATTGGTGTTACAATACCACTGTCCATTCATCTATAGGAATTTCACCTTTCCAAGCTTTGTATGGAATTCCTCCTCCAAAAGCTTCTTACCTATGTACAAAACACTACTGCCAATGCAGCAGTGGATCAGCACTTGAAATCTCGAGAAGAAGTCTCAAGTCTTTTGAAAGAAAATTTTAAGAAAGCAAAGAACAGAATGAAGGTGTATGCAAACAAAAGAAGAATTGAAAGAAGTTTTGTAGTTGGGAACTGGGTTTTTCTTAAACTATAGCCTTATGGACAAAAAAACTATAGCTGTGAGACATAACTTGAAATTATCCCCTAGATATTTTGGACATTTCCAGGTGCTTGAAAGGATTGGTTCTGTAGCTATAAGCTCAATCTGCCTCCTTCATAAAAAATACATCTTGTGTTTCATGTTTCCTATCTTAAGAAAAAATTGAGAGATCAGATTTCGCCAATCCCTTTTCAATGCCCTACTTCCAATGGATCTATGACGTAAAAAATTAGAACAATTTGTTTAATTGTTTCCTTGCAATCAAGAATCTTCAATAGCTCGTGTAAGCACCATTTAGATTATGCATAGTTTTTAAAGAGTACAATTATAAAAATCATTGACCCTTCGATAGCTTCAAAAAGTACCGGTGAAATTTCCTCTCCTTTTTCAACATTGTTGTCTATATAAGTATTGATTCCCCTTTGATCAAAAGCTTGTTATAGAATGATGAGAAAATAGATTATGAGTATTATTAGTCAATAGATAATTATAGAGAGCAAGTGGGTCAGATAAAGGAAAAACTTTACTACTTCTTGGTAACAATGTCGACCATGCATGCCAGCTAATTAATCAGCATACCTATTAAGGACGTGTCCCACCACCACCAATGCAACCGTTCACCTACAAATGTTAAGAAGACTCCACTGTAATACGCCTAAGAACACTTTGATGCTTAAGTCAGCCAAATGTATCTCTCAAGTAATTCAGAATTCAAAGATCCATCGTTTTTGGAGTTACCTAGTATATATAGAGAATTCCTATTGGATTAGATCAACATTTTATGAGATTACTTTCCTGTGATGTTTATCATGTGCTGTGTTTATCAACTTAGATCATCTCTATGTAACTGAAACAGTCATGTACGTGCATGAGACTTGCTTCTTCCCGAATAAAGTGGTGTGTAGTGTGCAGATCCTTGTTGGGCCCTAGCCCTTCAGTTCGAGCCTGCTTACAAGGACTTTTATACTGGGCTTAAATACGAAATGGGCCATCCAACTATCCTGCTAATTCGCTTCACTCCATGGCATGGGGAATTTTATGTTGACAGTTTTTACAAAAACACTTTTATTATCATCATGTATAGTTTCTTGGTGTGTACCTTGCTATGGGCCCCTTTTTTCTTTTAAGCCCTATTTTTAAACAAACCCCAGTCCATTTGCCAACCACTACATACCCTGCTATTCCTTCACATTTTCAAAAATTGAAGAGTCCCTCATGATTAACTGTTAACGTAGCGTCGGTAAGGATTCCGTGTGACAGTTACTTTTCTGTTCCAGTGTCAGGTCATGATGCCTACGACTAGTGTTTTGTCTTCGCCCCTTTTAAATACCCATCTGCCAATCTTTTCTATTCTTCCCCTTACTGCCTTTCCCTGTTCCCATTCTTGCCTGTGCTTTCCCCTGTTCTTGTTTCTTGGAATATACCTACCCCGTCTTACTTATTTCCTTGCCATGTTCCCTCTCAAACTTCCATGGCAAAATACGGTGGCAACTCTAAGCAACCTTTCCTAGCACCAGAAGCCCCAGTCTTTGATGGGTATGGGTGGCGTTCTGCCTTGAGACAGAAGCATTTTCCAACAATTAGGGATGAATTTGGCATCCATGAAAATGTAGTGCTGGAGGTTCCTTCGTCTGGGGTGCTGCAATGACGAAGGTTTCGTTGGCAAAGTTACACTAACCGCCTCCCATTTATCTCATGAGCTAAGACTTCCCTTGTGTCACCCTCTTCGCGACATTTTGGACTTGCTTGATTTGGCACCTGCTCAACTCCATCCCTTGGCACTAAGGGCCTTTCTCTGTGCCTGCGTAGTTTTTCGTATGGTCTTGGAGCCCCTTGGGGACATTTACCCCAACTTGATTGCTCGAGAGTTCTTGTCCTTTTATAATGTGAGGCCCACCACCAAGGGCAATGTTGCTAGCTTTCACAAGAAAGACAAAGGGCAGCAGACATTGGCTTGATTTGAGACTCAACATTCGAATGCTAAGAACTGGACAAGTAGGTTCTTCTTGATTACTGGTCAGGGTTGGGAGTTTCTCGCCCCCGAAGCCCCTTTGAGAGATTTTCCAGTTAGGGCGATCTGGGGCGCTGTTCCTAATGACAAAATTATGTGGGTGAACATGGAGCCTTTATCTTATCAATTCGGGAGTTGGCCCAAATTGAAACTGTCTGCTCCTGGGTTCAGGCTCACCCCGACTAGCTTTGGACTGACTTCCTACTGATGCCCACCCATATTGATCGGTTCCTGTTGTCCCCCAACTGCTCCCATGTTCATGGGTGGTTGTTCATGATTTTTGTCACAATTCCTTCCCCTAAATTCGGTAGGCCCTTCAGAGAAAAGTAAGAAGGACGACCAAGCTGTGCAAGAAAAGAAGGAAAATAATAGGCCGTCTGAAGAGGAAAAAGGCGAGGAGAAAAAGGAGAAGGGTAAGAAAAATAAAGATGAGAAGAAGGAAAAGAAAGAGAAAAAAGAGAGAAAGGAGAAAGAAAATGAAGAGAAGAGGCAAAAGAAGAGGGCTCACGTCGAGGACGCCTCTCCCCTTGTGCCCAAGCAAAAGAAGACCCTGGCTCCTTTAGAAGGTGATCACGCCCAAGCATCTACCCCGCCAGTCATTGCCGCACTTCCTGTGGCTAGTGGGTCTTCTGTGTGGTTGCATTCTCCTGGACTGGGAGACACTGAGGGCTTGGCTAATTTGGCCCTCTTAGACCTAGCCGCCACCTTCCAACTTGAGCCCCCCCATCAGGTGCTCACCCTAACGTTCAGCCACATTTTTGAATTCCCCATCTTTGATGACCTAGTGGGGGAGGGCGAGTTGGACCCTGAAGTTGCAGCTGCCCTCAACTTGGATCCTGCCATGGGCGAGGAGGTTCATCCTCCTGTAGCTAGAGGTCACGTCCCTTCCCTGACTAGGAGCATTCGTGAAGGGACAACGAGTGTTATTCCTACTAATGGGGAGGATAGAGCTCCTGCCCCCACAGGAGACCTAGGTGGAGTGTTCGGGAGCACACCACCTCGCCATGAAGATAGGGTCGACGAGATGGGTGCCAACTCACCCCTTCTAGAGACCCCGCCAATCATTGTCTCTAGGGGCAATACTCCCTCATTGTCCGGCAGCGGTTAGTGCCTCTCACTTCCTCCTCTCTTCGCCCCATCCTTTGGTGGAGATACCGAATCTCTCCTTCTTGAAGGCTTGGGTGGTTCATTGGGAGAAGAAATTCGCTTAATCGAGGCTAACTTGGCCTACACCAGGACCTCCCTCCCATCTGCAAGCCTTAGAGGTCCCCCAAAAGGAATGGCGGACTCAACGCCAAGGTTTGACAGACCTCCTTGCCTGGGGGTGTTCTTAGCCCTGAGGAGATCTTTGGCTGGGAAGCTAGTGGTGGCGCCTCCTCTTCCTCCGCCAACACCCAAGCTGAGGCCACCGCCCAAATGGCTAGCCGTCTAAAAGATTGGCTTTATGAAGTATCACTAGTAATTGGCTTGCTCTCCCTTTTTCTTTATAAGTTCTTATGCGATTTCTTACATGAGTGCCTTTGTTTTTTCTTTTTTACACTTTTGTAGGGCATTAATGGTTTGGTGGCGTGGATCTTGGCAGATGAGCCCGCCTTGAGGAGGAGGTTAGAGAGCGGCAAAATTTATGCTATGTTGCCAAGCGCACTTTCGAAAAATGGCAGGTGGACCGATCTGAGCTAGAGATTCTAGCGGAGAAGAAAGAGTTAGAGATACTGCTAGAGTAGTCGGAAGGCTATTCTCACTCCTTGCACGGCGATATGGAGATTCTCGAGGGTGAAGTCTTCGAGCTCCGCGATGCCATACGTTGTGCCCAAGAGGCGAAGACTAAGGATGACTTTGCCCTGAGGCTTCTTCAGTCAGAAAGGGACTCTGCAAAGTCCCAACTTTCTGATGCTCAAACAGGCTTTGAATTGAACCTCGCCTGCCTTAATTCTGAGCTTTTCTCCCACAGTGAGGAGTTCGGTTCAACCCACGAGGAGCTGACCCGCTCGCAAAAATACAACCAAGAGCTGACTCGCTTGTCGGGGGCCTAAGCAGAACTTGAGGAACATCACCAACAATACGAGGACAACCATAGAGATTCAGACGAGGAGCTTAGGAAGTCAAACCTAGCCTTCCTTGCCAAGGACCAGCAGCTGACCAAGATGAGGAACGAACTAGCTGCTGCTCAGGCGAAGATTGCCCGCCTGCGTAGCCAACTAGTCCTAGCCCGTGCTACCAGGGATCATGCCTTTGCCTATGGTTATGGTGCTGGCATTTTGAGGCTCAAGTCCTGCCTCCTGACTAACCCTGGTACAAACCTCGAGAATCTAGACTGGGACCTGTTCCTTGCTAAAGCTGCTCCCCGCCGCTGTGTTGACATTTTTGGGTGGGATGAGATGCCTGATGCCTTCATAGGCATACCTCCACTGCCGCCGCCTGCTAGGAATGATGCCCCCTACCTTCCTTCAAATGGCTTTCTTTCTTTTGCTTATTAACTTTTCTTATTTTATGCTTACTCATTGTATTTTTCACTTTCTGTCACTTTGTACTAATAATAGACTTTGGTTTACCAAGCCTTGATAATGAGTATCTATTGATTTTCCTACTATGCACCCTTGGCCCTTGGCCTTTTGTTTTATTTGAATTGCTCACTCTTGGTTTTCTATTTTATAAGTCGCTAAGGCTCATGATAGGCACTTTAGGGAGGAGTGTGGTCTAATGATCACTGCGCCCCTTTTTCATGGAACCACAAGCCTCTAAGACTTGTTATAGGTGTTTAAGGATGGCGTGGTCTGGTGACCTCCGCGCCCTTTTTTCATGTCACCACAAGCTCTTAAGGCTTGTCATGGGTGTTTAAGGGTAGAGTGGTCTAGTGACCTCCGCTCCATTTTTTCATGGCACCGCAAGCTGCTAAGGCTTGTCATAGGTGTTTAAGGGTGGCATGGTGTGGTGACCTCCGCACCCTTTCTTCATGGCACCGCAAGCTGCTAAGGCTTGTCATAGCTATTTAAGGGTGGCGAGGTTTCATGACCTCCACGCTCTTTTTTCATGGCATCGCAAGCTGCTAAGGGTTGTCATAGGTGTTTAAGGGTGGTGTGGTCTAGTGACCTCTACCCCCTTTTTCCATGGCATGCTTGCCTAATTTTGCACAAATGTCTGCCTGCGTGTATTTATTTATACCAGGAAATCATCAATGAAACAGAGCGTGACAGGATTTGTAATTAGCAGATGCAAATGCTACCGCAAACATGTATATATAAATGTAATAACGTCAATACGAAAGAAATGAATCAAAGTATATAGAACCACTATAAATGCTATTGATAAAATTTTCTTAAGTGCTGTGCATTCCATGGGTGTGGTAGGTCCTTCCCCTGGCTATCTTTCAAAAGGTATGACCCAAGTCTGTTATTTGCTATGACCAAGTAAGGCCCTTCCCATCGGAGCCCCATCTTCCCTTCATCTTGGGTAGTCACCCCGCTTTTCTTCAAAACCAGATCTCCTACCTTAAAAATCCTAGGCTTTACCCTTTTGTTGAAGTATTGCTCGGTTTTAGCTTTTTCTTGCAACATTTTGGCTTTTGCTATTTCTCTTTCTTTCTCCACTAAATCGAGATACTCCTCTATTTTCTTATCATTTTGTGTGGCTGAGAAATGGCTCATTCGATAACATGGGAGTCCTACTTCAACTAGGGGTTTTTGCTGATGTTCTATACCCATGTTGGAGTTTTTGCTGATGTTCTATACCCCCAAAGTACCCCTGGTAGCTCGTTCACCCACTCGCACTTTTTCTCTGCGACCATCTACTTTAGAATTGAGAGTAATGCCTTGTTTGTTGTTTCTGCTTGCCCGTTCGCTTGAGGGTGGCCTGGTGAGGAGTACTTCACTTTAATCTTCAACTCCGCACACCATTCTCTGTAATGGTCAGATTCAAACTGGCGCCCATTGTCTAACACTATGCTTTGTAGGATTTTGAATCTGCAAACTGCTTTTTTCCATAAAAACCTTGTCACAGTCGTGCTTGTCACGCTAGCCAGTGGCTCGGCCTCCATTCACTTTGTGAAATAATCTACAGTGACAACAATGAACTTTACTCTACCTCTCCCTGTTGGGAATGGCCCAACCAGATCAACACCCCATTGTACAAAAGGTCATGGTGCTATCATGGATGTTAACCCCTCTGGAGGGGCGTGCGGTGCTGGCGCGTATGTCTGGCACTTGACACACTTTTTAGTGAATTCTCAAGCATCCCTTAACGTGTTGGGCCAGTAGTATCTTTCCCTTACCGCCTTCCTGGCTAAAGTTTTTCCACCAGAATGGTTTCCGCATATTCCTTCATGTATTTCTGCTAAGACGTATTGCACTTCTTGTAGGGAAATACACCACAATAATGGGGTTGAAAAACCCCTTTTATAAAGGACTCCATCGATGAGCATGAACCTTGCCGCCTTTCTTCTTACCCTCCTTGCCTCCTCCTTTTTCTCTAGTAACTTTCTTTCATCTAGGTACTCGACCACAATATTCGCCCAATCTGGGATATTGGAGCCCAAGACACCTACCCCTTTCCCAATGGTCGGGATCTCAACGATTCTCCTTTCCACTTGTCATGTGAGAGTGGGAGAGGCGCCTCCTTCGTTCCTGATGCTGTACTTGCCAACTTATTCGCCACTTCGTTATCCACCCTTGGTATCTGGGTTATATTAAAATACGAGAAGAGGTCGCGTGCCTCCCAGACTCGTGCTAGATACTTTTTCAATTTCTCCCCTTTTGTAGCGTATAGGCCCAACACTTGATTTACAACCACTTGCGAGTCTGATTTTGCCTCTATCTTGGTTGCCACAATCTTGGCGGCTATAGAAAGCCCTGCCACGAGTGCTTTATATTCGGCTTCATTGTTAGTTACCTTGAATGTTAACGTTGCCATGTAGTGTCATTCTTTACCGTCGGGCCTCAACAAATGCATCCCTATGACCCCGCCTACCCGGCAGGATGAGCTATCTATAAAAAGTACCCATGGCTTTCTCGTTGGAGCTACTGTGTCTTCTTGGGAAAAACTTGAAAATTCTGCCACAAAGTCTGCCAGTGCTTGTCCCTTTATCGCTTTCCTTGGCATATATTCTAAATCGAACTCACTTAGGTCAATCAACCACCTTACCAATCTTCCTGAGCTGTTAGGTTTCCTTGGGGTTTTTGTTAACGAGCTCTCCATAAGCACCTTTATTGTGTGGGCTTGAAAGTATGGGCAGAGTCTTCTGGCTGCCGTTACCAAGGTGAAAGCTAACATCTCGACTCTAGGATACCTTACTTTTGCTCCTCTTAGAGCCTGACTTATGTAATACACAGGATGCTGGGAGGCCCCCTCTTCTTTTACTAGGACGGCGGACACTGCATGTGGGGACACTGCTAGGTATGCACAAAGTTTATTGCCTTTTTCTGGCTGCTTTAGGAGTGGCGGGCTAGCCAAGTGTTGCTTCAACTTTTCGAAGGCCTCATCACACCTTCGTTCCAGGGGTGCGTCTTGCGTAGTACTTGAAAAAATGGGAGGCATTTATCTGTTGATCTAGCTATGAATCTACTCAGGGATGCTACCCTACCTACCAACCCCTGAGTTTCGTTCAGATTCCTTGGCAGCTTCATGTTGAGTATGGCTTCTATCTTCTCTAGAGAGTAGGGGTGTGCTCCGATTCCGACTCTGTCAGAATCGGAATTCCGACTTCCGATTCTGACTTTTGTCGGAATCGAAATCGAGCTCTGATTCCGATTCCGATTCCGAAAGGGATCGGAGCTCGACTCTGTTCGGAAGTCGAAATTCCGACTTCCGATCGAAATTCAGACTTCCGACTTCCGGTCAGAAATCGGAATTCCGATTCCGGCCGAAATTCAGAATTCCGAGCGGAATCGGAATTCCGACTTTCGACTTCTTTTATTTTGATAGGTTTTATCTTCTTTTAAATTTAATTATATACTAATTTATGTATTAGTTTAATGTGATTAATCAAAAAGTAAATTTTATTAAAAATAATATTAATTTAAATTTTAAATATAAAGAAATCAATATTTAAACGTAGATTAATACACGACTCTGCTTATAATTTATATGTAGTAAAATTCTTTATAAAAATATAGGTCTTGATCAGTTTTTCACACTTTTTTATAATGAAGTCAATCTTTTTATAAAAGACTTGAATTTGTACTTTTGAAATTAGTACATGGCATTTCTCTTTTACCATTGATGATTAATTTACTAATTAAGGAGACTTGCATTATGGGAGATATAGTTCTTATATATATATATATGTGTGTGTGTGTGTGTGTGTGTGTGTGTGTGTATAGACAGCTCATGATCTAGCTAGCTCCCTTCGCATTTTCGAGCGAAAATCACAAAGAAATTTCCTGCATGCTTGAGACAGGTACTACTAGCTAGTACTATTTTTTTGGAAAATCTTATAATAATTATGGGCATGCATGCAATGATTTGCTGATTGCTTTTTTTTAGTGATCATGATCAGATAGATCAAGATGAGTGCATACAACGTCACAATTAATACCGTTTACGTTAGATGGGTGCGCGTACTGGTATACAGAATCGTTTACGACAATATATTTCCTTTATAGCTAGCTAGGAGCTAATTATACATAATTCAGAAGATCATAAATAATGAATAATAGAAATAACAGCCGAGTTCAAAGTTTGATTAAACAGTCCATAAAAATAAACATTTTGATTCAACAAAAAAAAAACATCATTTGCAGCATCGTAGTTGGTCATTTGAAGTACCTGAAATTAAGATAAAAAAATATTCAATCAATAAATGTAACCAAATATTGATCCAGGAAATTGAACACAATAAAAGTAAAAGTTAATTACCATTAATACCAATAAAGATTAAGTTAATTCTGATATCAACTTATCTTTATCCATACTCCATCAGTCATCGGCAACTACACTGGAGTTCACAATTATATCTGTGAAGTGATAAAAAAATATAAATTAAATAAATTTATGAAATCATAAAAACAATTAAAATAATCAATAAAAAAAACAAGTAAAATAAGGTTACCATCTTCAAGCCTATAGCTCTCATTATCAATGCCAATGCTATC
The DNA here is from genome assembly GCF_018687715.1 of Carya illinoinensis. NCBI lineage: Eukaryota > Viridiplantae > Streptophyta > Magnoliopsida > Fagales > Juglandaceae > Carya > Carya illinoinensis. The sequence continues at coordinate 32,999,407 of NC_056766.1, forward strand.
TAGTCCAAGGGGTGTATCACTGATCCAGTTCTGTGTGCAAACGAGGGCCTCCAACGTTGACGGTGACAAAGAACTCCGGAAAGCATCCAACACTCGACCTCCAGTGCTAAATGCCGACTCAGATGCAACCGTCGTAATAGGAATGGCTAGCACATCTCGGGCAATACGGGAAAGGATTGGATACTTGATGGAATTAGCCTTCCACCAAATGCATATCTCAAATGCAGGACTAGGTGCCTCGACCTCTTCCATAAAATACCGTTCAACCTCTGAAGTACACCCCATAATATTCTTCGATGCAACGAGCTGATGATACTCGTTCATGATGTCATAATTCTTACGGCGTCGAGGCAATGTGTCAGTCGGGCTAAAGTCATCAGAGGGAGGCGTCGGAGTCACGTGTGAGGTACCCGCTGAAGATGAAGGCTGTCAACTATTTTTGTAGTGGTTGTACAAGTCATCGAGATCAGTTTTCAGCGCTGTAATAAACGATGCAGCCTTCATTGCCCTGAGGACGGAATTTGCCCAATAGTCTATCACGACCAACTTGATTCGGGGGTCAAGGATCACAGCCACAAAGAGTAATCTATTTATCTTCTCAATTTGCCCCCAATATTTATTATATTTGGACAACATCCTCTGAGCCATACCAGATAACAGTCCGCTAGGGTCATCACAACCATCTTCCAAGTGGTGGTGTAGTGTCGAGATCTGATTGAACCACAAGTTTGCAGTCGTGTATGCGGATCCAGATATTTTCATTGTAATATCAAAAAAAATCTGCAAAAATGTGACAAAGAATCCTACACTCGTCCAATCATGTGTGTCAGGCGGACCGAGCCCCTTTCCTGCAGGCTCCAGCAAAGCATACCGCAGACCCCCATCTTCCACCTCCATCCGCTCAAACATTTTTTGGTACCTCTGTGCCACATCCAACATCATGTATGTAGAGTTCCATCGGGTGGGAACGTCCAAGCATAGCGTCCGAGAATGTTTTATCCCAAGTTGTTCTTCTATTGCCCTGAATTTTTTCAGCCTTTGCGGGGAAGCCCTCACATACCACACAATGTTGCGGACTTTTGTAATGGAATCTGTTGAACCCAAGGTTTCAAGTTTTGTGTAATTATATATCTACACATAGATTTTGATGATAACAAATGAATTCAAAGAATAAAGGAGTCTCAAGCTCAAGTTGTCTACACAATGGAGTCAAGCACATCAAGGAAATAAGAATGAGCAAGAAGGGAACAAGTTCACATTAAAGTCATAGAGTAATGTTGTAAATCTCTTAAATTCGAAATTAGGATTAAGGCTCAAAATTAATATTTTATCATAAAGCATTAAAATACATTTTCCACATGTGCATGAATATTTTTGAAAATTAAATTTGAAAATTTTGAAAGATGATTGATTGTCATCTTTTACATGTGCATGCCTTGATTAAAGGGTTGAACTTTGAAAATATTAAAGATGATTGATTGTCATCTTTTACATTTGCATGCCTTGATTAAAGGGTTGAACTTTGAAAATATTAAAGATGATTGATTGTCATCATTCACATGTGCATGTTTTATTTGAATATTTTCAAAAGTGATTGATGCTTTTTTTAGACTTATACAAAAGGTAGATGATTTTGTTTGAAAAATTTGAAAAGTAAAGTGTGCTCCTTTTGTCATATGCAAAAAGTAAAAGATTAGATTTGAATTTTTTGAAAAGGAAAGTGTGCTCATTTTGTCATATGCCAAAAGTAAAATATTAGGTTTGATTTTTTTGAAAAAGTGAATGATGTTGTCTTTGACAATTGAAAAAGAAGAACCTTTTATTTGAATTTTTTGAAAAAGTGAATGATGTTGTTTTTGACATGTGAATCTTTTTAAATTTGAATATGAAGTCTCATATGCCTATAAATAGATCATTTGAGAGCTTCACATTCACAACACCAAGAGCATACAACATTCATTCAAAGTTTTCATTCTCTCTTCTCTAAGCATTGAGCCTTAATTCTTGTTCATTTTGAGAGATATAGTTTTCGCTGTATTGTTCTTATTTCACTCATTGAGGAGTGTTTTCTGATAACCTACCCACTATCAGCTCTTGTATCAGAAAGAGGGTGTGTATAACCCTTGTGCGTGTAGAAAGTATTCTACACGGGGAATAGTTGAATCACCACGTGTAAGGTGATTGCAAGTGTAGAGGGTGTTCTACACGGATCCTTTGTAGCGGTGTTGTTCAAAGGTGTAATAGGTTTCTATCTCCACCTGAAGGAGATTGAATAGTGAATTCGGGAATCCTCAAGGGGTAGCTTGAGGCGAGGACGTAGGCAGTGGGACCGAACCTCGTTAACATACTGAGTTTGCTTCTCTCTTACCCTTACTCTTTATATTTATTGCTATTTAATATTTTGTTTATATTTTATATTATATATTTGATTTATAATTGTTATTTTTTTTAATACAACTCAATTCACCCCCCCTCTTGTGTTAGTCATCTGGGCAACAATTGGTATCAGAGCTAAGAGCTCTATTATAAGATTAACTATCTTTTGAGTTAAGATCTTATGGCTAACATTTCAGTTTCATTTGGTGAAGGTCAATCTAGCAGTCGGCCTCCACTTTTTTGTGGAGATAATTACTCATTCTGGAAAGTTAGAATGAGAATATTCCTTCAGGCTCAAGGTCGAGAAATCTGGAAATGTATTGTAAATGGACCTTATATTCCAACAAAAGTGGTTGATGGAGTAAAGGTCAAAAAGGAAGAAGAAGAGTTTGATCGTGAAGACAATAGACTTTATACTTTGAATTTAACTGCTATGAATTTATTATTTAATGCTCTCAATGGAAATGAGTTTAATAGAATAATGACTTGTGCTACGGCAAAAGAAATTTGGGATAACTTGGAAGTTACTTATGAAGGAACTTCGCAAGTCAAAGAATCAAAAATTTATATTCTTACTCATGAATATGAAATGTTTAAGATGAATGATGATGAATCTATTTTTAGTATGCACACTCGTTTTACTAACATCATAAACAGCTTGACAGCTCTTGGCAAAGTTTATTCTAAGGTGGAGATAGTAAGAAAAATTCTCAACTCTCTACCAAAACGCTGGGAATCAAAAGTGACAGCGATTCTTGAAGCTAGAGACCTCAAGAAACTCGAAGTGAATGAACTCATCGGGTCACTTATCACCCATGAGTACACATTGAAAAGAGGAGAAGAAGAAGGAAAGCCAAAGAAGAGCTTGGCACTTAAAGCTGTTCCTCATGAAAGTGAAAGCGATGACGATGAGGAAAATGAAGACAAAGATGAAGAAGTTGCGATGATAACAAGAAGAATTCAGAAGTTCTTAAAGAAAAATAAAACTCCTCCGAGGAAATCCTTCAAAAAGTTTTTCAAGAAAGATTCAGGTAAAAATGATACTTTAATTTATTATAAATGCAATAAGCCAGGTCATATCAAGCCAGATTGTCCTCTGCTAAAGAAAGATCGAAACAAGGGCAAGAAAGCAATGAAAGCTACATGGGATGATGATTCAAGTAGCTCAGATAGTGAAGCAAGCAATGGAGAATCAGCAAATCTTTGTCTTATGGCTAAAGATGACATTGAGGTAACAAATCTTGATAATATTGAAGATCCTTCATATGAAGAATTGCAAAATATTTTAGAAGAGGTATATGAGGAATTTGAAAAATTGGGTATTAAGTATACTGCTTTGAAAAAGAAAAATTCTTCTTTAACAAACGAAATTGATATTTTAAGAAAAGAAAGTATCATTTTGAAAGATGAAAATCTTGAGTTGAATAAGAAGAAAACTAATTTAGAAAATATTGTTGAAAACTTTACGAATGGAAAAAGAAATTTTGAAAAACTTCTTGGTAGTCAAAGATGTGTTTTTGATAAGGCAGACTTGGGATATATGCCAAAACAAAAATATAAACCTTATAAAAATTTCTTTGATAATCCTTCTACATCAAAGACCAATATTCAAAATTCTAATTTTGTCAAAAAGAGATATTATTATAATCATTCAAGTTTTTCATATATGTCACATGTTATTTGTAATTTCTGTAATAGAAATGGTCATAATTATCATACTTGTCCTATTAGAAGAAATCATACAATGACTATTAGGGCCATATGGGTACCTAAAAATCTTGTTTCTTCTAATACTAATAAATAAATGACCCAAAGAACTTGGGTACCAAGAAAAATCATGTTAATTGTTTTTATAAGTATGCATGAAGTCCTCCACAAGTAAAAACAAAATGAGATTTTAGAAATAAGAAAGATGAGTCCGGAGTCATAACTAGAAATAAGGCTCGACTTGTAGCCCAAGGTTTCAATCAAGAAGAATGAATCAATTGTGATGAGACATATGCACCAGTCGCAAGATTAGAAGCTATTCGAATGCTACTTGCATATGCTTGTTATAAAGATTTTAAACTTTTTCAAATGGATGTTAAAAGTGCTTTCTTAAATGGTTTTATAAATGAAGAGGTATATGTTGAGCAACCTCCAGGATTTGAAAATCATATTTTCCCAAATCATGTTTTCAAACTCACAAAAGCACTGTATGGACTCAAACAAGCTCCTAGAGCTTGGTACGAGAGATTCAGTGGTTTCTTGATTGAAAAAGGTTTTTCAAGAGGAAAAATCGACACAACTCTTTTCATTAAATATGAAAATAATGATATTCTTTTGATTCAGATTTATGTTGATGATATAATATTCGGTGCTACTAATGAAAATATGTGTCAAGTTTTTGCTAAGACTATGCAGGAAGAATTTGAGATGAGCATCATGTGAGAACTTACATTCTTTCTCGGATTGCAAATTAAGCAAGCAAAAAGTGAGACATTCATTAATCAATCAAAATATATTAAGGAATTACTGAAGAAGTTTGGGATGGAAAGTGCTAAGGAAATTGGAACACCAATGAGCCCATCAACTAAACTTGATAAAGATGAATCCGGTAAGCCAGTTGACTCGAAGATATATCGAGGTATGATTGGTAGCTTATTATATTTAACAGCTAGTAGACCAGATATTATGTTTAGTGTGTGCTTATGTGCACGCTTTCAATCATCTCCAAAAGAATCACATTTAATTGCAGTTAAGCGCATTCTTAGATATATTAGTGGTACAATTAACCTAGGATTATGGTACCCTAAGTACACATCTTTCGATCTAATCAGTTACACAGATGCAGATTATGCTGGATGTAAAATAGATCGAAAAAGCACTAGTGGAGCATGCCATTTCTTAGGTCATGCACTAGTTTCCTGGTTTAGTAAAAAACAAAATTCTGTTGCACTATCTACTGCTGAGGCAGAATATGTTGCTGCGGGTAGTTGTTGTGCTCAAGTTATCTACATGAAGCAACAACTTGAAGATTTTAAACTCATGTATAATCACATTCCAATCAAATGTGATAATACAAGTGTTATAAATCTTTCAAAGAACCCAATACAACATTCTAGAACTAAGCATATTGAAATAAGATATCATTTTCTTCGAGATCATGTGCAGAAAGGCGATATAGTACTAGAGTTCACAAATACACACGATCAGTTAGCAGATATTTTCACAAAACCTTTACCAGAAGATAGATTATGTATGATCAGAAGAGAAATAGGTATGATGCATGCTATGAATATCTCTTAAAAGATAGACCAGAGTCAATAAAAATAGAGATAGATTTTTTAAATATTTTAACATAAACTTGAGATTCTTAGCCTCATGTTTGAGATGCTCATTCTCTTCATACAATATCATGTCATTCTTATCCATGGGAACCGGCAAGCGGAATGAAGAATCTAATAAAGATTTCAACTGTTTATTCTTCTGCCGAATGATTCCTTCTCTTGTGTGAGACTCTTGAACAATTCGTTGAAGTACAACAATTTGTTCTTTGAGCTTTTCAACTTCGTGATTTTTGGCTTGTAGCCGCTGAGAAAAAGCCACAATAGAGGAAGAGTAACGAGTCCCAAGACTCACCAAGTCATAGATAGCATCAGAATCTGACTTATTAGCCAAATTGTTATTTTCTTGCTGCAACATGGCACCAATGGCAGCTGCAGAAAGGACAGGAGGTTGAGGTGCAGAATGCCTCATGGATGGATCTAGAGAAATGTTAGAAGAATGAGCCATTGAGAAAAGAATAGAAGGCTTAAAACGAGAATGTTGAAGGAATGCAGATGAGTTATAGAGATGAGAAGAAAACTTGATGCGGATTGGATGAACTTCAGGACTGATTTTATAGAGATAGCATAAAGAATAAGACAAACTATTGTCTCTTCAAATCTTATTTAGTCAAAAGAAATACAAGATATGCTGGACACACATTGTCAAAAGTTTTCTTACTAAGCCAACGAGATTAACAGTAGATTGTCCCTATTTTTCTAGTAAACGATAAACCTTTGCTGTTATCTGCCGATGTTGACCTTGTATCTGAATCCTTTCTCGTTCCAGCTCCTCTATTCGTGGTTGCAGATCATGATCATACGAATCTGCAAATTTTTTCAACTCTTGGTTTTCTTGCTTTAGCCTTTTATTCTCACTATCCTTATTAGCAAGCTTCTGTCGTAACTCATATATTTGCATGTTAAGATGATCAATCTCACTCACCCTCGCCATTAACCTCCGAGACATGATCGTAACAGAGGCAGCATATTCACTACTGAGCATTCTTGATTCTGCAATAATCTCAGAATCAGCCTTACTAGAAAAACGGTTCTCTGCTCCTATCATGGTATTGACGGCCTCAGGAGAGAAGATTGATGATTGATGCGTCAAGGGTTCCTGATTCAAGTCTGGAACATTAGTGGAAGAGAATTGCTTAGCCATTCTATCTTTGTGGAAAAACAGAACTCAGGTCAAGAAGCGATGTATTTTTTTTGGGCATCTGATAGATGAAAATGATCATTTTTTTATAGAAACTTAGAGCCTTCAATCCCGTTTGTCAACAACATCAGGCGATTGTTTAAATCTTCAGCCGCACTAAATTCATAGAGTTAGGCCTCGAGGCTTTGCAGCACTTGTCGAGTCACAGACGGCTTCTTTTTTCAACTATCTACAGTGTCTATTAACGCACCGTTTTTTTCAGTCCATTTACTTGCTGCCGATCCTTTTTAATGATGCCAAAAGGGGGAGAAGTGTTAGACTAGAACATTAATATTGTTTGAATTGCTAAACTTGTTATATATGCTTGGAATTATATTCATACTTTTGCTTGAAAAACTAACGCACATTCTCAGGGGGAGCTTAAGTATTAATACAGGTTTCAGGTTCTATCAAGTATTTCTCATCATCAAAAAGGGGGAGATTGTTGAACCCAAGGTTTCAAGTTTTGTGTAATTATATATCTACACATGGATTTTGATGATAACAAATGAATTCAAAGAATAAAGGAGTCTCAAGCTCAAGTTGTCTACACAATGGAGTCAAGCACATCAAGGAAATAAGAATGAGCAAGAAGGGAACAAGTTCACATTAAAGTCATAGAGTAATGTTGTAAATCTCTTAAATTCAAAATTAGGATTAAGGCTCAAAATTAATATTTTATCATAAAGCATTAAAATACATTTTCCACATGTGCATGAATATTTTTGAAAATTAAATTTGAAAATTTTGAAAGATGATTGATTGTCATCTTTTACATGTGCATGCCTTGATTAAAGGGTTGAACTTTGAAAATATTAAAGATGATTGATTGTCATCTTTTACATTTGCATGCCTTGATTAAAGGGTTGAACTTTGAAAATATTAAAGATGATTGATTGTCATCATTCACATGTGCATGTTTTATTTGAATATTTTCAAAAGTGATTGATGCTTTTTTAGACTTATACAAAAAGTAGATGATTTTGTTTGAAAAATTTGAAAAGTAAAGTGTGCTCCTTTTGTCATATGCAAAAAGTAAAAGATTAGGTTTGAATTTTTTGAAAAGGAAAGTGTGCTCATTTTGTCATATGCCAAAAGTAAAATATTAGGTTTGATTTTTTTGAAAAAGTGAATGATGTTGTCTTTGACAATTGAAAAAGAAGAACCTTTTATTTGAATTTTTTGAAAAAGTGAATGATGTTGTTTTTGACATGTGAATCTTTTTAAATTTGAATATGAAGTCTCATATGCCTATAAATAGATCATTTGAGAGCTTCACATTCAAAACACCAAGAGCTACAACATTCATTCAAAGTTTTCATTCTCTCTTCTCTAAGCATTGAGCCTTAATTCTTGTTCATTTTGAGAGATATAGTTTTCGCTGTATTGTTCTTATTTCACTCATTGAGGAGTGTTTTCTGATAACCTACCCACTATCAGCTCTTGTATCAGAAAAAGGGTGTGTATAACCCTTGTGCGTGTAGAAAGTATTCTACACGGGAAATAGTTGAATCACCACGTGTAAGGTGATTGCAAGTGTAGAGGGTGTTCTACACGGATCCTTTGTAGCGGTGTTGTTCAAAGGTGTAATAGGTTTCTATCTCCACCTGAAGGAGATTGAATAGTGAATTCGGGAATCCTCAAGGGGTAGCTTGAGGCGAGGACGTAGGCAGTGGGGCCGAACCTCGTTAACATACTGAGTTTGCTTCTCTCTTACCCTTACTCTTTATATTTATTGCTATTTAATATTTTGTTTATATTTTATATTATATATTTGATTTATAATTGTTATTTTTTTTTAATACAACCCAATTCACCCCCCCTCTTGTGTTAGTCATCTGGGCAACAGAATCATCAACCTCTTTTAACCCCTCAGTCACAATCAGGTTGATTATGTGCGCACAACAACGAATATGGATAAACTCATGGTCCCGGATGACATCATCTCTCACTCTTGTATTCCGCTTGAACCATTCAATTGCAGTATCATTGGCACTGGCATTGTCAACTGTAATGCACAAAACTTTCTGAATTCCCCAATCTTTCAAGCAATCATCCATCGCTGCCCCAATTGATGCACCCTTATGATCACTGATTTCTTTAAATCCAATAATCCGTTTTTTTAAAGTCCATGAACTGTCAATGTAGTGTGTTGTAATACACATGTAGGAAACATTCTGTATAGACGTCCATGTGTCAGTCGTAAATGAGACTCTCTGGCCAGTCCTCACAAACATTTGTCTCATCTCAGCCTTCTCTTTTAAATGCCTTTTCATACAATCCCGCATCACTGTATACCGTGACGACAATGGGAATCGTGGCTCAATGAGCTTGATAAACTTTCGGAACTCTCTTTTCTCAACTGTAGTAAAAGGCATCTCATATTCAATGATCATCTCGGCAAGCGCATCTCTCAATATCTTCTCACTGTATTGAGGGATGACCATTTTCTTAACTTGCGTACCATTAGTCGCAGTAGAAGTTTCATAACTCAGCGTTGTCTGATCTTTGGCCGCCAATCCCTTCGCTATCTTATACCTCTGGCAACCATTTAGATGTGATATCAAATAAGTAGTGCCTTGTTTCTTTGAATGACAAGCAACTTCTTGGCCGCAATGGTTGCAAGCCGCGTGCGGTTCCGAGGGGTCACCGTCAACCTTGGTGAAATGTTCCCACGTCCACGATCTTTTTTTATTTGATCGTGGACGTGGCGGCTTGGCACTCGCGGATGGAGGTGGTACATCCAGCTCATCCCCAATACCCAACTCAGCCTCCTCATTAAATGTATCTTCATCTTCTATATTTATCGGGAGTGGGAATCGACTACTTGCATATGAAGTTTGTGTTCTTGAAGAGGGTCTCGATCTCGGTGCTGGGGACGGCATTGTGGCATCTTGATCCTGTTCTGGGGTCCCATATGGTTCTTCCTCCATAGCTTCAAATCTGACACATATATAGAAGACCAAATTAATAAGTTTATTAAAAAAACAATAAAAGAATCTGACACATATAATAGGTGATGCAATTTAGTAGATATGATTGTTAGATAGAATAAAGTTTGGCAAAAAAAAATTGTTGAATGGAAAATGGAGTATATGGTTGTTTGATAGGAAAAAGTTTGATACAAGAGTATGGTTGGATGAAAAATTTAGTAGATATGATTGTTATTTTTAGTGTCATTTAACTTTGGATAATCCATTTAGTGTCATTTAACTTTTTCAGTACTATCAAGACATAAGTAAAAAATAATATATGCATGAATGACCTAAAGTAATTACAGCAAGCTAGCTAGGAATACTATGATATTATTCTAAAATTATAAGGTGATCCTCTAGTCTTAAATCGTAACACCTAGAGGACGAACTTAATTAAAGCTATATTCCAAAAAAAAAAAAAAGGAACTAAGAGCTGCTATATGTCATGATCGAGCCAGTATATAATGAATATATATATATATATATATATATATATATATGCAGCATGCATCTGATATCCATTATTATAGTTGTCTCACCCTTAATTATTAATTATTTGCATTATATATTCTAAAACTAATTCATTAATTGACATATCGTATCAAGTCATGTCAATTTAATTTATTTGTTTATTTTTATAGAATCTCTTGTGCATGACTAAAGCATCTCTCTCTCTCTCTCTCTCTCTCTCTCTATATATATATATATATATATAAATATACATACATACATATATATATAGTAAATATTTAGGGTATATATCGAGTTGATGACAGTAGTAAGCTGCTAGCTTTTATCATTTCAAAAGTTTCTGCCTGGATATTATAAATAATAGCCCACGACCGATGGTTACTAACTAATTGTTAAGTACATGAAAATTGAAATGCATGTTTGACTCACAGCTGTGGCAACGTGCACAACGTCTAGTCCACCCTCCCAGGTCAATGTTTTCTTCGGTATATATTTACTCATACATATAATAATCTGCCTATTGAAAACTCTCATGATCTCAAGCCTTGTTACAGAGAGTAAGAGAAGCAATTTGCAGTAGGCAATTTACCCCGAATTATTAAACAAGTAAGTCCATTGCCCTTCGCTTGTTAAGATAGCAAGGCCATTTAATTAGTCTTTCCTCTTTTATGCTTTCTTTTGTTATATTCTTCCTCTAACATACTAAAACATTTGGCCAGTGTTTTCCGCTCTGCAAATTAAAGCCTAATAAAAGAAAACAATAGTTTACATTGCTTAGCATCTCTACTTTTTAATATTCACTTTAAATGGTTCTATTCATCTTAATTAATTATGATTATTTTAGTATAGTTCTGATTTAAACAACTGGATACATCAATAATCAATTCACCCATCCTAAAATTTTTTTTAGCTAATGTATTATGTATATTCCGTTTCTTTGTGACATTTCCACAAACAGGTTGCCTTCAATGTCCAAAATCACAAACAAATAAAATACTGAAAATGAAAAACGGTTCCTCAATACATAATCATTTCACAACTCAATTCACCATTCACAGAAAAATTCCATACATCAAATAATCCCTTTAAAATTTTAAATAAATTTCGGAATACACAAGAGTCACCAATTTTTACCTTTTGGAAAAAACTGGTCGAATTCGGCACTATGGCAGTGTGGCGATGGCAGTCTACGGCGGATGGAGTCACGGTGGGGGGCGGCAGCTTCGTGCGGCGTGCGGCGTGAGAGGTCTGTGGAGCAAAAATGGAGATCGGCGTGAGAGGCTGAGAGCACTGTGAGTGTGAGGCTGTGAGCTGTGTCTGTCTTGAGAGCGAGCTGCGAGAGTTTAGAAAATAGAAACGGAATTCGGATTGAGAGTCTCATTTAAAACGACGTCGTCCGGACTGAGGTAAGTGGGAAGTTTATTCAAAACGGCGTCGTTCCCATTTAAATGGAATGACACCATTCCACTTTTTTTAAACAAATATTCCAGCTGCAAAACGATGTCGTTTTGTAGCTGGATTATTTGTTTAAAAAAATCGGAAGTCAGAATTCGGAAGTCGGAACCAACTGGGTACCGATTCCGATTCCGACTTCCGAATTGGAATCGGAAGACTTCCGATTCCGATTCCGAGTTCCGAATATTCCAACTCCGCCAGAGTCGGAATCGAAGCGAAAATCGGTCGGAATCGGAAGTCTCGGAATTTTGAACACCCTTACTAGAGAGGTCTCAATTCCTCTTTCATATATGATAAATCCCAAGAACTTTCCTTACTCAACTCTAAAATTACATTTTGCAGGGTTTAGTCTCATTCTATAACGGCGTAAGATCCCAAACGCCACTCGCGGGTTGTCAAGGTGCCTGGCGGGTTCCTTGCTCTTCACGAACAAGTCATCTATGTACACTTCCATAGACTTCCCAATCTGCCCCTTGAACATGAGAATAACCAACCTTTGGTAGGTCGCCCCTGCATTTTCCAATCCGAATGGCATAACCTAATAGCAATATAGCCACCGATCCGTTATAAATGAGGTTTTCTCCTCATCTGCTACGTGCATTCTCATCTGGTTGTAACCCGAGTAGGCATCCATGAAGCTCAGCATACGGTGTCCTGCTATTGCATCCACGATAACATTGATACGTGGTATGCATGGTAAAGGAAAATTGTCCTTTGGGCAAGCTTTATTTAGGTCGGTGAAGTCCACACACATTCTCCACTTCCCATTCACCTTTTTTACCAAGACAATGTTGGATAACCACTCTGGGTAATGAGCTTCCTTGATGAACCTAGCAGTGAGTAATCTCTTTACTTCCTCGTTAATAGCAGCATACTTCTCCATACTGAATGACCTTCTTTTTTGGCATACTGTCTTGTGGGCGGGATCCACGCACAGGTAGTGTTCGATGATGTTGTTAGTTATGCCGGGCATGTCTTCATGACTCCATGCAAACACATCCCTATGTTCTACTAATAGCTGCTTCAGGGCTTCTCTGTCCTCCGGTGGGACTTAGGTCCCAATACATGTGGTAGTTTCAGGGCAGGGTGGTGCTAGTGCTTCGTTTCGCTCTGCTATGACACAAACTTCACTTTGTCCACATCTTAACTCTTGCACATAGCATTCTCGTGCTAGAGCTTCTTCACCTTGCAACTCTCCTACCCCGCTATCAGTTGGGAACTTCATCTTAAGGTGGTATATGGATGTCACTGCTCTGAGGTGGTTGAGTGTTGGTCTTCCCAATATTGCATTGTAGGAAGACAGGGCTTTTACCACCAAGAAGTTGGTCATGTTGGTGGCCATCAGCGTCCCAGTCCCGGAGATTACTGGGTGGGTGATAGCCCCAATGGGCTGTATTATATCTCTAGAGAAAACCTTTAGTGGCGTTGGGGAGGGCCTTAGTTTATTGGCGTTGATACCCATTTTGGCTAATGCTTCCTACAATAGTATATTTGCAGAGCTTCCATTTTCGATTAGTACCCGACTGATCGTGTAATTTGCTGTTACAAGGGTGACCACCAAAGCATTATTGTGTGGATACAACACTCCTTCCCAGTCCTCCTCCCCAAAAGATATTGTCATTTGGTTACTAAGCTTTTGGTGCTTAGGGGCTCTATCTGTTACATATACATCTTCATACCTTACCCTCATTGCATATGCCTTCCTACTAGATGTGGACAAGCCTCCCCTAGCAAAACCCTTGCTATCGTCCAAATTTCTCCTATGGGCGCCCTGTTCCTATAGCCCTTTGGGGGTGCATTGTCCCTGTCGTTTTGGCTAACATCAGTTCGATATTGTCGTTGTTGCTCAGGGCTACTACTCCTAGTACCCCGCCTGGATTCCTGGCACCTTCTGGGTTTTTAGCATTCGGCCATCATCCATTCCATCTCTCCCGTTCTCACCAGTTTGGTTACTCTTTTCTTCATGGTTGTGCAGTCCTCAGTCCAATGCAACCCTGTCTGGTGGTACTTGCAGTAGCGACTGCCCGTCTTAAGTTGATGTCATTCCTTACTCTCTTTCTCTTCTTCATGTATGTTCAAAATACTATGCATCAGTCTAGGATTATGATCTGGTCGCCTTTCTTTCCTCCTTACTTGTTGACTCACACTAGTTTTTCTATCAACATGCCCAATCCTCCATTCGACCTTGTTGTCCTTCTTTTGAGGATCCACTAGAGCCTGCAGTGTGTCTTCCGTGTTAACAAAGTCATCCGCCCTATCCATGAACTCCCTAAGGGTGAAAGGAGCCTTTCTGGCCAACTTTGCCATAAAGGGACAAATCTTTCTTTGTTGAAGCGAGTAAGGTAGATCTTCAAGTTCTCATCTTCTTTTTGCTTTATTGTTAGCAAGTAGGCGGCTAGGCACCGATGCCTCTTGCTGAGCATAAACTAGGTTAGGAATTGTTTAGCCAACTCTTTGAAACTGCTTATTGACCTTGGCTTAAGGGTCTTGAACCACCCTCTTGCTCTTCCCCTTAGGGTAAAAGGAAAAGCTCGGCACGCAATCTCCCCTAGAAAACCATGGAGCGTGATGTGGGCGTTAAAGTTCTCCAGATGGTTTACTAGCTCTTGGGACCCATCATACATGTCTATCTGGGGTACCTTGAACTTTGGCGGAGGCGGCATGGCCATAATTTGTTCGCTATATGGCAAGACAATTTGGTTTAGTAAGCATTTCACCGAGGAAGATCCCCCCATTCTCCTCGCCATCTCTTCATACTTTCCCGCCAGTTCTTTCAATTCATCATGCATCTTTTTCTTCTTCGCCCTTCCTATGCTTGACTCTGCCTTGTACTGCGCCTCTCCCTTACCTTGCTCACTATGACTGGGTACAGGGCCGCTGTGATTGGGTATGGTGGTGTCATTAGATTCACCATTCTTTCGCTACAAATTGTTGTTTTCTTTCTTCAAGATTTCCATGGCCTCCAACGCCTTCTTCAATTTTTCCTCAGTTGCTGCTAGTCGTGCTTCCATGGCTGTTGGCAGTGTATCCATCTCTCGATTTGCTAAGGAATGGGTTACAATTGACATGTGAGAACCACATTGGTCTATAACGAGAGAACAAATTAATATCCCACAAACGGCGCCAATGTTAAGCACGTGTCCCACCACCACCAATGCAACCAGTCACCTACAAATGTTGAGAACACTCCGACGCTTAAGTCAGCCAAATGTATCACTCAAGTAATTCAGAATTCAAAGATCCATCGTTTTTGGAGTTACCTGGTATATATAGAGAATGCCTGTTGGATTAGATCAACATTGTATGAGATTACTTTCCTGTGATGTTTATCCTATGTTGTGTTTATCGACTTAGATTATCTCTATGTAACCGAAACAGTCACGTACGTGCATGTTTTAGCACAAATGTTGTTCCCACATCGATCATGATCTGCACCATGGACTCAAACCACTCACCGTAAGCCACACCAGCCCCATGCACACAGCCCATTCTTCCCTAGAATAACCTCATTCCTAGAATTACCATGCCTTTTCTTATTATTAATTATAGAATTACCATGCCTTTTCTTATTATTAATTATAGAATTACCATGCCTTTTCTTATTATTAATTATATTTTTATAAAATAATATTAATCATCTTTCTTTTAATATTTTTCAAAATATAAAAATAATAAAGAAATTATTTTTTTCATCTATCTATAATCATTCAAAAATTATAATAATATTAGAAAATATGAATAAACTTTTTATTAATTATTTATAAAGTACAAAATAATGAAATAATCTTGACCTATAACAAATTATAATAATATTAGAAAATATGAGAAACTTGAGATATTTCATAAATCGTAATGCACACTTCTCTGAAAGTCCTAATTATATTTCTAAAGAGTTAAGAGTGCTTAATTGGGAGGAATATCCTTCACAATCGTTGCCATATAATTTCCATTGAAGAAAGCTGGTTGATCTTAGAATAATTGATAGCCTCTTCAAGAAATTGGGAGTGGGATTCCAGGTACAACCACTATTATAAATATTTGCCTCTCCTTTTAATTATGTTGTAATCATATTTGAAGTGAACTTTATCTCTAATTTTGCTTTTCAGAATTTCCACGACTTGGCCAGTATGGACTTTTCTCGTTGTGAATTTCTGACAAAAATCTCCGATCTTTCTTGGATTCCAAATTTAGAGTAGTTGGATGTTGCTGATTATACAAACTTAGTTGAGGTTCATGCTTCTGTTGGATCCCTTAATAAGCTTGAGCATCTCTCATTTGCCCGTTGCACTAAGCTTACCAGTTTACCAACAAGCCTTAAGTTTAGGTATCTTAAATGCCCAAAATAACCATAGCATGAAGTAGTCAACCGCAGGGCTGCATGACGTGGCAGGGAGAAATTTTGCTCTGCTAGGGCTTGACTGATTTGTGTGAAGCATGGCAGCTGCCGGGGTCCATCACGGTGCCTCGGCGTCATCTGGGAGACTCAAAACCTTTGCAAATTTGGTGACCCAAAGTCCTCAACCACTTCCTGAAGTGGACATACCAATTAGACTGTTGAAGGTCCTCAATGGGGTGACGTATCTATCGTTCTCGAAAGAGGAAATAGAAAGGTCTGCACAACTGTTTAAGTTCTCTTTGGTCATGAAGTTTCTTAGACAAAGACCATCTCTTGACTTAATCAGAGCGTTTATTAGAAGTCGGTGGGGATTGGATTCTCAACCAGTGGTGTCTGCAATGTCAAAACCCAGGTCTGTGTTTGTCCGTTTTTCCCAAGAATCGGATTTTGTTAAAGCATTTTCGAGAGAAACATGTGATGTAGAAGGTGTCCCATATCGAATCTTCCAGTGGTACCCGGAGTTTGATGAAGAAAAAGAGCCACACTTGGTTCCAGTTTGGGTCACACTTCCAGGCCTTCCTCCTAACTTTTACCATAAAGCTTTCCTGTGGAATATCACGATGCCGGTGGGTCAATACATCCATCGGGACAATAGAACGAGATGTGCAACACGCACAGATGGAGCAAGGGTTTGTATTAAAATGGATGCTTCCAAGAAGCCGATTGAGTCTTTCTGGATAGGTATTCCTCTCCAGCCTACCAGCCGTTTGCAGAAAGTGGTGTATGAAACTCTTCCTGCTTACTGTTGTCGCTGTCGAATGCAAGGCCATAACGACTCTACATGCAAATGGAAGGGAGGTAAGAAAATGGAAGAGAGACTTAAAGGAGATGGAGGACAGGTGAAGAAGGTTCGGGTTAGACTAGAAGCTGGAAATCCTGTTGGGAATGGGGATCAAGACAAGGCCGAAAATAGCAACCATGTTGAAATGGAGGGGCTAGAGGAGGAAGTTGTGAATCAACAAGGAGATGGTAGGGAGGAAGCAGAGGAGAAAACAGAGGAAAAATCAACTATGAAGGAAAACCATCCAGACATGGACGGAAAGGAAGTCAATATAGAGGAAACGCAAGTAGAAGAAGCAAGAGATAGCCGGGTCCAAGTGTGCTGTGAAACACAACAGCCTGGAGAGCACGATATCGCTGATTTAGTAGAGGATATGGAAGGTTACACAACAACATTTGTTCAGGGAGGGGAAGTTCATCCTGTTGGGGATTACGTTCCTCAATCGAATTCAGAGTTGTTAGGATCAGTAGAAGTAGTGGAAGAGACACAATTTGCAGGAGAGCTGGTGACTGTTGAAGACGTGGGAGAGGACGACAATGAGGTGGCCAGGACAACATTAATATTTTCAGACTCTGAAATTGCAGAATGTGCGGAGAACATTGGGAAGTCTAAGGCTAGTATGTCTGACTCTGAGAACCAAATTAGAAAAAAAGGAGGAAGGTGTTTGAGGAGTTCCAGTCGGGCTAAGAGCAGGCCCTCAAAACTCAATTTATGATGCAGCCTATTCTTTACTGGAACATATGGGGGATGGGAACTTCTAAAAAAAGGCTAAAGAAATTGATAAATAAGTATAGCCTGGGATTGTTGCGGTGGCAGAACCTTTCCTAACGCAAAGACATATGGAGAGTGTTAAACTAAAATTTCAGCTTGAGGGTTGTTTGTCAAATGAAGTACAAGGGGGGAAACTATGGATTTTATGGGACAAGGGGGTGAAGGTAGTGTTGGTGGAATCGACGAATCAGTTCATTACAGTAGTGACTGAGTTTCAAGGCAAGCAAGTGTGCATTTCGTTCGTTTATGCTAAATGCACCCAGGTGGAGCACAGGAAGCTATGGCAATCTTTGTCTAATGGGGTGAGGGGATCTACCCCATGGCTTGTATTAGGAGATTTCAACATCATTAGAAATGATTTGGAACGTAGAGGTGGAAGGCCTCGACAATATGCGGCTATGGAGGAATTTAATTCTTTTATTGATTCTACTGGATTATCTGAAATGAGATATTCTGGAAACCGTCTTTCGTGGTGCAATGGACATGAAGGAGCCTCACGGAGCTGGGCTTGTTTAGACAGGGTTCTTATGAGTGCTGAGGTACTGTCTCTTTTTCCTGATGCTCACCTAGATTACTTAGGAAGAAGTACGTCGAATCACTCTCCTATGGTGATTCGGCTGACTAATTCCTCAACATCATATGGTTTTCCTCCCTTTAAATTCCATCAAATGTGGGTTAAACATGAGGTGCTCATGGAGTGTGTGAAGGTTTCTTGGGAGAAGGGGATGATGGAGAGGGGAATGGCTCGCTTGGAAAAAAAATTGAAAAGATTGAAAAGTTCCCTACATGGGTGGAATAAGGAAGTCTTTGGGGCTATGACACTTAATATTAGACTCTTGGAAGATAGAGTGGAGAAGTTAGAAAATAAAATGCAAGAGGGCTTTAATGAGGAAGATGAACAAGATTACTTGGTAGCAAAAATTGAACTGAACACTTGGCTGGAACGTGAAGAAACAAGGTTGAGACAACAAGCTAAACTATCGTGGCTGGAAAAAGGTGAAGCCAGTGCAAGTTTCTTCTGAGCTTGTAATGCTCAGTCCAAAAGGCAGGTAAATGAAATGCGATTACCTGATGGAAGATGGTTAAAAACTTCGAAAGAAATCCATGAGGAAGCAGTTCAATATTTCAGTAATTTTTTGTCCCATAAGCAGGTGGGGGTACTTCCAGATTTATCAAATCTGGTGCAAACAGCTGTTACAGAGGAAGATAACGAGAGGTTGTGTCAGCTCCCTTCAATCCAAGATGTGAGAGATGTAGTGTTTTCCATCCCAGTTAACAGTAGTCCGGGGCCAGATGGGTTTGGGTCGGGTTTCTTTCAAGCTTGTTGGCATATTGTAGGCAATGAAGTGGTGGAGGCAGTTCAGGAATTCTTCTTGGGGGCTGAGCTTCCCATTAATTTTGCAGCATCATTCCTGACCCTCATTCCCAAGGTGGACTCGCCAACAAATTTTGACAAGTTTAGGCCGATCAGCCTATGCTCGACCTTCTACAAAATTTGTTCGAAACTATTGGTGAGTCGACTGGCTCCGATGCTTCCACGAATTATAGCTCCTGAACAAGGAGCGTTTATCCCAGGCCAAAGCATCTTTGACAACATAAGCCTTACACAGGAGCTCGTACATAGTATCAACAAACTGGTTCGGGGGGGCAATAACATACTTAAGCTGGATATAGCTAAAGCTTATGATAGTGTGGATTGGGAATTCCTCTTGCATGTCATGTCTCAGTTTGGATTTTTGAGTCAGGTGTGTGATCTGGTCAGGATGTGCATTTCGAATGCTCATTTCTCCATCGTCATGAACGGGGTTCCAAAGGGTTTCTTTAAAAGTGGTCGAGGATTGAGGCAAGGGGATCCAATATCCCTATATTTGTTTATCATGGTTGAAGAAATTCTCTCTAGAATGCTCAAAGCGAAATTTGAAGAAAAGAAAATTGGCGTGTTTGCCCAACTGAGAGGTACTCCTTTGATTTCACATTTGTTATATGCCGACGACATAGTTATCTTTGCTAATGGGAGTAAAACTTCAGTGAGAGCCATTATGGAGGTGTTGTCTACATATGAGCAATGGTCGGGTCAAAATGTCAGCAAAGTCAAGTCTTCAATAACATTCTCGAAACATATTACCAAGCCTAGACGGCGATCGATCCTACGTATTACTGGATTTGTGGAAGGCAAAACGCCTTTCAAATACTTGGGAGTCCCAATCATTTCTGGGCGTATGAAAGCAATTTACCTAGAGGACATTGTTGAAAAAATTAAAGCAAGGTTGGAAGGATGGAAGAATAAATTATTGGCTAATGGGGCTCGAGTGCTTCTCTTAAAGCACGTCCTAATGAGCCTCCCTATATATCTTTTGTCTACTGTCTATGTACCTGGTTTGGTAATGACAAGTATCAACAGATGCCTAAGTAACTTTTTCTGGGGTGTGCATGAGGGAAAGCCAAAAAAGCATTGGAAGGCATGGGATAAATTATGTTTACTTGCAGCAGAATGTGGAATGGGGTTTAGAAAATTCTCAGATATTCAAAAGTCCCTCTTCACAAAGTTTGCGTGGAAGATTATGGTAGAGGACTCGCTGTGGTCTAATTTTTTTAGAGCCAAGTATGTGTGACAGAATCACATCTCGCTGGTGGATAGGGGAAAAGGCACTAGATTCTGGAGGATGGTAGCATCATGTATCCCTGAGGTGTTAAATCTTTCAAAATGGAAGATTAAAAATGGTAACATATCCTTTTGGTTTGACAAGTGGCTGGATGAGGGTCCGTTATGTAACCTGGTTCCTATGGGTGATTCCCCAAATCTACAAGTTACAGAATTTAAAATGGAAAATGGGTGGGATGTGGTCAAGTTACACGGTATATTAGGGGCGGAGCTTACAGGAAAAGTGCTGGAAGTTTTAAGTAAAAGTAGAGCAGGGGCAGATGTGCTAATATGGACAGCTAGTAAGGATGGAAAATTCTCCACTAAAAGTGCATGGAATTGTGTTAGAATTAATGCTCCCAAGGTGAGATGGGCTGACTGGGTTTGGCATCCTTGCATCCCAAAGAATATTTCGGTCAATATGTGGAAAGTTTTTAATAATGCTTTAAGTGTGGATGATAAAATAAAATCCATTGGTATTCCAATAGCTTCAAAATGTGACTATTGTTTGCATGGTGGATATGAAAATAGAGACCATGTGCTAGCAAATGGAGACATTGCAAAGGAGGTTTGGAGAATAGCATATGCTCAGATGGGTCTGGGAAGAACTACAGGTACCTCTTGGAACCAGATAGTGGAGGAATGGTTCTCTAAAGCTTCCAAAGCATCATAACTGGGACATCTTCTCGGGATAATCTCATCCATTGTAACCTGGTCTCTCTGGCTGAGGCGCTGTAAGGCACGAGCTAAAGGAGTAAAAGACTCGGCTATCACGATTTGGTACAATATTAAAACATGGATTGCAAAAGTGGGAGAAAAACTTAAAGTGGGGAAATTACTTTCGTGTCGGGATCAAAAAATACTAATGGAGTTGAATATTCCAGTTAAACTTCCGAAAGAGTTATTCCTAAGCTAGTGCGATGGACAAAGCCGGAACGTGGTCGTCTGAAGCTAAATGTTGATGGTAGCTCAATTGGAAATCCTGGAGCTGCAAGGGCGGGTGGAGTGCTGAGAGATTCTAAGGGTGACTTGCTCATGGCATTCTCAGTTCATCTTGGCACAGGTTCAAGCAATTATGCAGAAGTGATGAGCTTAATTCATGGTCTACGGCGGATTAAAATGATGGGTGTGGCCCACGTTGATCTTGAATCAGATTCCATGCTGGTGGTCAGATGGTTGAAAGCATCAAGATGTGAAGTATGGTATCTTGAAGAATTCTTGGAGGAGTTGATGGAGCTGCTAACAGATTTTGAGTTTCAAGTTTCACATACCTACCGGGAAGGAAATGCAACAGCAGACCTCTTGGCACGTCTGGGGGTGAAGGGCTTAAATAAACAATGGCTTTCTCGGGACATTCCTTCTAAGCTGAGAGGGATATTACGGATGGATAAACTTGGTTTTCCCAGCATCAGACCGTGAAGGAGGCTGTGTCATTTTGGTTTCTAATGTTTATGTTCTATTTCTGTTTTAGTCTTGTCTTTTGTGTAAGAGGTTTTCCTCCGCCATAAGTGAGGGAGTTTTGAATAAAGTATAGAGGTACTGTCCTCTGTTTTATAAAAAAAAAAAAAAAAAAAGGTATCTTAAATGCTTCAGGGTTGAAGGTTGCTTAAGCCTTCAAAATTTTCCTAAAATCAAGTTTGAAAGGAAATGTTTAAGGAATCTTAGTTTAGCAAGCACCGATATAAAAGAATTGCCTTTATCCATTAGGCACCTCTCTGGGCTTGAAGTATTGAATCTAAGAGGCTGCAAAAATATTTTGCATCTCCCAACTGGAATTCTTCAATTTCGACGTCTGAAGTCTCTTCTTCTAGTTGGTTGTTCAAAACTTTTTTTTTTTTTTTTTTATTCCAAGTATCTTGAAGGATGATTTTTGTTCAATATACCTTCAGAGGCTGGAATGTTTGGATCTTGAAAATTGTCACCTGCCAGACCCTGATATCTTGATGAGTCTCAATTGCAATTTTTCTCTATAGCAATTAAATCTATCAGGGAGTGATATTATTAGGCTTCTAGAAAGCATGACCATGATTTTAAACTTGAGGATCCTTGAGTTGATAGACTGCAATAAACTTAAAGAAATTCCTACGTTGCCACCAAAATTAGAAATCGTAGATACAACTAGATGCATGTCATTGATAGATTAAAAATGCCGCACTTCTTTACAAGTGAACCGAGGGACCAACGATGGATTGACTTGTCTAGATGCCACAAAATTCCTATGAATATAGATAGGTTTTGGGAAAATCCCATGTGGTGTGAGGTATCTCATTCGTCTCTTTCTTACTCGTGCTTGTGTGAGCTTTGGTTTATTGGTTGTTTTGTTGAAATTTATTGATATATTTTTTGTTTTACAGGAATGCTTCAGAAACCTTTCAGGCAGCATTATATTTCCAGGGAATAGGATTCCATAATGGTTTAGCCATATGAAGCAAAATTCCAAAAATTGGATTCCAGACCAATTCGACTATCTTGAGGTGTCTTCAGCAAATATAAATCTAGATTGGTTTCACGATTTTAAGTGGACTCTATCTAGAAGTGCCTGTCGAAGAACAATAAATGGGCTAGAAATTTTAGAAAATATAAGAGGAGTTGCTATATGTGTTGTTCTCGAACCCATTCTGGAGATCTACCCCAAAAAAGGTACTTATCTTAGATTCACCAGATGGGATGTTTTCCCTTATATTGAGGTTTTGTCGAGACATTGTGTTTATTTAAGGGGTTCAGATGATCTTTCTTTTTCTTTTTTTCTTTTTTTCAAGAAGAGGACGGTACCCCAATTTTATTAATAGCCCTCACTTTTGACAGAGGAAAATCGTGGTTACAGCCCAATACCTAAGGGTTAACAAATAAAAACCAAAACCCAAGCATCAAAAATATCAAAATTATTCCAAGAAAAAATTACAAGACCAAAACAAGAACCAAAAACACCAAAACAACACCTGCAAAAAAGAATACACCAACAAGAAAGATCAACACAATTAAAACAAAGAACAACTTACTAGTGGACTATGAGAGATACAAATAAGGTAGCCCAATCCTTTCCATACAAAGAAGACCTTTGAGATGACCGGCAAGATTATCACTATTAATAGACTAGTCCATATTAGAACCTGCAGCTCCTTGTTTGGCTAGAAAATCAGCTACAACATTACGCTTACGAAAAACATGGGTCAAACGATACTCCATACCACCCAAGAGACCCTGCAATTCCTCCCAGAAATCTTCTAAATACCAAATATTACAATTTCCCTTTGTAATCCAATTGACGAGCAACTGAGAGTCACTCTCAATCTAAACCTTTCCAAAACCAAACTGTGGCACCTCTGAACCCCTTCCAACAAACTTCTCATCTCAGCAAAGTTATTAGATCCCTAAACCAAAAACACTGAATAAGTTGTATGCAACCTCCCACAACTATCACGAATCACCCCCTAGCACCAGCCGGTTCAGGATTCCCTAACCTACTACCATCTGAATTAAGCTTCATCCATCCCTAGGGAGGCCGAGTCCACCTAACCACATGAACTTGCTGAGGAATAGGAGATAGAACCGGAATATCCAATCTTTGCAAAATAACATTCCAAACCGACTGAGCTGAATCCACGTTTTCCTCAAACCGGGCTTTGCAATGCCTATCCCAAAGCTTCCAAGAAACAATAGACGGGAGAAAACCAAAAATAATCCTTAATTAAGAAGACTTCCCAGCACGATGGAACCAAAAATTAATTTGCTCATGCCATGTTTGGAAAACACCCATATGAACACCTAAGTGAGTCGCTGACAAACGCCAGATTTGTCTAGCAAAATCACCTTACAGAGCACATGATTTAAATCCTCCATATGACCCCGGGCACAAGAGTTGCATTTAGAAACTAAAGGGATACCTATTTTCTTGATCTTATCATCCACACTCAAACAATTATGAGAAGCCTTCCACATCATGACAGAAATTTTCTTAGGAAGATTTGTATGCCAAATCCACTAAGCCCAAGGTAAAGGAGGAGCTCTAACATGGATACAGTCCCAGGCACTACTCGTAGAAAATTTACCATTATTATCCCTCATCCAAATAAGAACATCATGCCCATCCTTCCGCCTAGACAAGAACTGATTAGGCTTCTCCAGAATGGGGAAATGTCCACTAAGAGGACCACCATCCTTCCAATTATCATACCAAAACGAGATATTACCCTCTCTCACCAGCCACTTAGAATTTCTCAGAACCTCAAGGATACTAGGTATAAGAGATTTCCAAAACTGAGTACCCTTATTAGGATTCAGAAGGGATAGATGACTACCCTGCACCTACTTACCTCTAAAAAACTATGCTCCCAAAGACTGACCCTGAATGAGGCGCCAAGCGAACTTCATATGTAAGGCCCTCTGAATATCCCCAAAATCACGAATACCCAAGCCACCTTCCTCTGTTGGAAAATAGATACGATTATGGGCAACCCACTTCCTCTTACCTTTGCCATCATCATCACCCCAAAAGAGAGAGCTCAAAATTCTATTCAAAGCCTTCAACACCCCATTAGGAACATGTAAAATAGCCAAAAGATGGGTGGCCATACTAGATAACACATGAAACAAAAGAATCACTCGACCACCAGCAGAAAGCAATTTCATCTTCCAACCCGTAATTTTCTTTTTAACTTTCCCAAGCAACTCACCAAAATCTCCAACCTTAAGCCTACCAACCATAATAGGAACACCCAGATATTTAAAAGGAAAGGACCCTTCCAAAAAACCAGAGATACGAAGAAGAGAGGACTTTCTGGGGACATAAATCTTCTTAGAGAAAAAAATAGCACATTTATCTTAATTCAAAATTTGACCCGTCCAACTCTCATAAAGGTTTAAAACCTCCATCAGACCTCTTATAGATCTCTTACCACTATTAGCAAAAATAACAATATCATCAGCATACATAAGGTGGGAAATAAGGGGGGTACCTCTAGATTGAGTAAACTGACCAATTTTACCATTCTCAAACACATTCTTAAGAAGACGTGATAAAACCTCTTACATGATGATAAATAAGTAAGACGACAATGGGTCTCCTTGCCTCAGACCATGCTCACCTTTAAAGAAACCCAAAGAGGTACCGTTCACCATAATATAGTACAATGGGGTGGAAATACACAATTTGATCAGATTGTAAAACTGAGGAGAGAAACCAAAAGATTCCAAAACATGTAAAAGAAAACTCTAGTTCATTCTA
The DNA here is from genome assembly GCF_018687715.1 of Carya illinoinensis. Taxonomy (NCBI): domain Eukaryota; kingdom Viridiplantae; phylum Streptophyta; class Magnoliopsida; order Fagales; family Juglandaceae; genus Carya; species Carya illinoinensis. The sequence continues at coordinate 33,025,003 of NC_056766.1, forward strand.
TCATAAGCCTTCGACATATCAAGTTTTACCAAAACATTTCCCCCATTGGAATTGGTATTAATATAATGGACCATTTCCTGAGTAAGACCAATATTTTCAAAAATGCTATGACCAGGAATAAAAGCCCCTTGCTCAAGAGAAATCATCTTGGGGAGCAAGTTCGTCAACTGACCCACAATGATCTTAGAAAAAATTTTATAAACCACCGACCAAAGACTAATAGGCCTAAAATTATCAAAATCAGTATGTGTGTCAACCTTAGGAATCAACAGAATAAAGATGCAGAATAAAATTTGCAAAGCAAACGATGTTGAAAAAGGTCAGAAAAGGCTTCTAATAAATCATCTTTAACAATATCCCAACATGACCTAAAGAAACTAGAACCAAAACCATCTGGACTAGGGCTACTTTCAATAGGGATACTGAAAAGAGCATCCTTAATCTCCCCAAGTGAGGGGCTTCTACAGAGCATCAGATTATCTTCCTCAGAAAACACCAGGGTAATCAACTCCCCCAAATTGGGTAAATCTCCCCAAGTGAGGGGCTTCTACAGAGCATCAGATTATCTTCCTCAAAAAACACCGGGGTAATCAACTCCCCGAAATTGGGTAACTCACAACTACTGCTCTTACTCAAATAGCGGTGAAAATACTCAACAACAAGGCTGATGAATATCGAGGGGGTTCCTAACTGAGTACCATCAGCAAGGCACATATCAGAAACCCTCTTATGGTTCTTGGAATTCAAATAAGCATGAACAAATTTAGAGTTTTGATCCTCATCTTTAAGCCAAATTTTCTTGGCCATATGCGAAAGGTGAGTATTTTCTCTATCCATCCAAGTTAAAAGATCCAATTTAGTAGCCAAAAGATATTTATCATCCTCAGCAGAAAAAGAATCTTGAAGTTGATTTTCCAAACAATCAATACGATTCTCAAGCTCACTAATAATAATATTAGTCCTCCCAAAGACATGTTGATTCCAATCCCTAAGTGCCATCTTAGTCCTTTTCAGCTTAAGAGATAATTTCAAAAGCCCTGAACCAAAACTGTCTTGATTCCACACTCCCTTAACAAAACTAAAAAAAATCTGCATGATCAGTTCTCATAAATTGAAAGTGAAAAGGACTAGGTCCATACCTGAAAGGATCGTCACCCATTTGGATCTCTAAAGGAGGGTGATCCGAAGTAGAACAATTCAAAACCTAAGAAAAAACGTTAGGAAAAGAATTAAGAAAATTAGAATCAATAAAGCATCAATCTAACCTTGTCCAACTACGAGCCAAACCGCTTTGACCATTGCACCAAGTCATCCTCGAGCCTTTCGAGCACATATCCAGCCGGCCACAATTTTGAATGCATAAGTTAAAATCTTCCATTGCAACAAAAGGACGAGGAAGTCCACCTCTTCATTCAGAGTCATCTTTAATAATGTTGAAGTCACCGCACAGAATCCATGGAAGATTGCAGTTACTATTAGCCACCAGATCCTCCCAAAGATGCTTCCTCTCTAATGGGTTACACTTAACATAAACAATGATAAGAATAAAGGCAAACCCATTCTCCTCAACTTTCACAAACACAAATTGATTAGACCCAGCCAACCAATGAATTGACACCACTAACTTCCACAACAACCAGATTTTCCCCTTTTGCTCTTCATTTGTAACAAAAAAATTCATAATTAAAATTCCCCAACAAAGTTGGAATTTTAATTTCAAGCAAAAAAGGCTCCACCAAAGCGACAATATTAGGCCTGTACTTTTTTATGATTTTCCTCAATCGCAACTTAGAGGAGCGAACTCCCCTAATATTCCAAAAAATAATGTGACTAATCAGAAATTCAGCTTAGTAGGGTGAATGATTGCCCAAGTGGAGTTCCTTTTTTGAAACTTACCAACTATTTTACTTGGGCCTTCTGAATCTGTGCAATAGTCTTTTCGCACATCTTCTTTCAACCTATCTATCTCAAATTCACAGTCAAAGTGAGATTCTTCAGCCCTCTCATTTTCCCCAACTACATCACTACCTTTAGAAATAACAGTTTCCACAATACCAACTTCCTCAGCCTCCATTACCAAATCTTCATTCAAACTATCCCCATACTCATCTAAATCCGTGACTGTTAATAATGGGATGTCAACAGGCCTCTCTCCACCTACAACTATAATCGCCAGGCCCATAGCCATTGCCTCACACTGCCCCACACATGATTCACGGAAGGTTGCCTCACCACAAGAAGGCCCGTAGGTCCATGAGGAGCACTCAGCTCCCCTGCATCACCTAGAGCAAATGACAGCACCCACTTAAAGCCTTCAACTAAGTCCCTCAGCCCATCTGAGCTCTCCATTGGATAGGTACCAGCATCAACATCCAAAGATTGCTTTCCAGCAATATCACTTCTCAACTGGACAGAATCAGAATTCTTGCCATTCTCTTCTCTATGTTGTACCACATCACTTTTGAGTTGCACTACACCTCCAGCTTGCACCACTCCCATCTCCAATTACTCGGAATCTGTTAGTGCCTCTAAAGTTGGAATATTAGCACTTGCTGCCACCCCATCGGCTGGTTTCCTTGCCTATTTTTCCCACTGTTTCCCACCCTTCATCATCTTCATCTGATCACCAACTGACTCACTCAAAAATGAGTAGCACTAAAGCTATCCCAAGTGCAGGAGGATGTCGTGTAATAATTAGGAATAAATTCCTAGATCGTCTCCTCAGGGAAAGTTTACTTAAAAATCAAACTCGTTGAAAAAGGTGAAAAACTTCACAAAGAGAAAATAAAATGATGGTATGTGCAAAGGATGGGAGAGGACACTAGTCATGGACTAGATTCATGTTTTTAGATTTTGATTGTCGGATTGGAATGTAAAGGACTAATAGATTAAACTCAGAAATTAATAAAACTAAATTAATAATTAAACTAAATTAGGAAGTAATTGACAAAACATGCAATGAAAATTGGAAAGCCCCAAAATCAATGTTCTAGGGTTCATCATTATATTCAAATCGCAAATTCTCAAATTAAACCATCGTAATTGTAATCACTACTAAAATGAAAGCTTAACGAAACGATAAAAATAAATAACACGAATTAAATGAATAACAAATAAATTACTCAAACGTCTAAATCAAAATTCTCTAAAATAATTCAGAATCTCAAAACTGAAATGAAATAGCAAGTAGGGAATTGAAAAGATCAAGCCAGTTGAATGGAGATGAAGATACGAAGCGGTGGAGGAGGCTGAGCTGCAGTGGCAATTGGACCCCTCAAGGAGTTCTTCAATCTGCTGCAGTGTGAGTGAATGATCAATTGTATGAATCCTCCTCTCCGAATCTGAATGAAAATCAATGAAAAAAATGAATTCTAAGTGTTTCTCTACCCAAAACCGAGTTTTTCCAGCCAAGAGTTGTCCTAAAATGTAAAGAAAACATATATATACTCTGACGGCGGAATAAACCTTGATCTGTAAAAATGCGATATTCGCTCGAGCGGAGTGTCGAGCGAACATCGAGCGTTTGACTCTGCCTAAGTTCGCTCGAGCGGCCTGTCGAGCGGAAGTCGAGCGTTTGAATCTGCCTGACTTCGCTCGAGCGGCCAGAAGCCGCCGCTCGAGCGAATTATACCTTAATCCATATTAATCAACAGTTGATAAAATTAGAGCAGAAATTCATGCTTTTAATCAATTAAAATCACAACTTTGATTTATTCATTTTTCCATATAAAACCAATGATAAAGTAATGAAAGAATTAATAAATATTGGTTCCAAAAGCATTAAAAATGCAATAATTCAGCTCAATCACCAACCTTATGGCAAGTTTTAAAATTATGAACTTGGCACTTACAAGAGGAGCAGTAAGCTAGCAAAGTCTCAAAAACCACTTCTTGTCTTGCCTATCCAGAAATATGTGATGGGCTCTTTATATGAATAAACTTCTAGACAAACCCTTGCCCCATTAGTTCTCGTCGCACAAATAGTAGAATTATTACAACGTATAAAACGTCCAATAGGTGCAGTGAGCATTTTTAAAACCGAAGCATGGTAAAAGTTATGTGGGAGTCCCGGCAAAAACACCCATACTGGGACACACGGTGCTTCAAAATTCTCATCAAAATCCAGTGTCCAAGTGAATGGTCTGTAGAATACTCCATTGATCTCACATGATTCCCTGGACAGAGCCTTGTTAAAATCAAACTTGTTAGCCATCCAGATGAAAACGTTTCTGCATTGCTGAAACCATAGGCATGCTTGACAACTAGGGGTTTCAAATCGTGTTAACGGGTCGTGTACGTGTCACGTCAAAGCATGTATATTATACTATATAGGTCAACCCTAACCCAATCCGTTAATCTTATCGTGTCAAAATCTCAAACCTTAATACAACCCATTAACATAACATGTCGTGTTGTGTCAACCCGTTTTGACCTATTAGTGAATATTACTAAATAGGTTGACACGACACAATACGACCTGTTTCAAACTATTTATGTAAATGGATTGAATAGACCTAGAATTAACATGTTTGACCTGATTAAATTTAATATAATTTTCTATAAATGTTAAAATCACAATATCTATAAAAATTATAAATCTAACTACAAGTCCATAATTACAATCTAAACAATAAAAATATCGAAATTAAAATTCTAACAATTTTACTTTTAAGTAGAAAGGTATAATTGTAACTTTAATTTTCTTAACGTGTCATAACGGGTCAAAACGGGTTGACCTGTTATCAACCCGTCAAGCAATCGTGTCTTAACAGGTCAACCCGTTTTGACCCAAACCCGTTAAGACTAAACTCTAACCCGCTATTATCATGTCGTGTTCGTGTTGGGTTAAAAGGTCGTGTAACATATTGCCACCCCTATTGACAGCCCTTAGCGGCTGTGTATGAAGGAGCACACGACATCTAACGAAGGTCTTTGCCAAAGGAATTTCAAAATGATTGAGTAACGGAATGGTTGGGCCATTTTGTCGATCTCCTCTGCTAAAAAATTGAAAACTATTTCAGTGGTTGAGGCACCGCTGAGACAAGATCGGTGAACGACTGGGGTTGAGGTTTTGAGGATACATAAAGGGCAGCCATTCAACCGACGTGCAGAACCTAGCAACAATCGAAAATGAAAAATCCCTAGCAAAGTGTTTTTTGCTTAATTTTGGAAAAGTTTTTCACTTCTGTTTATGGCACCCTCACTCGCCAGCCCATACATTTGATTTGGTTTAGATGATCTTGTATGGTTGAATTACACCATTTTAGATAATCATATGATTCCTGATCGGTGCAAAACTGCAAGTGCACAGTATCGTAGTTTTATAATAAAGTGATAAGAAGAGAATCGTCCTCAGGGATTGGTACTTTACTTTCGCCAAATACCAAAATTATACTAATCTCGATTTTATCTAGAGGAATCACTAAGATTTTTGTAGTTGCAAATTAAACTAAGATCAACTCAAAGAGTAATACGCAAATGAAATAAAACTGACGTTCGAAGATCAAATTAATGGGAAAGGAAACTTCTAGGAAATCGATTTCACCTAATTCTTCACTATGCTTTTCTCATCTAGCCAATTTAATTTAATTCTTTTTGTTCATTAGCAAATCTCTAATTCATCCAACCGTTTCTTTCGATAGTCAATTGAAAATTATTCTTGTTCATCAATTCACACAAGAATATGCAAATTAATAAAGCAATAAGACCAATGATTTAATTACTACATAGGTTCATACAAGTCTTTCGATCTCTATATTCACCTATGCTAAAATATTCAAGATCTACCCTATGATTCCCTCTTTCGATAGCAAATCACAAGATTAAATATCATCTAATCAATGGCCAGTTAATTAGAAGTAATAAACTCAGAATAAATCAGATAAACAAAGAGAGAATGCCTTAAATTAGCATAGACAATCAAGCATAGTTCGGAACTAGGTTGCATCGTTTTCCTAGAATAAATAAAATTTAGCTCATGCTAGAAATGGAATTCAACATAAACGAATTCACCATAATTGTTCTGAGAATATTGGAAGAAAATAAACGCTGAAAAATACTCCTCGCAGTCGCAACTCGTCTTCAAAAACTCAAGGAAATGATTCAATGCTTTTCTTCCGTCTGTGCTCGTGTATGATTCCAACGTACGTGCAATATATAGAATTCCCTCTCCAAAATAGATGAATTGAATCCTTCTAGCTGTGTTTTTTCTGTCCCAAAAAGTGTTCTCCAGTCAAAAGGTACGGCCATAGAGTGAAAAATCACTTTTATATGGTGTGATGGCGGAAAACCCTTGATCTGTCAAAATACGATGTTCGCTCGAGCGGGGTGTCGAGCGAGAATCGAGCATTCGACTCTGCCTAAATTCGCTCGAGTGGCTTGTCGAGCGCACATCGAGCGTTCAACTCTGCCTGACTTCACTCGAGCGGCCAAAAGCCTCCGCTTGAGCGATCTTTGTTTTCCGGCAACCCGCTCGAGCTCACTGTCGAGCGGCAGTCGAGCGTTTGAATCTGCCTGAATTCGCTCGAGCGGCCAAAAGCCGCCGCTCTAGCGATCTTGTAAATCTGCAATACGAAATTTTGCAAGTCATCAAATACCCCCAAACTTACAACTTTGTTTGTCCTCAAACAAAAAGAAAAGCAAATGATAGTTTAAGCAATATCAACTCGACCCCAAAGAGAAGTATCATCACTCACCAAGCTTTTATGAATTTAGATTTCATCACTAGTATCTTACTCTTTTAAGATCAAAGATAGCAAGAAAATCAATCAAAAATTTTGCAATTTGTCAAGCAAGAGTTAGGCGTTTACTTCAACCTAAAGCTAAGACCTTGAGTGTGTGTGTGCTATAGTCAATTTAACCTCAAACCACCTGCAAACTCAGATAAAAGTAGAACAACCAAAATCAGAAGAATTCTCTTAAAACTTAACCCTATAAGTCCAATTTTCAGAAATCCTCTCTACTAATATAGTCAACACCAAAGTAAGAGATCAAAAGGTCTTTAATAAGGTTATAATGATAGGCCACAGGGTGAGGGTTAAGAAAGAACTGGATATGGAAAATCAAAACAAATTGGGAAGATACTTAGTGAAAAGAACATTAAAAGAGATACCCACATGATTCAAATCATAGCTCTTTCTTGGCAATATGCTCATACTTGTGGCATTATTGTCGCTGTAATCACTGAAGTAATACCAACAATTCCTTTAACAAAATCTGAGGTGATACATACTCCGCTTAGTGACTTCTTTTTCTTTTGTTTTTTTTTTTTTTTACTATCTTTCTTCTTCTTTCTTCTTCTTCTTCCTTGATCAAACAGAGCAAACATAATATAGTTCATCATGAAACAAATTTTCTCTTTTAAATGTAACTCTCCACCAAAGTATTTTCTCAAACTATCAAAGGTAGATTCATTGTAGAGCGGGCATGGTTTATGTAGTTCAAAGAATAAATAAAGGCTTATGAAGGCTCAAGGGGGTTGACTATGGAAACACACCATGTAATGATGGCATGATATTTAGGATGGCTGGGAAAGCTTTTTGGTTATGCCAAAGAAATGCCTAGATCATTTCTCTAATATTTGATCTCAACTAGGATTTCGCCTCAAAGACCCATCAATGGATTCTAGAGCAAAGCAAAATCGAACTTTCCTCTTTCAATTAATTCAACTTCTTCTCTTCATAAGCAAAATGGAATAAGAGAAAAACGACTATGTGCTCAATTATGTTCAAGGTCAAAGATTTAAACCAAAGTACCCACAAAACTCCACTTGACATAAAAGAAATTTTTGAAAATTTTTCTCAAAACCATCTTCAATCACAAATTTTAGAGTCATAGAGAATTCAATCTTACTCCAATGCATGCTTGGTAAGAGAATCAAACAACCCATCAACAACCCAAGATTTAGAATACAAGAGGATCAAATGACTATAGGAGTTTACACCCCCAAACTTAAACTAAACAATGTCCTCATTGTAATGCAAAAGTAAAAAGGATTGAAGAAATAAAAGGAACTTCCCTGGTTTCATGATGAATCTTCCGTAGTTTAAAATTTTTTTCAGCTCTTTATTCATGCTAAATAAATCTGCATCAAAAACCAAATTATTAAAACTAAATAAATAAAGATAATAAAATAAATAAAAGAATGAAAGATAGATCTATGGGTTGCCTCCCATAAGCGCTTGTTTTAAAGCCTACAGCTAGAATTTTCAATCATCATCAATTAGGATCTCCAAGAGGAATAAATGCATAGTTCCTCACCATTTGTTCTCCATAGTAGTGTTTCAATCTCTGACCATTAATTCTGAAAATATTCCCTGTCTTGTCCTTCAAATCTACTGCTCCAAAAGAGAAAACTTCATGAATTATATAAGGACCTGTCCATCTTGATTTTAACTTTCATGGGAAGAGTTTGAGTCATGAATTGAAAAGTAAAACTTGTTGTCCTGGTGCAAACTCTCACCTAAGAATCTGTTTGTCATGCCACTTCTTCGTCCTTTCTTTATAGATCTTTGCATTTTCATATGCATCATTCCGGAACTCTTCCATCTCATTCAATTGAAGAAGTCGCTTTTCACCTGCTGCCTTCAAATCAAAGTTAAACTTTTTTACAGCCCAATAAGCTCTATGCTCCAACTCCACAGGAAGATGACATGCCTTTCCAAACACTAATCGGTATGGAGACATCCCGATAGGTGTTTTAAAGGCTGTACGGTATGCCCACAAAGCATCATCAAGCTTCTTCGCCCAATCCTTTCTATTGGTTTTGACCGTCTTTTCAAGGATGTTCTTGATTTCTCTATTTGAAATTTCAGCTTGGCCATTAGTTTGAGGATGGTAAGCAAGTGCTATCTTGTGCTTTACACCATATTTAGAAAGAAAATTATCAAACAACTTGTTGCAAAAGTGAGTCCCTTCATCACTAATAATAGCTCGTGGAGTGCCAAATCTTGTGAATATATTCTTGTGCAGAAATTTGAGCACTACCTTTGCATCATTTGTTGTTGTAGCAATTGCTTCCACCCATTTTGACACATAGTCAACTGCTAATAAGATATAAGCAAAACCAAAAGAAGAAGGAAAAGGCCCCATAAAATCTATTCCCCAAACATCAAACAACTCAACTTCTAAGATACCTTTCAGTGGTAACTCATGACGCCTTGAAATATTTCCCATACGTTGGCACCGGTCACAAGTTTTCACCAAAGTGTAACTATCACGAAAAATAGAAGGCCAAAAGAACCCACTTTGAAGTACCTTAGCTGCTGTACGGGTGGCTCCAAAGTGTCCTCCATATGATGATGAATGGCAATGATGGAAGATGTCTTGCATCTCTTCTTCTGGCACACATCTTCTAATGATTTGATCAGGGCATCTTTTGAACAACAAAGGCTCATCCGAAAGATAATAATTCACATCATGCAAAAACTTCTTACGTTGATGGTAAGTAAGATCAGGTGGTAAAACTTTACAAGCTAGGTAGTTAACAATATCAGCATACCACGGAAGCTTGATCTCACATGCAAACAACTGCTCATCAGGGAATGCCTCTTGGACCACTGAATCTGTTTTTTCTTCCTCTTGCTCTAACCGAGAAAGATGGTCAGCCACTAAATTTTCACTTCCTTTCTTGTCTCGAATCTCCAAATCAAATTCTTGAAGAAGGAAGATCCAACGAATTAGCCTCGGCTTAGCATCCTTCTTGCCAAACAAACAGCGAAGTGCTGCATGATCAATGAATACTATCACCTTTGTACCAATGAGGTAAGACCGAAATTTATCACAAGCAAACACCACATCAAGCATCTCCTTCTCAGTTGTCGTATAATTCAATTGAGCTTCATTCAATGTCCGGCTTGCATAATAGATGGCTCTAAACAACTTGTCTCGCCTTTGCCCCAACACTGCTCCAATTGCAAAGTCACTTGCATC